>NC_137620.1:43020661-43493161 GCF_963280865.1 Gymnoscopelus braueri | reverse complement strand
ATTATTATTACAAAACAAACATAACCACCTCAGCCCTATTTAAACTTTGGCTATTTGAATATACTTTATACATAATGAAAACTTGTGAAAGGCTACATTCTGCATAATGAGTATTTATACTTTTGGTACTTTAAGTATTTTGATGCCACTACTTTTGATTAGGCCTACGGGACTTTTACTTGTAACAGAGTGTTTCTACATTGCAGTATTCATACTTTTACTCAAGTAAAACAATTTAGTAGTTTTTCCACGACTGCACTTATCACGATTATATAAAAGGGATCAAATTACATTATTTTTTCACGGCCAGAAAGATAAAGGGTATTTCTGCTGATGTATCCAAAAAAAAAACACCCCTGTTATAAGAGTCGTTTGTCATGATTACCGCCTCTACGGTTGAGCCGCACGTGTTCAGTTCCAGTACATTTGAGGTTCTCAGCTTTATGTGTCCTAGGCTACCTCTCCCTCCGCTGTATAGCTCCGAGATGAGGTTCCTCGTTTCCCTCTGCCGTTTTAGCAGGACATTGTCGCACATTTTCCACTTTACATGTTTATTACCCCTTTCTGCACATCGTATCCAAAAAGTAAAGGTTTTCTGCCATGCTCTCAGATGTTTTAAGTTCTAGCGCACAATAAAAGCTATTAAACGAGTTGGAAAAAGTATTTAATTCGCCTCTCTCCTCAGCCGGTTCCATAATATTTTGCATTAGAAGATGCAATTCAACATTTGACCAGTAGGGGAATCAGTAATGTTATCTCTACGGGCGCAACTCTTGCGCAATGTCTTAAAAACATGTAACCGGATGAGGACAGAGGCGAATTAAATACTTTTTTCAACTCGTTGGATAGCTTTTATTGTGCGCTAGAACTTAAAACATCTGAGAGAATGGCGGAAAAGCTTTACTTTTTGGATACGATGTGCAGAAAGGGGTAAGAAACATGTAAAGTGGAAAATGTGCGACAATGTCCTGCTCAAACGGCACCGAGAAACGAGGAACCTCATCTCGGAGCTATACAGCGGAGGGAGAGGTTCCGTAGGGGCTAGATGTGTCCATGATTTATGAACAGTGAAGACCCTGCAGGACCATGCAGTGAAAGCCGTGGCTCTTTTGAAATACGCTTGCAAGTCATTGCAGTCGGTGGAAACCTTACTATACATGTCCAAAACTGTTCAGTGGTGGAAAAGGAAAGGTACTGTAATGACTGTAATGTAATGTAATGTACTCAAATTATTTACTTAAGTAAAAGTTCAATTCTGCAATATAGAAATACTCAACTACATACTACAAGTAAAAGTCCAGAATTAAATTTACTTGAGTAAAAGTACAAAAGTATTGGCATCAAAATGTACTTAAAGTACCAAAAATAAAAGTACTAAAATATTTGAAAATAGCAGATATACAAGCTCACAACGCGTCGCGATGCGATGCGTTGTGAGCTTGTAGATCAGCTATTTTCGAATAGCCTAGGTATAAAATAGGGCTAAAGTGGTTAATGTATATGTTTCATGATATAATAATTTACATCTGAGAAGTAACTCGTAACTAAAGTTTTCAAATAATTGTAGTGGAGACAGTAAAAGTATAATATTTGCCTCTGAGATGTAGTGGAGTAGAAGTAAAAGTATTGAAAATTAGAAATACTCAATTAAAGTACAAATAGCTCAAAATTGTACTTAAGTACAGTACTTAAGTAAATGTACTTAGTTACTTTCCACCACTGAAACTGTTATACTTTTCAGGATACAATTGAAAAATTGCAAAAAATAGCAGATCTACAAGCTCAACACGCGCGTCTCGAACTTGTCGATCTGCTATTTTTGATGCTTTTGTGTGACGCTGTAGTATGATCAAGGAGGGCGATAATTAAAACAGGGAGATAAGAGGTTTCTGCCCGACAACAACACACGAGACAGACAGGAACATATGGGTCACATGGGTCTTTTCTACGAACACAAGTTTATATGAAAGTGGGATGTATAGTGTTTGTAAATCATTGCAGTGGTATTTAATCAGTGGAGATTAATCAAACACTATTCTGTTGGGTTGACAGTGTCCTCAAACTAAATATTTTACACTCTGATATTTGGTCTGGAAAAAATGAGTGAGAGTCAATTGCATTGACAGCTGAAACCCTGCATGGCTATAAGCAAACAAATGGTGAACGCTGCCACCTTGTGTCCAAAGTGAAGCATAACCTATAACAGAATCCCATGCAACTTTGCATTCACATACTGTTGTGTAGCATTCTACAAGTTTAACAAATGCATTCAATTCTCACTGGAAAAGATTGACACAGTGAGCCTTCGAAAGGGAAAGTTACTGATTATAATGAGGCATGATAATGAGACATTCAGAGGTCTGAGAGTGTTTTTGATGAATAATTCCTTGTTTTCCCTCCAGAATGCAGTAGCCTATTCTTATATATTGTGAGTCTGTCGCTTTGCTGTCAAAGAACATGAAGTGTCGACCGTTCCGTTGTTGAACAGAGGGTTACCATATTCCAAATTCCTCCTTTAATGCTGACCGTTTCTTAGTCATTAATTAAGTTGTAATTAAAATACACTAGAAGGTAACAGACTGTTCAATGAAACTTTATGGGCCTTTAAATTGGTCTTGACACCTAGGAAAGTGTTAAAACTGCAAGTTACAAAATACGGTAGCTGATCTACAGTGACGCTACTATATAATAAAAAATGCCTGATAGGATTAGTCATAATAAGATGCCATGCAAAATAGGGAATATGTTTCATAAAGTGAGAGATACAGACTGTACAGCTGTACAAAAAAAACATGAAAAATTAAAAGTTGAATTTGACAATGCTGCTGGCATTTCTCTCACTTAATCTGTAGGAACTTAATCTTGTTTCCTGAAATAAAACACAATGAATCAACACTTCAGGTGCAACTCCAGTTGTGAGCTATTTTTTACTGTATATGGTTGTGAGAGGACAACAAAATAATGCAGATGACAAGCAATGACACAACAGCAATAAGGCATCACTGAAATGGCCCTGGAAGGTTTCCCCTTTATTATGATCAAGTTCACCTTGTCTTGCCATGACATATTTGTAATCCTAGAGTGTATTAGAGTGTTTCACTATAATATATGAGCTCACTGTCTGGAGGAAGTGGAGGCAATGTGGAACTAGTGAGAAAGTCGAAATATTTCACTAAAATAAACATTTTCTGCCATACTCCCAAATAAATACCCCCGATTATCTTGTAAGTGTAACCTTTTGTCACCACCACCAGGCTTTTCCACACGGAGGGGAAATGATGGTGTAGTGAACTGTCTCTTTAAAACCACTGCCTCCAGCAAACATCCAGGAAGTCCCTCCCTTTGCCTCTCCCACTTCTCTTCAGAAGAAACGAAACTCAGAGCTGTTTTCTCTCCCAGTCTCTCTTCAGGAGAAACGAAACTCAGAGCTGTTGTGTGTTTTCTCTCTCAGTCTCTCTTCAGAGTAAACCAAAGTGTTGTGTTTCTCTCTCAGTGTGAGTGTGGTTGTCGGTCAAATGGCACAACAGCAGCAGGAGAAGCGACAGGGATGTGATCTGGACCAGGACCAGTTCTGCTGTTGTTCTGTCTGTCTGGACCTTCTAAAGGAACCAGTGACTCTACAGTGTGGACACAGTTACTGTAGAAGCTGTATTGAGGGTTACTGGGACCAGTATGAGGAGACTGGAGTCTACAGCTGTCCCCAGTGCAGAGAGAGCTTCAGTCCCAGACCTGTTCTGGGGAAGAACAACATGCTGGCTGAGGTGAGATGACCTTACAAGTTACAACCACACATTAAACTACATGTTCTGCTACACAAAACTCCTTGTTGACTATTGTGATAGATGGTAGTTATACTATGTTACTTATTTACTACACATTATGTTATGTATGTTGATGTTGATAATGATATAATACTAACGATATTATTTAGATAGCATGTTAGACCAGTGGTCCTCAAAGTGGGGTCTAGGGACCCCCAGGGGTCCATGAGGGGGTTCCAGGGGGTCCCCAACAAAATGTGTTAATAGAGCATCACAGTCTGTTTAACCACTGTAACCCTATACATCAGCTATTTGAAAATTGCTGATCTACAAGCTCACAATGCATGTCTTTTTTTTTTTTGAATCTTGTATGGAGGTCACTCCCTGGTACCAATCAATTTCAGATGGGGGTCTGTGGACAAATACATATTAATTTGGGGGTCCTTGACATGAAAAGGTTTGAGAACCACTGGTTTAAACAGATGCTAGGTTTGATGGTATCTTAGTTTCTTTGCAGTCTACAGTATACTTTACCTTATCGTGTCATTTTGTTGACTAGGGTCATTTACTCTGATCTTTGACTTTGTTAGTCACTGGTTAATCATTAAACTCTAGCGTCCCTATTCTTGCCATGTCATTCATCTTCTAGTTCTAACAGTGTCTACTAAATGCTTACATTTTACAACATACTGTAAAGCAATCAACTTTATGGAATGCAAAGTTCAGAACCACAGTGTTCAGATAATGTTACAATGATCTTACTAGATGAACTAATACCTGCAATGTCTCACTGTGTTTATCACCATGAACCTCACAATGACTGTGTTGTATTTGTCATCAGTGAGTGACCTCCCCTCCTCTTCTCTTTACTTCCAGGTTGTGATGAAGCTGAGCAGTACAGGAGGTCAGCAGTCTTCTGTCTCTGCTGCTCTGCTGTACGCCGGTCCAGCAGACGTGGCCTGTGATTTCTGCACCGGAGCCAGACGTCGCAAAGCTCTCAGGTCTTGTCTGGCGTGTCTGGCCTCTTACTGTGAGACTCACCTCCAGCCTCACTACAATGTTCCTGTGTTGCAGAAGCACAAGCTGGTCCCAGCCACCAACAAACTGCAGGAGAAGATGTGCTCCAGTCATGACAAGCTGATGGAGGTGTTCTGTCGCACAGATCGCCAGTGTATCTGCTATCTGTGCACCATGGATGAACATAAGGGCCATGACACGGTGTCAGCTGCTGCAGAGAAGGCAGAGAAACAGGTAGGACCACCATCATTTGAAGATAAATCATGAGATAGATCATGTTTTAAAGATAGAAGCAGAACCAAATGACCATGTAAGAAACTTGAAAGCACAAACCAGGGTGTTGTACAATAAAAAAGTATTAAAGGATGAAGTACACTCATTTTGGACCCAATGAAAAACATAGGCGATTGATAACTTTTCATGAATCATATTTCATGTCCATTAATCTTGCACCTGTATTTTGGAGAAGTTATACAGTTGGTTTAAGATGTGGATCCAAACTAAACTGTCTCAAATCTCACTTGCTTTTGTCCTGCATCCTGATTAGATAGACTTGGTATCCCAACTTAAATGTACTTTGTTTACAAGCCAAACTGTCTCTTCCTGTTTCTTGCAGAAACAGCTGGTGACAATTCAGGAGAAAGTCCAGCAGAAGATCCAGGAGAAAAAGAAGGAGCTGAAAGACCTGAGACAGGTCCTGGAGGCCCTGAACGTGAGCTGATATTATGATAATAGTTCTTGTTCTAGTGTTTACTGTGGAAAGAGGAAAGATGGTGATGCTACGTATAATATGGATGAGACAGAGCCTTGTGTCATCAGAAGCACTAAAGCAGTGGTTCTTAAACCAATTAATATGTATTTGGCTGCAGACCCCCATTTGAACATATTTTATGCCAGCAACCCACGTATAAGATTAGTGTTGTTAAAATGGTTCATTATTTTTCACATTCTCTCACAAATTTTAGAAAATAGCAGATCTACAAACTCACAACGTGCCGCGATGCATTCGTCATGTGTTGGGAACTTGTAGAACGTCTATTTTTAAATACTGTAGCTGATGTCCTGAGCAGTGTTGATTCCGTCGACTAAAACTATGACGAAACATGTTCATCGACTACCTTTTTTCACTGACGAAAACTAAATAAAAACTAAATAAAAACCAATACGATGACTAAAACTAAGACTAAATATATTGACAATTTGGTCAACAAATAAAACTAAACAAAGATGTAAGGGCGGGACTAGTGGAGAAAAGATCCAGTAGAACTACTGTGAAAGACGAGTCATTTTATGATTGGTTGCGCTCGGGTGTTGCGTTCTGAAAATAGCAGATCTACAAGCTTGCAGCGTGACGCGTTGTGAGCTTTTAGGTCGGCAATTTTCAGCATGTAACCAAGTGTAAAATCAGCCATTACGACGCCATCAAGGCACCGCCAAAATACGCTTTAGTCGACTAAATCAACTGTAGATTTAGTCGACTAAAATCTTATGATATTTAGTCGACTACAACTAGACAAAAACTAAAACATTTCAGAACACTGTGTGTGTGTGTGTGTGTGTGTGTGTGTGTGTGTGTGTGTGTGTGTGTGTGTGTGTGTGTGTGTGTGTGTGTGTGTGTGTGTGTGTGTGTGTGTGTGTGTGTGTGTGTGTGTGTGTGTGTGTGTGTGTGTGTGTGTGTGTGTGTGTGTGTGTGTGTGTGTGTGTATCAGAGCTCTACAGAAGCAGCAGTGGAGGCCAGTGACAGGATCTTCAGTGAGATGATGGTCTCCATTGAGAGAAGACGCAGTGAGCTTAAAGAACTGATCAGAGATCAGCAGCAGACTGCAGTGGCTCAGACTGAGGCTCTCCTGAGGCAGCTGGAGGACCACATGGAGCAGCTGGAGAGGAGACATGCTGACCTGGAGGAGCTGTCCAACACTGATGACATCATCACTTTCATTCAGGTTCCACACATGGCATTTTACTGTTTGGTTTTGACTCATTTAGGAGAAATCAGCTTCATATTTCATCTCTTTCATCTCATTCCATCATGTCATATTATTATTACATCATAGTATATTACATAACATGACATTATTAATGCTGGTAGTTACTAATACTAATATAGTTCTAGTATACAGTAGTTGTACAGACCAGAATAATATTGTCAGAATTAGGCCTGTCACAATTATTACATAATCTCCTAATCACAATTATTTGAGATCATCACAATTATTTTCTACCATTGTCATAATTGTAAACATTTTCGAAAAATAGCAGATCTACAAGATCAGCTTCTGAGCTTGTAGATTGTAGATTGTCTATTTCCACTATTTTGTCAAATATTTTGAAAGTAAAAAATTATTCAATATCTGCCCTGTACAATTTGTGTTCATCGATTGGAACAGAAATGTATATTTGTATTGATATATTCAATGCCAAAAACACAATCACATTGTTATTCACAATTATTTGTATGAGAATTGGTGTTGTGAAGGACCCAGTGAAACGCTGTATGGCTGGGTAGGTTGTGTTCGCCCTTGTGCATTGATTAGGACGCAGAAGACAATGGTGGATACTGAGGACCTTTTATTCTCCTTAATAAACAGGTGCTAATGAACAGCAGGGTTGTGTGTGGTTTCTGTAATAAGCAGAATATAACAGGGAATGAATGCCCTTGTAGGTTGTGCATCATAACAGTCACATGTACAGTATAGACAGGTCTCATTCAACATATTAGACCAAATGAATAATGGCCGCTCTCTGAAAGGGGCCTATAAACTTCACAGTTTAGCTTAGCTGCTCAAAATACATTCATACAGTATATATAGCACCTGTATCTGCCCAACTGTGGTTAGAAGCACAAGTGCAGCTTATATTATAAGTAGTAGTTATCCAAATGTATCACACTGATCATTCTAAGAAACAAGTAGCCTACAGTGACATTACTCTTCCTCATCAACATAAGGGATGTGTAAATGCATACAGTAACAGTACAACGATACAAACGAACCATCGATAGCATTTCTCTGACCGTCGGTCACTATTACAGAATGACGAGGCAGTTAGCTGCTAGTTAGCATTAGCAGGTATTTAGCTTGGTTACAAGACCCGTATCGGGACAACAGCTTATATATCGACTTCATGAGAACTTACGTTTATCATACACGCACAGAGGCACTCTGGTGTGTAGCAGACATATGTAAACTAGACTTAATATGTCTAAATAGTGCAATAGTTATCGTTACGAACGGAGCGTCTCTTGCTTCGAGTGTAGAGCTCTTTGTTCTTTATTCTCGCGAGATGGGGGACAGTCTTACTAATAGGGCCCGCTGTAGTCTCGCGAGGGGCGGAACAGTCTCTCGGGCAGAAGGGGGGGGGGGGGGGGGGGGGGGGAGAGAGGGAGAGAGAGAGGGCGCAGTCTTTCTAACAATTAGAGACAAATTAAATCATAATTTATTACAGAGAACTTTTACTGATAGTTTGTCTACAGTTCGACTGTGTGTGTGTGTGTGTGTGTGTGTGTGTGTGTGTGTGTGTGTGTGTGTGTGTGTGTGTGTGTGTGTGTGTGTGTGTGTGTGTGTGTGTGTGTGTGTGTGTGTGTGTGTGTGTGTGTGTGTGTTTGTGCGCTCGCGCGCTCGCGCGTGTTGAACAACAAGGACATCAGCTCAACTCCACCAATTGTGATCAATGTACTAATCCATTGATCTCTTGGTTTAATGATCTTCTATCCCTGTCTATACTGGTTTACTTGTCTCTCTCCAGAGTTTCCAGTCTCTCTCCAGTTCCAGTGGATCTCCAGTCTCACCCAGTGTGGTCATCTGTCCTCTGAGGTCCTTCACAGATGTGATTGATGTGGTGTCTGGTCTGAGAGACCAACTAGACAACATCCTGAAGACAACTTGGCCAGAGATATCAAAGAGAGGTGAGATTTAAATGTGTTTCTTGTTTTTCTAACCAGCCATCATAGTAAACATGGATTGATGAAGTCAGAAGGCAAATGGAGATATTTGAACTGGAGCAGACTGATGGTACACAGGTTGTCTGTCTGTCAGATTGGACAGAAACATTGAAGAATATTAAGCAAGAATATTTCTCAAAGGAGAGGTTAGGGTTAGATTTAAATGTCTTTATTGTGTTTTAACCGGCCCCTATACTGTACAGTACATTTCTAAGTGTTTAAACAGTTTGTACAGGTGGAAGTATGTCTGGGAAGGCTACTAAAGCCTGTAGTATGGGAGGCAAAAGTTGATTTAAGATGATTGGATCCCAACTAAACTGTCTCAAATCTCACTAGTTTTTACCCTGTATCCTATATGAGTTCTCTTTCTCCTGGTTGGATAGAATCGGTGGTGGAAAAAGTAATCAAATGTTTTACTTAAATCTACAAAGTGACTAGTAAATAAAGTTTTCACATAATTGTAGTGGAGTAAAAGTACAATATTTGCCTCTGAGATGTAGTGGATTAGAAGTAAAAGTACTGAAAACTTGAAATACTCAAATAAAGTAAAAACATCTCAAAATTGTACTTAAGTACAGTACTTGAGTAAATGTACTTAGTTACTTTACACCACTGGATACTGGTATCCCGTCTTGAAAATGTGCTTTGTTTACAAGCCAAACTGTCTCTTCCTGTTTCTTGCAGAAACAGCTGGTGACAATTCAGGAGGAAGTCCAGCAGAAGATCCAGGAGAAAAAAAAGGAGCTGAAAGACCTGAGACAGGTCATGGAGGCCCTGAACGTGAGCTGATATTATGATAATAGTTCTTGTTCTTGTGTTAACTGTGATGCTATATGGATGAGACAGTGCCTTGTGTCATCAGAAGCACTAAAGCAGTGGTTCTCAAACCTTTTCATGTCAAGGACCCCCAATTAATATGTATTTGGCTGTGGACCCCCATTTGAAAATACGTGTGTGCCAGCAACCCACATATAATATTTGTGTTGTGCAAAATGTCAATTCTCCTAAGATTTTTTTAAATGAGCAGATCTACAAGCTCACCACGTGTTGTGATTCGTTCGATGTGTTGTGAACTTGTAGAACGGCTATTTCAAATAGCTGATGTATATAGGATTATGGTTGGTTAAACTAATTTTAAGGCTATATTAACACATTTTGCTGGGGACCCCCTGGAACCCCCTGGGGAACAACTGCACTAAAGTACCCAGAATGACAGTAAAGAACAGTGACAGTAAAGAATCCATCATATTATGGAACTTCTGGAATGGCCACCAATTCTTATGTTGTGACTGAATTTATTCCCCACAAAGTTCTACAGAAACATGACAACTAATAACCAAGAGTTTCTTTCTTTCTTTCTTTCTTTCTTCAAATATTGATTGGATGAAATGTGTAACCCACCTGAAAATGTATTTTCTGTTTTACTGAAGAGCTGGAGAGACAGCTGTTACTGAATAAACACTATATAATAGCAATTACTATGAAGCTATAATAGCTTGAACTTTTTGACAAAAACCTTGGAACTTCAGTTTAATCCATTCTTCAGTAATGTCTGTCATATGCTATATATGTGACTGTGCCTTTAAGAGAGCTATGTTACGACACTTCCGTAAAGCAGGTCTGTCTGTTGTTGTCTTTTACGTTAGTCGCATGTTGTGACCTCCTGTAGGCTCACGCTGTATATTTTACATGCCTGAAGTCAGCAGTAAAGTCTATTGGATTTGACCCTTTGTGTGGACATAGAAATCCTTTACAATGTCATGATGACCTTTACTGTTTTCTTGTGTCTCCAGTTGATGTTTTACATCCAGCGGAGCCTCAGACCAGAAAGGACTTTTTACAATGTGAGTCCATGTTGATGCAGGTTCTGAACGTTGAAGTTTCATTCTGATATGTTGTTATTTAAAGCTCTAATGAGTTTGATCTGAGAGACTAACTCTAAACACAATAAGGTTCATGAGGTTCGATTTTTCTTTTGTCGTGTGTTCTCACACGACAAAAAGGGCCAGAGGAAGCAGAGGACGAAACAGAGGAGGGCAAGACCCAAGAGCTGTTCAAGCGTGTGCGCAGCGTCCTGAACAAGCTGACCCCCCAGATGTTCCAGCAGCTGATGAAGCAGGTGACGGAGCTTACCATCGACACGGAGGAGCGTCTGAAGGGAGTCATCGATCTCATCTTTGAGAAGGCCATTTCTGAGCCCAACTTCTCCGTGGCCAACATGTGCCGCTGCCTTATGGGGGTAAGACGGGTCTTTTGTGTGTTTGAGTCTACGCATGTGCGTGGGTCTTTTCTGCTCCAGTGATGACTTCCATTTTGTGCCACGTGTCTGGGCCACTGATATGTTAACTGATGGGATTGAGCCAATGTATCTTTCTAACCACATACCCCCATTGCTGTTAATCTGATTTTATTGTTACTATTCACTTTTATGGGGCTTTCAGACACAACACGCTACTGCACTCTAAAACCCACTATTTCCAATGGCCTTTTCTTTCGCTGCGTCGAGCAAAGTGAGCTCGCGCTTGCGTACAAACCAAGTTGAACTTTGACCGCTGCACGCTGTAATGAATACCCGTGTGGCATAATAGAAATAAGGCATTCAGCTGGGCACGGATTGCAAATTGTGTGTCTAAACACAAGTTTGTGTTTGTATTGAGACCTCGGAACGAAAGCCCTATCTTGGAAATACATTTTCACCCAAGTAGGCGTGTCAGGTGTAGATTAGGGGGGTTTTCTGTGTGTTTGTCTTACAATCGGGTAGCTTTTTAGTTTGACAATGCTGTATGTGTAGGTTTAGCCTATATGATAAATATAGCTTAAGTTTGTGTTCCCCCTTAATAGCTGTACAAACCTATTCACGTTTCTTAACCACATGAACCCTAGTGTCCCTGTTCTGGGCATGTCATAATAGTTGAAAATAGCAGATCTACTAGCTCACAACACATCGTGATGTAATGAGTTTGTTGATCGACCATTTTCAGGGGCGGGGGCAAGATAGACCTTGGTCAACGAATTATACAGGGTTTGAGTGGCTAATTCAGGTAACGAGGTAGAGTTCATACAGAATATGTTATTACATAGTGATGTGGTCCGACTATAATTTTTGTATATAATAATGTACTCTGACCTCCACGAATAGTGTGCTGTACCCAGCAGTGAGTGCAGTATCTAAAAGGGCCTTTATAGCTCAACTAACCTGTGTAGCTGTATGATAACCAGTCTCCCCCGTGTCTCTACCCTCCTCAGCTCAAAGTCCCCACCACGGGAGATAAGCCGGGAGTCCTGAATTTCCGCAAGCTGCTGCTCAACCGCTGCCAGAAGGAGTTTGAGAAGGACAAAGACGATGACGAAATATTTGAGAAGAAGCAGAAGGAGCTGGATGCTGCCCTAGGGGTATGCTCCTGTTCTATTAATATCACGTCAACCAGAGCCAGAGACCATAAGTCACGTTAATTGTCAGACAAAAAAACCCGATAATTTTAAGGTTGATATTGTCACTTGTTATTCCAAATTAACATAGATGTGTAACAGCGAGCAGAATGCTGAAAGTAAAAAAGAAAGTAATTCACCTTGTGTTGTATGTCAAACTGACCTTTAAAAGTGTCTCTGACACCAAGGTGTCTTTAATGCTGAATCTGTAGAATAAATTGCCCAGAAATCCATTGTATGCTAACCTGCCATGTTAACCCCCGGACACGCCACAACCAGGAGGAGAAGAAGCGCCTCCAAGAGGAACTGGATTATGCCAAGGACCAGGCCAGGAGGCGCTCTCTGGGCAACATCACGTTTATCGGGGAGTTGTTCAAGCTCAAGATGCTGACGGAGGTGATCATGCACGACTGTATCGCCAAGCTGCTCAAAAACCACGACGAAGAGTCGCTGGAGTGCCTGTGTAGACTTTTCGCCACCATTGGCAAGGACCTCGACTTTGAGAAGGCCAAGGTACATACCTACTGCGTACACATTAACAAAAGATGTGTAACTGTAGCTAGCGCTGTCGGCATGTTTGTGGTCTGACAGTTGAACCTCAGGGCAATTTACTTAGCAAATCGCAAGCAGCTTGGTCAGCACTAACTGAATTGTATCTCTGTTAAGCCTCGCATGGACCAGTACTTCCACCAGATGGAGAAGATTATCAAGGAGAAGAAGACCTCCTCTAGGATGCTGCAGGATGTGTTAGATCTGCGACGGGTAACACATACATACATTACACACACACGCGCGCACGCACACTAATTTTCACGTACAACAAGAATATTTAACATTATATTGGATATCTCTCATTTTGTAATTCATGCCTGAGTGCTGTATCATTTGTGTTTGTATATGTAGTGTATTGTAGAGTTGTGTAGTGATTTGTAACTATGTATATAACTGTATAACTATTTCATTCGTACCAGCCCATAACTTGGAGATGCAGACTTGCACATCAGCCCTGTCATTATAACAATGTATCCAATATTTATGTTTTCCTTATTCAGGCAAACATGTTTTTCTTTACCCAATTCAGTTGTTATGCCAATCCCCTTAGTATTCTAGTCTCTTGTCACTGCACCAACCTGTATGAGCTGCTAGTGCGACGACACAAGCCTTGTACTCAGCATCTACCTGTCCCTCCCTCCTTCCCAGAATAACTGGGTGCCCAGGCGAGGGGACCAGGGTCCCAAGACCATCGACCAGATCCACAAAGATGCCGAGATGGAGGAGCACAGAGAACTCCAGAAGGTCCAGCAGGCTTTCATGTCCAAGCCGATTGGAGGCTCGGGGGGCAGGATGGGTGGAGGGGGACCTGGCGGCCGGGGCCCTCACCCCCAGGGCCGTAGCCAGCCCCAGGATGAGGGCTGGAACACAGTCCCCATCTCCACCAAGAACCGACCCATCGATACGTCACGTCTCAGCAAAATCACCAAGGTAGGACGTGGACTTATGTCTGGGCTCCTTTTAGGGGTTTGGGGACTTTTAGTGATCCTTGTCCTATGTGTTGCCTCACAACAAAGAAGGTCCTGGTTTGGGGCCTTTCTTATTCCCATTGTTCAAGGGTTTCTTCCCTCAGCAAAATGCATTAATGTTAGGGGCATGTTCCTGCCAAGACACTGGCATTAGAACCAGAGCTGATCCTCAAGCTCTGGAAAATGGCTGCCCCAGGCCATCTTGTTCTTAAGTGACTGGTTAAATAACATTAAAAACTAGAAAAAGTGCTCCTCGGAGCACAGGTCTCCGCCAGGTCAGGTACGTTATTGTGGCCTCCTGGTGGCGCTATAATAGGCCAATGTGAAAAGGGTGCCATTTCTTCTTAGGCTTTTCACGGCAATCGGACACTGCATTCATGATGTGAGGCATTTTGTTCCAAAAATGTGTTTTGCTAAATTAGACCTGCTGGTGGCGCTATAACAGGCCAATGTGAAAAAGGGTGCCATTTCTTCCTCGGCCTAGTGGGAATGTGCGTGTGAAATTTCACGGAAATCGCACGCTGCGTTCATGATCTGAGGCATGTTGAAAACGGACCAATCCTGGCAATTTTGGAAGCCAATGTTAGCCAGGATGGAATAGGAAATATCAGACAGATCCATCAGAGTCACGTGACTATGGAGATACTGTGTACCGAATTTCGTGTTTTTTGGACCGAATCTGAAGGAATAATATCCAACAATTTGTTTTCCAAAAGTCGGCCTCCTGGTGGCGCTGTGAAAAGCAGATGTGAAAAATGCAGGGCAGATGTTTTTCCTTAGCTTCTAGGGAGTGTGCGGGAGTGTACCGATTTGCATGACGTTTGGATAAAAGCTGTAGGAGTAATGGAAAAAACTGGGTTTTGCACAAATTGGCCTCCTGGTGGCGCTATGACAGGCCCATGTGAAAAATTTGTGGTAGAGGTTCTGAATTGGCATCAAGGGAGTATGTGTGCACAGGTTGGCAGCGACCGGGCCAACGGTGCTGGAGATTTGGTGGTAACGGACGGACAGGACACACGGACACACGGACGGACGGACGGACGGACGGACGGACGGACGGACGGACGGACGGACGGACGGATGGACAGGGGGTAAAACATACTCTCTCGCCATGCCTTTCGGCCTGGCGGAGACAAAAATGCAGGGCAGTTGTTTTTCCTTGGCCTCTTGGGAGTGTCCGTGCAAAGTTTCACACAGATCGGTGCAGTTATAGGTAAAAACGTCAATTGGCCTGTTATAGCGCCACCATGAGGCTGATTGGAAAGTTTTGAAGTGGCATTTCTTCCTGGGGCAAGTGGGAATCTACGTGGAAAATTTCACGGAAATCGCATGCTTCGTTCATGATCTTAGGCATTGTGTTAAAAATGAAGCAATCCTGCACATTTTGGGAGCCAATCTTAGCCAATCAGGATGGAATCTGCTAAATCAGGCAGATCCGGGTTGATCACATGACTATAGAGATACTGGGTACCGATTTGCGTGTTTTTTGGAGAAAATCTGTAGGAGTAATATCCAATAATGTGTTTTGAAAAAGTCGGCCTCATGGTGGCGCTATAAAAAGCAGATGTGAAAAATGCAGGGCAGATGTTTTTCCTTGGCCTCTGGGGAGTGTGCGTGCAAAGTTTCACGCAGATCGGTGCAGTTATAGGGAAAAACGTGAATCGGCCTATTATAGCGCCACCATGAGGCTGTTAGGAAAGTTTTCAAGTGGCATTTCTTCCTGGGCCAAGTGGGAATCTACGTGGAAAATGTCACGGAAATCGCATGCTTCGTTCATGATTTGAGGCATTGTGTTGAAAATGATCCAATCCTGCAAACTTTGGGAGCCAATCTTAGCCAATCAGGATGGAATCTGGTAAATCGGACAGATCCGTGATGATCACATGACTATAGAGATACTGTGTACTGATTTGCGTGTTTTTTGGAGAAAATCTGTAGGAGTCATATCCAAAAATGTGTTTTGCAAAAGTCGGCCTCATGGTGGCGCTATGACAGCCTGATCTGAAAAATGTGGGGCAGAGGTTCTGCTGGGACATCCAGGGAGTGTGTGTGTGCAGTTTCACAGCGACCGGGCCAACGGTGGCGGAGATTAGCTGGTCGCAGACAAGGACGGACACACACACACGGACGGACGGACGGACGGGGGGCAAAACATACTCTCTCGCCATGCCTTTCGGCCTGGCGGAGACAATAAATAAATGGACAGCACAGAGATGCCCTATATTTTCATGTATGAGGTTCATACATTTTATTTTGTTTGTCATTGGCATAGAGGCTATGCTATTCTACTATATTACTATTCTGTATTCTTATTTTTAAACTAAATTAGTAAAAGACTAGAAAAAGTGCTCCTCGGAGCACAAGTCTCCGCCAGGTCAGGTAGATTATTGTGGCCTCCTGGTGGCGCTATAATAGGCCAATGTGAAAACGGTGGCATTTCTTCCTCGGCCTAGTGGGAATGTGCGTGCAAAATTTCACGGAAATCGCACACTGCGTTCATGATTTGAGGAATTTTGTTCACAAGGGACCTATCCTGCAAACCTTGGAAGGCAATGTTAGCCAAGTCGGATGGAATATGAAATATCGGACACATCCATGTTGATCACATGACTATAGAGATACTGTATACCGATTTGCGTGATTTTTGGACAGAATCTGTAGGAGTAAGAGCAAAAAATGTGTATTACAAAACTCAGCCTTCTGGTGGCGCTCTAAAAGGTATATGTGAAAAATGCAGGGCAAAGGTTTTTCTTTGGCCTCTAGGGAGTGTGCGTGCAAAGTTTCACACAGATTGTTGCAGTTATAGCTAAAAACGTGAATCGGCCTGTTATAGCGCCACCATGAGGCTGATGTGAACGTTTTCAAGTGGCATTTCTTCCTGGGCCAAGTGGGAATCTCTGTGGAAAATTTCACGGAAATCGCATGTTGCGTTCATGATTTGAGGCATTTTGTTCAAAATGTACCAATCCTGTAAACTTTGGAAGCCAATTTTAGCCAATCATGATGGAATATGGGAAATCAGACAGATCTGTGTTGATCACATGGCTACAGAGATACTGTGTACCGATTTGCGTGGTTTTTGGAAAAAATCTGTAGGAGTAATAGCAAAAAATATGTTTTGCAAAAGTCTGCCTCATGGTGGCGCCATGACAGCCTGATCTGAAAAATGTGGGGCAGAGGTTCTGCTGGGACATCCAGGGAGTGTGTGTGTGCAGTTTCACAGCGATCGGGCCAACGGTGGCGGAGATTAGCTGGTCGCAGACAAGGACGGACACACACACACACGGACGGACGGACGGAGGGGGGGGCAAAACATACTCTCTCGCCATGCCTATCGGCCTGGCGGAGACAATAATAATAAAACAGCTGGGCCTAGAAATAGCTTACATCTCAGCTGTCTCATTTCCTGAGAATGCAAACCAACCAGTGGTGCTAACTCTAATAAGCCAGTGGTTCTAACTAACACGGTTCTAACCTATGATCACCACCTCCACAGACTCCAGTTCTTGACTTCAACAACCAGCTGCTGGCTCCAGGAGGTAAAGGCATGTGGGGCAGTTGGGGTAAAGGTATCAGCGGTGGAACCACTGCTACTAAGCCTGCAGCAGAGCCTGGCCCTGGTAGGTACCCTAGTCTATGAGACGCTTTCCAGTTTTTTCTTGAGAGTACCATAACACTTGTTTTACTGAACATGGAAATCTGAGTGTGTGTGTGTGTATGTGTCCAGTTCCAGTTCCAGAGTCAGGCAACCGTCCGGCCACCAGCACCCTGAACAGATTCTCTGCTCTGCAGCAGCCCGCCTCAGGTTCCTCTCAAGAATCAGACAGACGAGTGCCTCAGAGGTCGGTAGTGCAGCATTGTGCATCTTTTCATATTCTTTCTATCAAATATACAATTTTATGTATATATATATTATATTATTATACTGTATATGAGCTCTGTTTTGTCACTCAGATCTGAGCTCTTCCAATAAACCCTCCCCCCCTCCCCCCTCTCCTCTGACCACAGAAACAGCTCTAGTAGAGAGCGCGGGGACCGCTTCGACCGCTTTGACCGACGGGACGACCGACGGGACGACAGGAACAGACTGACTGTGACCAAACGCAGCAACAGCCGCGAGAGGGACCACCGCGGGCCGGTCGACGCTGTCCGCCGTGTGGCCAGCATGACGGACGACCGGGAGAGGGACAGAGACCGCGGCAGCAGAGACAGAGACCGCGCCAGGAGCAAAGAGAATGGTGCGTAAACCACTGGATGGACGGCATGAAGCTTTATTTTAGAAATAAATTAGCTGGTCTCCTGACTGTGTGTATGTTTTAACAGTGAAGCGGGAGGCAGCTCCTACCCCTCCACCTCAACGTCCCCAGACCCCCACCCAGCCTGCCTTGACTGAGGAGGAGCTGGAGAAGAAATCCACGGCCATCATCGAAGAGTATCTCCACATCAACGACATGAAGGTACGCACGTGCGCCGTTTCTCTGGAAAACATGATCAAGAGCTTTGAAATGTGATGTTGGCTATACTATGGTAAATCCTCCCAACTTCGCTCTTAACTGTCTGCGTTTGTGCTCGCCTGAACCAACAGGAGGCATTGCAGAGCGTACAGGAGATGAACAGCGCCCAGTTGCTGTTTGTGTTTGTGCGGAACTGTGTGGAGTCCACGCTAGAGCGCAGCACTATTGTGCGAGAGCACATGGGGCTGCTGCTGCACCAGCTCATCAAGACTGGCATGATGCCCACACAGCAGTACTACAAAGGGTAAGACTGGCATGATGCCCACACAGCAGTACTACAAAGGGTAAAACCGTTTGAGAGAATAGGGGGACTGCCATTAAGCCAAGTCATTCTTTAGCGAGACGGTCTGGCAGCTTTAACTGCGTTCTTTGAATTGAGGTAGATTCTGTGTGCAAACTTACTCGGGTATGGTTGTAGAAAAGTAACTTTACACTTGCTGTGATAGGTTGTGAGTGTCAAATTCACAAACGTTTTTATTTGTATCAGGCTTGATGTGTAAAGACCTTAAAATCAGTTTATATGTGTTTCCAGGCTTCAAGAGATCCTAGAAGTGGCAGAGGATATGGCCATAGACATCCCCCTATTCTGGTTGTACCTGGCTGAGCTGATCACCCCCATGTTGCACGAGGGAGGTATCCCCATGGGACAGCTCTTCAAGTGAGTCCCAGGCCTCTCTCGAGGCTTACAAGCAAGCACAGACACAGCTGAGACTGTGAAGCATGTTCTGCAATTAACATCCATATGTGAAATGAGTTTTCTAATAAGGGAAATGTTTGCGTTTGTTGTTAATTAGTGTGTGTGTGTGTGTGTGTGTGTGTGTGTGTGTGTGTGTGTGTGTGTGTGTGTGTGTGTGTGTGTGCGTGTGTGTGTGCGTGTGTGCGTGCGTGCGTGCGTGCGTGCGTGCGTGCGTGTGTGTACACACGCGCGCGCTCTCTCCAGGGAAATCTCCAAGCCTCTCGCTCCTATGGGTAAGGCCGGAGACCTGTTGGTCCATATCCTCATTCTACTCTGCAAAGGAATGGTGAGATTTCACCCCGTTACTTACTCGCCCTGTTAACCCTCGCACACTGTCACAAGCCCATTAATTCACTACACTGCTTGTTCATTACACTGAACACTGAATGATGTTAAACTAACCCACTAATGGCTAACCCACTAATGGCCCATCAGTCTGACCATCTTCCACTCTTGCTCCTGCAGAGCCATATAAAGGTGGGAGCCATGTGGAGGGAGGCAGGCCTTAGTTGGAACGACTTCCTGCCTGAGGACGAAGACGTCAATACGTTTGTGACGGAAAAGGTCAGAACTCCACCTGCCCCGCTCATTTTCAGTCAAAGACAGCACAGCTTCCCATTTGTCTGTTAATATCAGCTAATACATTTACAACAGAAACGTGTGTGTTTGTCAAATATCATGGTGTCCTGTATCTTCATAGAATGTGGAGTTCACCCTGGGCGATGAGTCGGAGAAGGGCCAGAAGAAAGAGGTGAGCCCCACTGAAATGAGCAAAAAGCTGGACAGACTCATCCAGGACAAGGCCGACAACACCAGGATCTTCGACTGGATCGAGGTACGCTCGATTAAATGTCCTAAAAAGTGTTTAGGACATTTGGTCTCAAATCTAGGACAATGTCTTGTTCTGTTTGTGACTATCAGCTTCAAGGTTGCAGCGTACTCTAACCAATGCCGAGCGTTGTTCGTCTAGGTTAGGTTAATAAGAACAAAATGATGTCATCAGGAATTTCGGCAGTGCCTTGGAGTGCCTTTTTCTTGCACTTTTTTTTTTAGATTTTCTGACTAGACGAACAAAGTTCTGACCGAACATCACGTGTGATTGGTCAGACACTTGATGCACTTATAAATTGATATTTTTTTATTTCTGCAATCTGTCTGCAACGTACCATGGACTGCTTTGATGAGCGACTCCAAATTTAATGTACTGTTAACTCGCTTTTTGTATTGAGCCTCCATACATGCCGTCTGTTATAACCCATATCCTCCCCAACCATTCTCGGGGAAAAGGGTGTCACGTCTACCACACCGGGCACCAGTCAGAAAGTCTGTTGTAGCGCTTGTCTCGTCTGTGTCATTACACATATAAATCTATTACAGCAAACACAACCAAGATGGCAGTTAATTAATGGATAGGACACACAGTAGCCACTGTGTATGTTGCAAGAAATCTCAAAATCTCTGAGACAAATATTTCAAACTATGTTGGAGATTGATAAAAGATAAATTGCAGAGCTGTCGATGTCAAATCATCTCTGACATCTTGATCATGCTGACATCTTGCACACATTTGGAGTCATGCATCATCATAGATAAAGTATGTCTCAGACGACTAATGTCATAAATGACTGACGTCACAGGCTGACCACATGAAGTCTAGGATCCACATTCAAGCCACACCATTCCCATGTGACTCGTTTTTTATGCTATAGTTTAATTGTTAACCCTGCTTATCACCTGTCATCATCATGAATGTTAATCAGTGTGAGTTTGTGTGCAGGCCAACCTGGAGGAAGAGCAGACATCCTCCAACACGTTTGTCAGAGCGCTGATGACCTCTATCTGCCAGGCCGCCATCATCTGTGAGTCCACTTCTCCTCATGCATAGTTCAGCTCAGATGACGCTTTGCCTAGAATGTGCAGTATACCGCAGTTTCAGCAAGCAGAAGATGGATGGTTATTCTGCCAGATAAGTTGTGAACACCGAAGTGGTTTAGACTTCTTTATTTAAATAAAACATGATTAATGAGCGGTCGAGAAGTTGTCTTTTGTTTAAATAAAGAAGTTCTGTCCTTGAAGATTATGTTCCCACTATCGATGTGCATGATATAGTTCATCACCAAATCTTTCACTGGTTTATCTCTCCTACACACAGCTTGCTCTGCGCTCCTATACGGTGTAAGCAGACCTGCTGTGATTGGCCTCTGTGGTCGATAAACACAGCAGGTTGTTTTGAATACTTGTACAGCCACATGCAATTGTATTTAATAATATATTTTGCAGCCTGAGTCGTCAGTAACATGAAACACCCTTATGATGCCTTGGTAGTGGTGCTTGAGTGTTTGACATTGTCAGTTTTGGCACCACTCTTGTCCTTCAGGTGAGAATCCATACAAGGTGGACAGTGAGAAGATCAACCACAGAGCCAAGCTGCTGCAGAAATACCTGAAGGACGAACAGAAGGAGTTGCAAGCTCTCTATGCCTTGCAGGCCCTCATGGTGGAGATGGAGCAGCCTGCCAGTGAGTATCATCCATGTTTACCACCATGTGATACACACTAGTACCATTCATTAACCCCAAACGAGGACTCTCATTAAGTAATTTAGTATTACGTGAGCAAAGCAGACCCAAGACTGTCACAACTGGTAAAATATTTTTTGGGGGAATTGGTTATTGTCTGTTAGTGTATGAAGGTATTTGTCTAAAAAGAAGGAAAATAAGTTAAGCTTCGAGTGGTAATTGTCGTAGCATTTGTAGCATGTATGACATTGTGTAGCCTACAATGTTGTGTGTCTAACATGAAATTAGCCTACTGAGACAAGAATTGCTGGATAAAAATTATGGCCCATAGAACGTCTGCCAACGCCTGAGCGATGTAAATCATTTGACATGTATGCATGTGAAATGGTGCGCTGTTAAAGATTGAAAAGATATGAATAACTTATGGTTTGCCCCGATGAGACATGATCATGTGCTTTTTAGTGTATTAGAACTAATTTACTTTTAGGCTGGCCTCCAGCCACCCCATGTAAAACGTGCTACTTTAGATCTGCCACTGGTCTCTGTTCTCACCCTCTCCTCTCTTCTCTCTCTCTAGACCTTCTGCGGATGTTCTTTGACAACCTTTATGACGAGGACGTGATCAAAGAGGAGGCCTTTTTCAAGTGGGAGGTCAGCAAGGACACTGCCGAGCAGCAGGGCAAGGGCGTGGCCCTCAAGTCCGTCACCGCCTTCTTCACCTGGCTCCGCGAGGCAGAGGACGAGTCTGACAACAGCTAGGCCCCCCACCACCCTGCCCCACCCCCTGGACTTCAAGAAAGCCTGGCGGGCTGACAGACATTGATCTGAATCAGCAAAATCCTTCTGCATAAACAGAAAAATACAAAGCAAGAAAAAAAATTACTTTCTTCAACTGGGAGAGATTGTATTACGGATCAAACATTCGATCGTACTAAATTATATTTTTTCCTCTATATCTCCAACCTCTGTTTTTGAACTCAATGAAATAAGTGCTTAAACTAAAAGAGAGAAGAATTGGGAGATGAAATACTGAGGTGTTGTGGCGCCGTCGCCGAGTAAGATGCTGAGTTCTTTCAGTGTTGCTTTTTTTATCTCCATGTTTTAAAATGGCTTCTTGTTGTCACGGTGACACTATGGGAGAAGTTTTGCTTAACCACAAACAAATAAAATCAAAACAAAAATCAGAAAAACCCCAACAGGAGAACTTTAAAAAGCTGCTCACATCTCAATTTTTTTATGACATACTCGTGCACCACGTGGACGAGACGTGGTGACATCTGTTTGCGTATGTTTGGCGTATGATCTATATGACGAGCTTATGTAGATGGTTAGCTGTTTGTCTTCTCTTTTTTCTGGGTGTTGGATGATTGGAGTGTGCTTTTTTTATATAATATAAGAATCATAAATGAAACACAAAGAAAGGAGGACACAACAGCTGTCTATGGACATTTCAGACAGTTTAAGGAACGGTTGTGGACTCAAGGATTGGACATGGACTTTTGGAGGACCTTTAGGGGCGATGGACAAGGACCTTTTGCTGCTGGGGGATGGGGTCACGATGCTCCCCCAAATGGCTACGCAACACCCCTACACCTTCCCTCTGATGTGTCTATTTTTACTTTCCCCCTGCGCTTCGGAAAGTAAAAGACTTGTGGGCTGGAAGAGCGAGGGGTCATCCTTCCCCAAAAAAACTGTTAAGTAAATCATTATAAAGATAAAAAAAGGAAAAAGGTATTATTGAGACTTGATACGTGATATATATATATATATATTTATATATATATATTTATGTGTGTGTGTGTGTGTATATATATATATATATATATATATATATATATATATATATATATATATATATATATATATATATATATATATATATATATATGTATATATATATATGTGTATTATGTATATATATATATGTATATTAGGTATATATATATGTATGTATGTGTATATATATATATATATATGTATATATATACTGTGTGTGTATATATGTATTAGGGGTGGGACGATATGGGTACCTCACGATACGATATATATCACGATATTAGGCCCACGATAACAATATAAATCACGATATTCGGCGATGTTCGATATATTGCGATATCACGATATTCGATATATATTGCAAGAAATTTCACCAACGATATATCACGATATCTGAAAATATATATATATAAAATATAATATATATTGCGATATCACGATATATTGCATGAAAATTCACCAACGATATATCACGATAGTCCTTGTATTCAATTCATAAACACATAAAATAGCACCAAACGGTTCAAAATCATCATTACACAAATACAGAGTAGGAAAAACAACGTATCACAAACTTAAAAAAAAAAAAAAGGCAGTGTATCGATTATTTATCGCGGGAGAAAGTATTGCGATATATCGATATATCGATATATCGTCCCACCCCTAATATGTATGTATATGTACATACTGTACACACACACACACATTTACGAAAATCCCTCAAGTTAAACAGTACGAATCCTTTTCTGCTTCCATGAGTGGAAATGCATTTCAGGAGAGTTCTGTAAATATACTATTATGATTTTTTTTCTTTTTTAAATAAAACATGCAAATGAAATGCCATGTAACCCGCTCTCCCCTTTGGAAACAAAAAAGTGGCAGGTCCCCCCCCCCTCCCCCCGTATTTATGTTTCTCTCTCCAGCTGGCAGAAGGTGCTTATAATTCTCCACCCCAAGTCATTGATTACAATTTCATTGAAAGAAGAAAAAAAAAAAAGAAAAGACCAAAAAAAAATGTGTAAATACTTTTTTTGCTTTACTTTATTAAAAAGATATTTAATTAAAGAAAATTAATGCCTCTTTTCACATCTGAAACTGGAAGAGATAATAAAGAACATTGCAAATAAAAGGAAAAAAACTGCCACACTCGTGCTTTTTGTGAAGGTGCACCACAGGGCCAGGTTTCCCTCTGTGCCCCTACTCTTCTGTTGGACCACACAATAGAGCTGAATGCCTCTACTGTACATTCATTGTGAGCTGGAATGAGGAAGTGGAGCCCTCGTTGTTGCCTTTCTCAACCAATCAAAGAAAGCAATGCTGGCGCTGTGTGCTTTGTCTGTTGCTTGTTCCGTTCCATCACACGCGTAAACCTTCCTTTAGTCCGGCCAGTGCCACCGTCTGATTTCACTAAGCAGCACACGCCTTTCACCAAACAGGGGAGAATTAATGGGGTCATCCCTATGTTCCCCAGGTTCTATGTTCCCCACTAGGGTTAGGTAAGCGGGGAACATAGAACCCGGGGAACTTAGACACGCTCCCGAATTAATTGGGGAAATCATCTGATGTGCTGTAGTGTAGGGTTACAATGAAGAGCATCTCATTTGTCATAGTTTTCTTACATTGACCACTTTGAATCTGGCATTCCCATTTTTAGCCATGTGAAAATGTTCAAAGATTAAAAAAAATAGAACTACAAGCCCGGTGGCTATTTTGCTATTCATCATACGGCAAAGTACATAGGGCTCAAGTGGTAAAGCTGCCGTCTCTACCCAGCATAAGCATCAAACGGACGGGACCGTACCTATGTTCCCCAGGTTCTATGTTCCCCAGGTTCTATGTTCCCCGCTTTCCTAGGAGAGCGGGGAATATAGGACCTAACCCTAACCATAACCTTAGTGGGGGAACATAGGTCCGGGGAACATAGGTATGACCCCAAACGGACTGTATTACAGCACTGTTTTTTTTTTAGGGGAACTCCACAAATTAAAAGTTCTCGTATTGGGTAATCCTGTTAACTCTGGTGTTTGCCCTTCAGCTGAGTACTCAAGCTGTGCTAAATTTTCGGTGGTGAATTTGTTTCTGCCGACAGCTTATCTCAAAGCTGTGTGTGTGGCACAGCCAGGCATGTTCTTCTGAGTCGCGGGCCGTTGTACTGAAACTTTGAAAGAAATGTTTGGAACACAGCTTCTATTGTGACCTAGCGCTGTCTCTCAGCACCCAGGGAAAGAGCTAGTTTCCTTTTTCCTTTACAAAATGCCTAACCCACTTTCTGTTTTTTAGTAACAATACTCACAATGGGAGAAGAGCAAAGCCCTCATTGGCTGAAATTCAACCTCTCTGACTGTAACCTTAGGGCTGTGCAGCCATTTTCAACTGCTCTTATCAGCTTATCTCTCTTGTTATCAGAAGCAGACTCCTTCCGACAAGTGTCGCTTGACAAAAATTATGTGTTTTCTCCAGAAAGAAGTGTTGACACCTTTTTATGAAGCAACAAACCTATTTAATGAAAGGGTCATAGGCCTACAAACAAGTATACATGTTGTGTTTAATACATAAAAAAAGACTTATACAATGTTATTTTATACCAGATCTTTTCTGAATCTGTTTGTAGAATGCAAGCTTTGTCTGCAACAGGACACACCGTAAAACTTTAGCCCATGCATTTTTGATGCCTTCAGTTGCTACACTCATAATGCATTATGTTGTCTTATACCAACAGACACCATTAACAACTCTTTCAATGCCATGCTTATTTATGGAATTTTGGTTCTGAGTGCCACAGCAAAATTCATTGTAAAAAAAAAAGTGCTTAGGAGCAAGAAGTGAATGGAGCAGCAAATCTTCAAATCATCATATCTTGGGTTCTGAACATGTTTTTCATGACGTCTTTGACGTCATGTGGCACACGGGGTGTCAGGCCTCGTGACGTCTTTGACGTCATGTGGCACAGAATGAGTTAAGACATTGTAATATTATGTTAATACTTTATAAGGTCAGGTATCATAATTGCTCATTGTAGCCATACCCATTTTTCATAAAAGTATCAGGTCATAAACATCACGGTGCTTCCTCTAAGCATAGTGTGGTTATGGTATGCAAAGACAGCTCATTGTCTGCTTTTAGTATGGACTCTGGTTAATTGCATTAAACCCTAATCAGACAAAAAGGCCCTGGAGCACATGGGTGTTATTTTTTCTAAACGTCCAGCTAGAGAATGTGCTGCTCATTTTGTCCAAAGGGTGGTGCTAGAAGAAAGGCTATGGGGTCACCAAAATCGGTAAGTAAACTGCTGCAGATCTCAGATTAAATGATTATGAGCTAGGCCTAACTGCAAAATGTTGGCCTGACGTCTCCCCCCGAGTACTCACCATGACCATCTGAGCACAAGCAGGGATTAATAAAGGTCTACCATTGACTTTAATGTCAGCCATAGTGTCCTTCAACTTCTCATTCTCCATTGCAAATAAACAATCATTAGCGCAACAGTCAACTGTTACCACAGGAGGGCGACCAAGATCCAATTTAGGCAAAACAAAATATTACCTAGGACCTAGGTTGAAAAACTGCCTCTATCGTTGGATAACGTCGGTTTAAACTCACACTCCATTAAGGATAAAGATTATTAGTAAACACACTCTCAGTTAAACACTTCTCCTTAGAAAGCGTCTGTCTGTAGCCTATCATGATCCATCTTCATGTAAAAAAAACAGGAACAGTTTCAAAATATGTTTTTTATGTATCCTGGTATGTACGTTACGTATGTTATATATCCATTCTTGAGAATTGGGACAAATCATCTCCTACCAAAACATTTCAAACGATTACTTATTAACACTGTAGCTGCCATCTAGGTGGAAAGACTGGTGATGCGAGGTTAGATCTGCCATCAGAGTCAGTTGTGCGCTTTGAGTTAAAGTTAAAGTCTTTAAAAAAAATAATCTCTTTGTTTTACTGTATGAGGGGATTTATGTTTTCGATTATGGTCATACTGTGTGTGTGTGTGTGTGTGTGTGTGTGTGTGTGTGTGTGTGTGTGTGTGTGTGTGTGTGTGTGTGTGTGTGTGTGTGTGTGTGTGTGTGTGTGTGTGTGTGTGTGTGTGTGTGTGTGTGTGTGTGTGCGCGTGTGTGCGCGCGTGCGTGTGCGCGCACACTGGTTGAACAACAGGGACATCAGCTCACCTCCACCAATTGTGATCTCTTGGTTTAATGTTCTTCCATCCCTGTCTATACTTGTTTACTTGTCTCTCTCCAGAGTTTCCAGTCTCTCTCCAGGTCCAGTGGATCTCCAGTCTCACCCAGTGTGGTCATCTGTCCTCTGAATTCCTTCACAGATGTGATTGATGTGGTGTCTGGTCTGAGAGACCAACTAGACAACATCCTGAAGACAACTTGCACAGATATATCAAAGAGAGGTGAGATTTAAATGTGTTTCTTGTTTTTCTAACCAGCCATCATAGTAAACATGGATTGATGAAGTCAATTTTGAACTGGAGCAGACTGATGGTACACAGGTTGGCTGTCTGTCAGATTGGACAGAAACATTGAAGAATCTAAGCAAGAATATTTCTCAAAGGAGAGGTTAGGGTTAGATTTAAATGTCTTTATTGTGTTTTAACCGGCCCCTATACTGTACAGTACATTTCTAAGTGTTGAAACAGTTTGTACAGGTGGAAGTATGTCTGGGAAGGCTACTAAAGCCTGTAGTGTGGGAGGCAAAAGTTGATTTAAGATGATTGTCTCAAATCTCACTAGTTTTTACCCTGTATCCTATATGAGTTCTCTTTCTCCTGATTGGATAAAATCAGTGGTGGAAAAAGTAATCAAATGTTTTACTTAAATCTACAAAGTGACTAGTGACTGAAATTGTACAGTACAGTACTTGAGTAAATGTACCCCCAATTGATATGTATTTGGCTGTGGACGCCCATTTGAAAATACTTGTGTGCCAGCAACCCACATATATTTGTGTTGTGCAAAATGTCAATTCTCCTAAGATTTTTTTGTAATGAGCAGATCTACAAGCTCACAACGTGTCGTGATTTGTTCGATGTGTTGTGAACTTGTAGAACGGCTATTTTCAAATAGCTGATGTATATAGGATTATGGTTGGTTAAACAAATTTTAAGGCTATATTAACACATTTTGCTGGGGACCCCCTGGAACCCCTTGGGAAACCACTGCACTAAAGTACCCAGAATGACAGTAAAGAACAGTGACAGTAAAGAATCCAGGCCACCAATTCTTATGTTGTGACTGAATTTATTCCCCACAAAGTTCTACAGAAACATGACAACTAATAACCAAGAGTTTCTTTCTTTCATTCTTTCTTTCTTTCTTTCTTTCTTTCTTTCTTTCTTTCTTTCTTTCTTTCTTTCTTTCTTTCTTTCTTTCTTTCTGTCTTTCTTTCTTTCTTCAAATATTGATTGGATGAAATGTGTAACCCACCTGAAAACGTATTTTCTGTTTTACTGAAGAGCTGGAGAGACAGCTGTTACTGAACAAACACTATATAATAGCAATTACTATCAAGCTATAATAGCTTGAACTTTTTGACAAAACCCTTGGAACTTCAGTTTAATCCATTCTTCAGTATGATGTCTGTCATATATGCTATATGTGATTGTGCCTTTAAGAGAGCTTCGTTACGACATTGCCATAAAGCAGGTCTGTTGTTGTCTTTTACGTCAGCCGTATGTTGTGACCTCCTGTAGGCTCACGCTGTATGTTTTACATGCCTGAAGTCAGCAGTAAAGTCTGTTTGATTTGACCCTTTGTGTGGACATAGAAATCCTTTACAATGTCATGATGACCTTTACTGTTTTCTTGTGTCTCCAGTTGATGTTTTACATCCAGCGGAGCCTCAGACCAGAAAGGACTTTTTACAATGTGAGTCCATGTTGATGCAGGTTCTGAACGTTGAAGTTTCATTCTGATATGTTGTTATTTAAAGCTCTAATGAGTTTGATCTGAGAGACTAACTCTAAACACAATAAGGTTCATGAGGTTTGATTTTTCTTTTGTCTTGTGTTCTCACAGATTCCTCTCTTCTGTCTCTGGACATGAACACAATATGCAATTATCTCTCCCTGTCAGAGGAGAAGAGGAAGGTGACTTATACACAACAACAACAACCTTACCCTGATCATGCAGAGAGATTTACTCGGTACTACCCTCAGGTGTTGTGTACAGAGGGTCTGTCTGAACGTTGTTACTGGGAAGTAGAGTGGAGTGGTACAAGATTTTATATAGCAGTCAGTTATAAAGACGTCAGCAGACAAACATGCTTTGGAGACAAAGATAAATCCTGGGGTTTACATTGCTATGGTAAAGACTACAGTTTCAGACACAGCAATGTTGAGACTAAAGTGTCAGGCCCATTCTCCTCCAGATTGGGGGTGTACCTGGATCACAAGGCAGGTACTCTGTCCTTCTACAGTGTTTCTGACACAATGACCCTCCTACACACAGTTCAAACCACGTTCACACAACCTCTCTATCCAGGAATAAGGCTTTGGTATAGCTTTGGAGATACAGCAGAGCTGTGTAAGACATGGTAGACATGTTAAGAATACTGATGATGATATTCAGTTGAAAACTTTTTTTTTTTTTTCATTTGATCATAGATTTTCCCTTCTAGATAAAGCATGTGTAAGAATGATGTGTACAGTATACTATACCATCATGATCAATCAATCCATTGTGTTCCGCTCATTGCATTTCTTTAATAAGCCTGCTGCAGACAATCATTATACAGGTTGCCCTGTTATCTTGTTGATATTACTACAGAGCCCTCTGTCAGTCTGTGTAGATTGGTTATACTGAATGTACTAGTGGTTTTCAAACTGTGGGTCTGGACCCCCAGGAGGTCCCCAAATGATGATATTATGCTTAATGTTTAACATTGTTTTCTCACTCAACAGTAAACAACATACAGTATGTATAGTGTATACAGGATATCTGCACATTTCTAAAGTGACAATTTAAGGACTTTTAAGACCTATTGATTACCTCTAAAAAATTCAAATAAAACATGGCATTACTGCGTCAAAAGTAATCAACAAACTATACTATAAAAACTGGTCAAACATTGGCCAAATATTACCTGACTTAGAGACAGAAAAAGTTAAAATAGCTGATCTACATGCTCACAACGCCTTGCAACGCGAGGCTTTGTGAGCTTGTAGATCTGCTATTTTCACAATATCAATGGAGTTACACTAAATGTAATGCTTCCACTCCTGCAATTCCAAGTGCTTGTCAGGGTGGGTGGTCCCCTGTTCAAATATGATTATTTTCAGGGGTCCCCAGTTCAAATATTATTTTGGGGGGTCCCCAGTTCAAATATTATTTTGGTGGGTCCCCAGTTCAAATATTATTTTGGGGGGTCCCCAGTTCAAATAGGATTATTCTGGGAGGTCGCGGCCTGAAAAGTTTGAGAACCACCGGTGTAAGGTCTTACTCCTCAATGTGTCAATAGGGTATTGTGTGTCAACGGTTATTCGATTTAATCATTTATAAAAAATATGTGTGTAAAAGTCAAACTTTGTTCAAACATTGTTCCCTGCACAATGATAATAATTAAATATTATACATAGTGTAAATATAATGCAGAGTTTGCTTTTATCCACTTTCTATGTTTTACTAATTGTACACTTAAATAATAATACATTTTATTTGTAATGCACTTTTCATTCACAAGGAATCTCAGAGTGCCCACTTAAACAATGTAGCCAGTAATTTTCAATACATGTTCTATATACATGTAATTACTTTCCATCAGAGGCTTCCACACATAGATTCATAATGAATGACATCATTGACATGCCATATCATGGGTTAATAACTCATTAACTTTCGATCACAACTGGACTCTGTATCATTTATTACTTATTTCCCCGTTGCACAATGGTGAATGAACAGTCTCTTTTCCTCTTTTCTTCAGTCAGTTTATTAGAACTTCTTCAGCAAAATAGAAGACATTTTCAAGTTCACATCACTTCCTCAATAGTACAATAGACCAGTGGTGTAAAGTAACTAAGTACATGTACTCAAGTACTGTACTTAAATACAATTTTGAGGTATTTTTACTTTACTGTAGTACTTCCCCTTTTCAATACTGAACATTTTATTGGACAGAAATGTAAGAACAGCACGAGTACAGTCAAACACTTTGTCTAAAAGGATAACACCACAAAAGTCCTTGCAGTCTTGTTTCCATTGGGGTTCTAGGTACTGGGGGCATTGACCCTTTGACTATCTTAAAACTACATCCCATCACTCAAATACCCCTTAATTGCCTCTGAGATGTAGTGGAGAATTAATAGTCAATAAGTCAGTCAATAGGCTGCTGTTTATCTATAACCTAGTGGTTCTCAACCTGTTCAGGCCGTGACCCCTAAAAATAATCATAATTGAACTGGTAACAGACTGTACAATGAAAGATTATAGGCCTTTAAATTGGTTAATTTAGCAAAGTGTTAAAACTGCACATTACAAAATACGGTAGCTGATCTGCAGTGAAGCTATTTTCGCTGTTTTAAAATGGTTTTCAAAATAAAAATTGAGATAAGCCATAAGACACCGTGCAAAATAGGGAATATGTTTGATAAAGTGAGTGATACAGGCAGCACAGCTGTAAAAAAAAAAAAAAGATAATAAGATAGGGGCGTCCGCTGGCCTGGCGGTCCAGACGCATACCACATATGCTGGTAGTCCAGCTTGACAGCGTGTGGCGGGTTCGACTCCTGGTCCCGACGACCTTTGCTGTATGTCATCCCCCCATCTCTCTCCCCATTTCCTGTCAGCCTACTATCCTATCAATAAAGGCAGAAAAAGCCCCCAAAAATATCTTACTTTACCCTATTATAAATTAGTCTATCGTGTCTATCAAATTCATGCAGTTTTAACATAATTCACCACTATGTGTTTCAAGTTTCAATTCAAAAATCCAATGTGTGGCCCTTCACTCATTTTATCAAAGTCAGTTTGGCCCCTATAGAAAAATTTTTTGCACCCCTGTTTTTTATGTCCAGTGAAGTCAAGACCTACAAAACCAAAACATCTGGGGAAAAAAATTATTGTTTTTCTAAAAACATCATTCAATCATAATATCTCAGAATGTGACATATTATGCATGCACAGTAGACTAATGATTATATTTCAGAAACTGATTCCCTAGGAAATACATATTTCAAAATGATGGCAGACGCTTATCATGCTTATTAACCACTTAAACCCCATATGGGTAACCAGAGTCCCTCAGGGCTCAATATTAATGTCTTTTCTGTTTTGGTTATTGTGGGGAAAGCTTTCGCTGAAAATAGCAGATCGACAAGCTCACAACGCGTCGCAGCGAGACGCGTTGTGAGCTTGTCGATCGCTATTTTATGTGACCACTATACGGATACTGGGGTTTTTAAGTGGTTCAAAATAATATTGAATATAGAAGTCCTAAGTACATTTGCTGTATCATTTTGTTTTGTTTATTTAGTCACAAGCTCTCTTTAATGCTTTTCATCAGTTAAACATTTATGAAAATCACAGACAGACTTAAAGGGCCACTTCCCTGATTTTGAACCCAAATCCTGTTTTCATGAAGTCGAGGACAAAATAAAGATGATTTGGCAGTGCTTCTATTTTTTTATTTTGAATTTGGAACGTTTACTCTGTGACATCACAGGGTGAACCTCAGTTCCTCCTATAGACTACTTGGACTACAGTGTTTCCTGTATACTCTACCTCATGTGTGTACGCTCCGTTCTGCTGTCCCTATTTTGGCCATGTCATTAAACTAAAATATGATTTATTTTTTGCTATGTTTAACAAAATGTGTTATTTTCACTACTTTTGTGCAACAGTGTCACACCACGAAGTAGGGCATTATTTTAAGAAAAAAAAAATATAAAGGAAATATGGAGATAAAGGTTTTTCTACATAACAGCGACAATACAGCATTTTTGATAGTTTGAATGTGAGCTTGAACAAGCCTAAGTTTATCCAATAAAACATTAATATAATAAGCTGTACTTTTCATGTCATAGTCCTTTTCAAGAGCAGTGGACCTTAACCAAGAGATTAATGAAACACTACTCTGTTGGGTTGATAGTGTCCTCAAACTAAATATTGTACATCATTATCATGCCTTTAGGGCGCGCTCCCACCGCACTTTTATTTTACCTCTGGGGCAGAATCTGCCAATGCTTTGTCAATGCAAATGCGTGGATTCCTGGTCTTGCGGATTTTTTCCAAGAATCCACGCATTTGCATTGACAAAGCATTGGCAGATTCTGCCCCAGAGGTAAAATAAAAGTGCGGTGGCCACCGCACTTTTATTTTACCTCTGGGGCAGAATGTGCCAATGCTTTGTCAATGTAAATGCGTGGATTCACGCAAGAGCCGATTTTTCCGCTTGTCGCGCAGACCTTGCGTTTATCTGCTCTCCGCGACTAAGCATAAAACTGCTGGAGGCAGGCGCTGATTTTCTCCCTCTGTCCAATCGGGTGAGTCGAAGGCGGACCGTCTCAAGACTCAGGAAGCAACATGGTGCTCTCAGTGGACCAACTGGTTGTAGCTGTTGCATCCCATCCCCTTCCAATAATGCAAGGGCAAGTGCCCTCCGCCTGTCCATCCTATAATAAAGTTTAATAAACTCGATAAAGTCGCAACGTAACCGGGCCGGGCTACAGACAAAGCTAGTCTACGGCCAACGCCACGGGGAGGGAGGGGCTTGAAAGCAAGTGACAGATGCTGATGTGTGTCAGTGGTTGCCTGGCAACGTCAAGGAAGAAGGCGTTGCGGGCATAGAGTTAAAAAGTGGTTGCGGGCTACGGGGACGGTCTTGAATGTGAGTGACAGGTACGTCACAGCGTTTTTTTAGAATCCGCTGGCTGCAAAAAACTGTGGCCGCGCACAACCTGCGTTTAACAGCGGCCAGCCAACTCTTGGTGGGAGCGCGCCCTTAAGGCGCTTTCCCACCGCACTTTTATTTTACCTCTGGGGCAGAATCTGCCAATGCTTTGTCAATGTAAATGCGTGGATTCACGCAAGAGCGGATCTTTCCGCCTGTCGCGCAGACCTTGCGTTTATCTGCTCTACACGACTTCTCTATTTGAAGCAGAAAACTGCTGGAGGCAGGAGCTGATTTTCCCCCTCTGTCCAATCGGGTGAGTGGAAGGCGGACCGTCCCAAGACTCAGGAAGCACCATGGTGCTCAAGGCAGCAGGCGGTGCGGGCTACGGGGGGGTCCTGAAAGTGAGTGACAGGCGCGTCACTCCCGTTTTTTAGAATCCGCTGGCTGCAAAAAACTGTGGCCGCGCACAACCTGCGTTTAACACTAGCCGACCATCTTTTGGTGGGAGCGCGCCCTTACTCTGATATTTGCTCAAGAAAAAAATAGTTTCATTTGTATTGACAGCAAAATCCTGCATGACTATAAGCAAACAAATGGTGAACGCTGCCCCCTTGTGTCCAAAGTGAAACATAACCTGAAACAGGATCTCATATAATGTAACTTTGCATTCACAGTATTGTTTGTTTTTGTTTTGTTTTTAGAATTCCACAATTTTAACAAATACGTACATTCAATTCTCACTGGAAAAGATTGACACAGTGAGGCTTGGAAAGGGAAATCTAGTAATTATTATGAGGTCCTATTCAGAGGTCTGAGAGTGTTTTTAATGAATGGTTCCTTGTTTTCCTTCCAGAATACAGTAGCCTGCTTGCATAGTGCCTGTTGCTTTTGTAACAAATATGTTGGATAATATTCCAGCACATTCATACACAAGACGTAATTACTTCACAAATCATATAAAATATAATTTGTGACTCAATTACCATATCTCAACACAGGCACACATTGGTTTGTGTACATGTATCGCTATATGAAACTTTACGTTACGTTTGTGTAACGTGAGTTCTTGACTGGTTAATATAAATGCCATAAAACAACAAGAGATACACTCATAACCGGTTGGACAAATGACACCAAAAGACTTCTTTTCACGTTATAATAAAGCGGGTTTATTCAGCTTACAGAGTTTACAAGCAATTTAGAAAGTTATGATTCCTAAAAATGGGATAGTTACTTCAACCCTCTCGCATGAGCGAAAGAGTGGAAATACTATGTGTTACGGCTTTAGTAAAATTGTCCCGGTTGATCACGGCCGTGAGCAACCGCGAACAATTTCCCTGCTCCTCACAAGCAGGAGTTCATCACTGGAAAGGTCTGGTCCATAGCCAGACGCTTCAGTCATAAATCTCTATTAGCCTTAAACCCATTTTACTAAACATTTTGATACACACATGTATAACGCTTTGGATATCAAGAGGAGAGGGGAGGGGCTGAAATAGAAGCTTTCAGGTCGTGTGTGCATTGAAATGGAGGAGATAAAAAAACGGGAAGGAAGAAAAGTGATAGAGAGAGAGTAGAAGGAACGTATTGGGAACACTATACTGTAATACTTGAGTTTACTCAAATGATTACAGTTTAGATATTAAATGTTTACACATATAACAATGTCGCTTATGGCAATATGCACAGATCAAACGGTAACACACCTTGTATTTGGCTTCACTTGGTTTCTGGAAAGAATGGACAGGCACGCTGTAGAGTCGGACCGAAAGTTCTTTAGCAAATTGTTCAGTTTTGAGGCAAGGTGGTCCGTGTAAAGGCAGACGGACTGGGCATTGATGGCGGTGGAAGTCTTCTAGGGTCCGGGCACACTTCACGGCTCGGGTGCATGTGGTTAGGAAGAGAAGGTCTTCAGCTGGGGACTGGAAGCGCCCAGCGTTGGTGAGTCTCCGTCGGAGACGAGCGAGGAGAGTCGGCCTCTCTGCGGAGCGTCTGCTCCGGCTGTGTGTGTCTCTCCTTGGTTGGAGAGCTTTCGCAATGGGTCAGCAGAGGATGGTCCTCCTACGTCCGAGAGCGGTTGTGGCTTGAGCAATTCATTGTGGTTTCTTAGAGGGTTTTATGCACCGAAATCCTTTGATGTGCCAGAAAAGTCATTACTATGTTAATTTCCTATCTGGTGAGGATGTCACCATTCTGTAGTCGACCGAGGTCAGGCATCCTGGCGCCGGGCCATTTGGGGGGGCGTTTCTGAACCCGCGACCCTTGTGTGTTTCCACCACATGGCTAAACATTCGTTCATTTATTGTTCATAGTTCATAGGTCATGTAAACAATGTCTTTGTATGGCAACAAGATTGTTTCCAAATATGTCCCTTATAAGAGAAAAAGAGAGAGAGAGGAAAAGAGAAAAAGAGGGAGAGAAACCCAAAAACTATGTTTCTGCGTGGGTGTGTGTGTGTGTGTGTGTGTGTGTGTGGGGGGGGGGCGAGGGCATCCAGGGGCTGGTGTGAACTCTTGGCCGGCCCCAGCAGGATATGGCTCGACCCTCTGTGGGAGTGATTGTCGGGTCTGTTGTTTTATCACTCCTGCCTGGTCTCTGGGCTTAATGTGGGTTAACTTCAATAGGCCCTGGTGTGCCCTTTTGATGTTAAGCTGGTTTGCAATTAGCTGTTTATCCAGCATCTCCTTACACTTTGCTGTGAAAGAACATGAGGTGTTGACCGTTCCGTTGTTGAACAGAGATTACTATATTCCATTTCCCCTTTTAATGCTGACCTTTTCTTAATCATAAGTTGTCTGTCTGTCAGTCTACCTTCTAGTGTATTTTAATTACAATACAAGGTTATAGGCCTATAATTTGGTCTCTACACCTATATGCTTTTCTATTCCATGTAAACCAACAGCCAATGCCTAAAAGTGTGTATAATTTGAAACTTGTGTGTTCTGAGCTTTTTCATCTGGACCGTGTACATAACACAGCTATGAATTACAGTAGGAGAGGTTTTATAGCACACAATGTCATAGATGTTCTTTTTTTTTACAGTCAAGACCTAAATAACCAAATAAATCTGGGGGAAAACACATTTTGTCCATCATTCAACCATAATGTCTCAGAATGTGACTTTATGTATGTGAATTAGACTAATGATTATATTTCAAGAACTGATTCCTGGGAAAAAATGTTGTGCAAAGTACAATTACATTAACAGTATCAATTATAGGCTACACTTGATAGGATGAAATGCAAGTCAGAAGCAAATTTGAGCTAGATCCAGTTTGTTTCTAATGACAAGTGTACTGAACGCTAGGTTACATGTTCATGTGTGTCCATGAGATCACGTGTCCCCTGACAGTTAAAGCTGTTAAACCAAAGGTCCAGTCGACTGTACCACTGTCCTGTCCACTGAGGTCACAATACTGAATGGAATTCATTCATCATTCAATTTGACAATGCTGCTGGCATTTCTCTCACTTAATCTGTAGGAACTTAATCTTGTTTCCTGAAATAACACACAATGAATAATTCCATAAACACTTCAGGTCCAACTCCAGCTACTAAAATACAAATTTTCTGGCATACTCTACCCCAAATAAATACCCCTGAATATCTTGTAACCTTGTGTGGAAATGATGATTGATGGTGTAGTGTGAGAGTCCAGCTGTACAACGTTCAACCACAAGCTGAACCTGTTTGTGCTACACATTAACTGTCTCTTTAAAACCACTGCCTCCTGCAAACATCCAGGAAGTCCCTCCCTTTGTCTCTCCCACTTTCCTTCACAAGAAACAGTGCAGAGAGAGCTTCAGTCCCAGACCTGTTCTAAGGAAGAACACCTTGCTGGCTGAGGGGAGATGACCTTACAAGTTACAACCACACATTAAACTACATGTTCTGTTACACTTGTTGCCTATGTTGATAGATGGGAGTTATACTATATGTTGGCTACTTACTACACATTATGTTATGTATGTTGATAATGTCCAACATAATTATAATAATAGATAATAGATAATAGATTAATAATAGATTATAGATTTTCCCTTCTAGATAAAGCTTGTGTAAGAATGACGTGTACAGTATACTACACCATCATGATCAATCAATCCATTGTGTTCCGCTCATTTATTTAATAAGCCTGCTGCAGACAATCATTATACAGTATGCCCTGTTATCTTGTTGATATTACTACAGAGCCCTCTGTCAGTCAGTGTAGATTGGTTATACTTAATGTAGTGGTTCTCAAACTGTGGATCTGGATCCCCAGGAGGTCCCCAAATGATGATATTATGTTTAATGTGCAGCATTGTTTTCTCACTCAACAGTAAACAAACCAACATACAATACAGTATGTATAGTGTATTTAGGGTATCTGTCCATTTTTAAAGTGAGAATTTAAGGACTTTAAAGACCTTTTAAATACCTCTAAAATGAAAATTAAAACATAGCATTACTGTGTCAAAAGTAATCAACAAACTATACTGTATAAAATGGTCAGCAGCGGCAGCTCCTCCAGTCTCCGGGCCCCAGACTCGGAGCGCCAGCCCCAGGACGGGAGGTCCCCCATGGGCTCCACGCTGAGCTTCTACCTGGTGGGCGGCGGAGGCTGCTCCGCCGCCGAGAACAGCATCTGGATCAGGCAGGCGGCGCCCCAGGAGGAGGAGGAGAGCAAGCCCTCCTCCTCAGCCATCACCAACTTCTGGGACTTTTTCACCGGGAAGGGCTTGTCCGGGTCCGAGACCATCGTATGATGGAGAGGGAGAGGATGAAGGAAGAGACAGAAAGAGGGAGAGGGGGAGAGAGAGAGAAAGAGCGAGCGGGGGTGAGAGAGAGTGCGTGCGTGTGTGTGTGTGTGTGTGTGTGTGTGTGTGTGTGTGTGTGTGTGTGTGTGTGTGTGTGCGTTGACTTGTGGAAATTAAATTGGGAACTGAGTGAAGTTTCTCTTCACATATAATCTATAAGTGAAGAGAAAGACAAAAAGGAAGGAGAAGGAAAAGTCTAACATTTGCCCTCAGAAACATTATATTAACCACATGAACCCTAGTGTCCCTTTTATGGGCATGTCGTAAATAGCCGATCTACAAGTTCACAGCGTGTCTGTAGAATAATCTATTATTATGATGTAACAGTGGCGTTTGTATTGACATGTTACCTGCACATGTGGCCTTCTAGCACCTTCCTGTATCTTATTTTCAGAAGGATATTTAGTCATAATAATAAGTACAAATATATACAATTCTAAAAACTACAGCTCTGACCTACAGTGTTGAAATCAGGGGACTTTGCACATGTCACATGAGAGTCACATGAGAGTGTTGAGAAGGTTGATTGATTAGGTCAGATAAGGAGCTGGGGTACAGTGGCCATTGTTATAGAATAGTGCTAAAGCCTGTGTTTCCACATTTAAGACAATACACAAGTCACATGATTAATCAACGGAAGGTTTCACCCACATGGGTAGACCAACCCATATAAATATAGTGGATGCTTGCTGAACAGGAGTGTGTTCTGCATGCATCAGTGTTACTTGTGACCAGGGTGTTATTGCTGTGTTTGTCATTTTCCATTATGACCGCCGAGGGAGTGACGGTAAGAATTGAGAGTGTGTTTACACGGCGATAAATGTATATATTTCTGATAGGTTTTATAGTTGTGTGTATATCTCATGTCAGTAATTTGTCGTTGTGTTGTTGTTTGTGTTACCTCTTTCTCTTTACTTCCAGGGTGTGATGAAGCTGAGCAGTACAGGAGGTCAGCAGTCTTCTGCCTCTGCTGCTCTGCTGTACGCCGGTCCAGCAGACGTGGCCTGTGATTTCTGCACCGGAGAATTTTTCAGACCTCACAAAGCGCTCATGTCTTGTCTGGTGTGTCTGGTATCTTGTTGTGAGACTCACCTCCAGCCTCACTACAATGTTCCTGTGTTGAAGAGGCACAAGCTGGTCCCAGCCACCAACAAACTGCAGGAGAAGATGTGCTCGGCAGACGTGGCCTGTGATTTCTGCATCGGAGCCAGACCTCACAAAGCTCTCATGTCTTGTCTGGTGTGTCTGGTCTCTTACTGTGAGACTCACCTCCAGCCTCACTACAATGTTCCTGTGTTGAAGAAGCACAAGCTGGTCCCAGCCACCAACAAACTGCAGGAGAAGATGTGCTCCAGTCATGGCAAGTTGATGGAGGTGTTCTGTCGCAAAGACCGCCAGTATATCTGCTATCTGTGCCTCATGGATGAACATAAGGGCCATGACACGGTGTCAGCTGATGCAGAGAAGGCCGAGAAACAGGTAGAACCACCATCACTCTTAAGACAAATCATAAGATAGAGCATGTTTTCAAGCAGAACTAAATGACCATGTCAGAGACATAAAAAGCACAAATCAGGGTGTAATAAAAAGTATTAAAGGATGAAGTAAACTCATTTTGGACCCAATGAAAAACAGAGGCGATTTATAACTTTTCATGAATGGTATTTAATGTCCATTAATCTTGCCCCTGCAAAAGTGTATTTTGAGGAAGTTACAAAGTTGATTTAAGATGATTGGATCCAAACTAAACTGTTCAAATCTCACTAGTTTTTACCCTGTATCCTATATGAGTTATCTTTCTCCTGTTTGGATAGAATCAGTGGTGGAAAAAGTAATCAAATGTTTTACTTAAATCTACAAAGTGACTAGTAACTAAAGTTTTCACATAATTGTAGTGGAGTAAAAGTACAATATTTGCCTCTGAGATGTAGTGGATTAGAAGTAAAAGTACTGAAAACTGGAAATACACAAATAAAGTAAAAACATCTCAAAATTGTACTTAAGTACAGTACTTGAGTAAATGTACTTAGTTACTTTACACCACTGGATAGAAGTGGTATCCCGACTTGAAAATGTGCTTTGTTTACAAGCCAAACTGTCTCTTCCTGTTTCTTGCAGAAACAGCTGGTGACAATTCAGGAGGAAGTCCAGCAGAAGATCCAGGAGAAAAAGAAGGAGCTGAAAGACCTGAGACAGGTCATGGAGGCCCTGAACGTGAGCTGATATTATGATAATAGTTCTTGTTCTTGTGTTAACTGTGATGCTATATGGATGAGACAGTGCCTTGTGTCATCAGAAGCACTAAAGCAGTGGTTCTAAAACCTTTTCATGTCAAGGACCCCCAATTAATATGTATTTGACTGCGGACCCCCATTTGAAAATACTTGTGTGCCAGCAACCCACATATAATATTTGTAGGCGTTTTCCATGCGGCAACATCTCAAACAGTCTGTGGTTGGGATGGTTTTGATCTTTGATGATTTGAAAATAGCAGATCTGTCTATAGATCTGCTATTTTCAAAAGAAATGTGAACAACATTATGGATTGTTTTTGAAACATTTTAACAACATACTCTGCGTGTGTGTGTGTGTGTGTGTGTGTGTGTGTGTGCGTGTGTGTGTGTGTGTGTGTGTGTGTGTGTGTGTGTGTGTGTGTGTGTGTGTGTGTGTGTGTGTGTGTGTGTGTGTGTGAAGCAGAGCTCTGAGGCTCTCCTGAGGCAGCTGGAGGACCACTTGGAGCAGCTGGAGAGGAGACATGACCTGGAGGAGCTGTCCAACACTGATGACATCATCACTTTCATTCAGGTTCCACACATGGCATTTTACTGTTTGGTTTTGACTCATTTAGGAGAAATCGTCTTCATATTTCATCTCTTTCATCTCATTCCATCATGTCATTTTATTATTACATCATAGTATATTACATAACATGACATTATTAATGCTGGTAGTTACTAATACTAATATAGTTCTAGAATACAGTAGTTGTACAGACCAGAATAACAATGTCAGAATTAGGCCTGTCACAATTATTACATAATTGCCTAATCACAATTATTTGAGATAATCACAATTATTTTCTATAATTGTCATAATTGTAAATACATTTCAAAAATCACACCCAGTCTGAAGTGGGCGGTGTGGTCATCACAGTGGTCATCATAGTGATGGAAGCTCACCATTCCCTGCCAGAGGGTTTTTTTTATTTGACTTCCCCCAGTGCCAGTGTTTACATTTTTTTTACACAGGAGCCGAGATACAGGATTTTAAAGTAATAAGTTAACCAAGGAGTGAATGGAGCTAGAAATCTTTGGATCGTGATATCTCTGGTTCTGTGTGGATAAATTGAAAAAAAAAAAATACCAACGATTATACTCGTGGATGGCAGTAAACGGGTGTATTTTTCATCAACGGTTATACTCGTGATTGGCAGGTAAAGTGTTAAAAAAAATGGATTTTATGGAAGTGCATAATCCTATTTATAGGTTATTAATGTCATCATGTGTCTCGCTAGCCAATCACAGTGCTGAATAGAGTCAGCCAATAGAGTCAGTACAGAAAAGTGGGCCAATCACAGTGCAGGAATCTAATACTGATGAGGTGTCCCAACCCCACTTTTAAGGGCGGCTACACCGCCCAAAAATAGCAGATCTACAAGATCAGCTTCTGAGCTTGTAGATTGTCTATTTAATATTTTGAAAGTGTAAAATTATTCAATATCTGCCCTGTACAATTTGTGTTTGTATAATGGAACAGAAAGGTATATTTGTATTGATATATTCAATGCCAAAAACACAATCACATTGTTAATCACAATTATTTGTATGAGAATTAGAGACAAATTAAATTGTGTGTGTGTGTGTGTGTGTGTGTGTGTGTGTGTGTGTGTGTGTGTGTGTGTGTGTGTGTGTGTGTGCGTGTGTGCGTGTGCGTGCACTGGTTGAACAACAGCGACATCAGCTCACCTCCACAAATTGTGATCTCTTGGTTTAATGTTCTTCCATCCCTGTCTATACTGGTTTACTTGTCTCTCTCCAGAGTTTCCAGTCTCTCTCCAGTTCCAGTGGTCTGAGAGACCAACTAGACAACATCCTGAAGACAACTTGGCCAGAGATATCAAAGAGAGGTGAGATTTAAATGTGTTTCTTGTTTTTCTAACCAGCCATCATAGTAAACATGGATTGATGAAGTCAGAAGGCAACTGGAGATATTTGAACTGGAGCAGACTGATGGTACACAGGTTGGCTGTCTGTCAGATTGGACAGAAACATTGAAGAATCTAAGAAATAATATTTCTCAAAGGAGAGGTTAGGGTTAGATTTAAATGTCTTTATTGTGTTTTAACCGGCCCCTATACTGTACAGTACATTTCTAAGTGTTGAAACAGTTTGTACAGGTGGAAGTATGTCTGGGAAGGCTACTAAAGCCTGTAGTATGGGAGGCAAAAGTGTGCAAAATGTCAATTCTCCTAAGATTTTTTTGTAATGAGCAGATCTACAAGCTCACAACGTGTTGTGATTCGTTCGATGTGTTGTGAACTTGTAGAACGGCTATTTTCAAATAGCTGATGTATATAGGATTTTGGTTGGTTTAACTAATTTTAAGGCTATATTAACACATTTAGCTGGGGATCCCCTGGAACCCCTTGGGGAACCACTGCACTAAAGTACCCAGAATGACAGTAAAGAACAGTGACAGTAAAGAATCCAGGCCACCAATTCTTATGTTGTGACTGAATTATTCCCCACAAAGTTCTACAGAAACATGACAACTAAGAACCAAGAGTTTCTGTCTTTCTTTCTTTCTTTTTTTCTTTCTTTCTTTCTTTCTTTCTTTCTTTCTTTCTTTCTTTCTTTCTTTCTTTCTTTCTTCAAATATTGATTGGATGAAATTTGTAACCCACCTGAAAATGTATTTTCTGTTTTACTGAAGAGCTGGAGAGACAGCTGTTACTGAACAAACACTATATAATAGCAATTACTATCAAGCTATAATAGCTTGAACCTTTTGACAAAACCCTTGGAACTTCAGTTTAATCCATTCTTCAGTATGATGTCTGTCATATATGCTATATATGTGATTGTGCTTTTAAGAGAGCTTCGTTACGACACTGCCATAAAGCAGGTCTGTTGTTGTCTTTTACGTCAGCCGTATGTTGTGACCTCCTGTGGGCTCACGCTGTATGTTTTACATGCCCGAAGTCAGCAGTAAAGTCTATTGGATTTGACCCTTTGTGTGGACATAGAAATCCTTTACAATGTCATGATGACCTTTACTGTTTTCTTGTGTCTCCAGTTGATGTTTTACATCCAGCGGAGCCTCAGACCAGAAAGGACTTTTTACAATGTGAGTCCACGTTGATGCAGGTTCTGAACGTTGAAGTTTCATTCTGATATGTTGTTATTTAAAGCTCTAATGAGTTTGATCTGAGAGACTAACTCTAAACACAATAAGGTTCATGAGGTTTGAATTCTCTTTTGTCGTGTGTTCTCACAGATTCCTCTCCTCTGTCTCTGGACATGAACACAATAAACACACGTCTCTCCCTGTCAGAGGAGAAGAGGAAGATGACTTTTACACGACAACAACAACCTTACCCTCATCATGCAGAGAGATTTACTACGTGCAACTGTCAGGTGTTGTGTACAGAGGGTCTGTCTGAACGTTGTTACTGGGAAGTAGAGTGGAGTGGTACAGGGGTTGGTATAGCAGTCAGTTATAAAGACGTCAGCAGACAAACCCTCTTTGGATCCAATGATAAATCCTGGTGTTTACAGTGCATTGATAAAAACTACAGTTTCATTCACAACAGTGTTGAGACTAACGTGTCAGGGCCTCTCTCCTCCAGAGTGGGGGTGTACCTGGACCACAAGGCAGGTACTCTGTCCTTCTACAGTGTTTCTGAGTCTGACACAATGACCCTCCTACACAAAGTTCAAACCACGTTCACACAACCTCTCTATCCAGGGATAAGGCTTTATTGGAACAATGGCAATACAGCAGAGCTGTGTAAGACATGGTAGACATGTTAAGAATACTGATGATGATATTCAGTTGAAAAATTAGCTTTCTTCAATTGATAACAGATTTTCCCTTCTAGATAAAGCATGTGTAAGAATGATGTGATCAATCAATCCATTGTGTTCCTCTCATTGCATTTCTTTAATAAGCCTGCTGCAGACAATCATTATACAGTATGCCCTGTTATCTTTTTGATATTACTACAGAGCCCTCTGTCAGTCAGTGTAGATTGGTTATACTTAATGTAGTGGTTTTCAAACTGTGGGTCGGGACCCCCAGGGGGTCCCCAAATGATGATTTTTTGTTTAATGTGCAACATTGTTTTCTCACTCAACAGTAAACAAACCAACATACAGTATATATAGTGTATACAGGGTATCTGCACATTTCTAAAGTGAAAGGACTTTTAAGACCTATTGAATACCTCTAAAAGGAAAAATAAAATGAGACATTACTGTTACACACTTAAAACTTGCCATGTTATAAACAAAAGAGGGGGAAAAAGCTTCTGTAACTTCTTTAATATCCGATATGCAAGCTCACAACCTATCTGGTAAAATGACAAAATTATGTTTCAATTCATATAAAGGATTTTGAGACCGTCAAGTGATCATACTATTTTCATTAACTTTACTTAATTTACACTGACTTATTTTTTTCTAAAAAAATGTTAGACTGCAACCTCTAACAGTGTGTTTTAGTCTGATTTGAAGAATGTTTCTGTTTCTGTCTCTGTGAAAGTTGTCTCCATGTTTAGATGACGTTTTACACAGGATCTGAATTTTGATGTTAGAACAGTGTGAGGACTGAGAGGACAAGACCAATATCTGATTATTTGTGTGTGTGCACTTGTACAATTGTGAACAAGACTAATTTTATCCAATAAAACATATTCATAATATTATGTACTTCTCGTGCAATAGTTCTTTTCAAGAGCAGCGGACCTCTATTGTTATTAACCAAGAGATTAATCAAACACTATACTATTGGGTTGTTGGTGTCCTCAAACTAAATATTTTACACTATGATATTTGCTCTAGAAACCAGAAAGAAAGTCATACTATACCAGGTGCTGTGTGTGTGTGTGTGTGTGTGTGTGTGTGTGTGTGTGTGTGTGTGTGTGTGTGTGTGTGTGTGTGTGTGTGTGTGTGTGTGTGTGTGTGTGTGTGTGTGTGTGTGTGTGTGTGTGTATGTGTGTGTGTGTGTGTGTGTAAAATCAACTGTAGATTTAGTCGACTAAAATCTTATGATATTTAGTTGACTAAAACTAGACAAAAACAAACATTTCAGATGACTAAAATATGACTAAAACTAAAAGAAATTCAAAAGATTTAAATTAAATCAAAATTTGGTGTCAAAATGAACACTGCGTCACAGTGACATGACAAGCCATGCTGTTAGACCCCGTCTTGTGGGTTGAACCTGGGACCTTCCGGTTTCCGCTTGACATTCTGAGCTGTTAGTCAGTATTGTGCCTAATGCAATCATATTTTTAAGAGGACACCCTGCCACTGATGATACATATAACATACTTTAGTAAATTCCTGTGTTATTGAATTATTCTGTATTGTTTAAGTTGCAGAGAATGATAATGTGTTTGATTGTATTGATATATTGTTTGATGGTTGATTGTTTGATTGCATTGACTCCAGTGTAGGGAGCATTGATTGATTGATGTAGTTTATTTAGTAAGACATGAGAATAGTACATGACAGTACATAACAGTACATGGAAGTACAAATTCACAATACAAGGTCTACTAAACTGGAACTCTCATTAAGCACTAAGCTTGTTTAAGATGAGAACCCCATGCACACAAATCATGATGTCATATAAGAGGCAGACAGATATACACACTACTATACAGAATGTCATACAATCAGCTTTCAGGTTACTGGTATGAAGAGAGAAAAAAATATATATATATATACAAAAGAGGAAAATGAAGGGGGGGGGTAGGTTAAGACTTAGACAGGGGCCATTTTCGAATTGCAGCCTCCTGAAGGTGAATCTTTAGGGCAGTTTTGAAAGTGAGTAGGGTTTTACACTCCTTTACTCCTTTTGGTAGGGCATTCCACATTTTTGATGAATAGCATGAGAACGAGTTCATTCCCTTAGTTGAGCCAAATCTGGGTTGAACATGATTTGTGGAGCTTCCTCTGGTGTTATGATCATGGACTTCATTAACATTTTGACAAATACAGGGGGATCCCAATGTTGTGGTGTATCTTGAAGACCAGGCCCATAGCAAGTTGCTGTACTCTGTCCTCAACCCTAAGCCATCCAATCCTAGCAAAATGAGCAGGGGTTAGATGGGTTTTGTGATTGAGGCCAAGAAGTAGCCTTACAAGTTTGTTTTGGGATGTTTGGAGCTTTGTTTTTAAGGCCTTGGAGGTGTTGTGATACCATGAAGTGGATGCATAATCATAATGACCTTGAATGAGGGCCCCTGCAAGAATCTTCAGAGTATTCTTACTGACTAGACGATCAATCCTCCACAAATAGCGTGTTGTTTGGTTGACATTTTTGATCACCTTTTCTGCGTTTTTGTTACCAGAGAGGTTTGCCTCCAAGATGGAGCCTATGTAGGTCATTTCATCCTTTCTTTTGATGACATCATCACCCACTTTGATCGTGAAACTCTCTGCCTTGCTAAGGTTAGGACTGGACCCAAAGAGGATGGATTCAGTTTTACCCAGGTGTAATGAAAGTTTGTTGTCAGAGAGCCAGATGCAGATCTTGTTGAGTTCGGAGCTGAGAGTTTTCTCAACCTGCAGCCTGTCCCTGTCCGAGACTAGCAGGGCCGAGTCATCTGCGAACAGGAACAGTTTGCAGTCGCAGGCTGATGACATGTCATTCACATATATCAGGAACAGTAAAGGTCCTAGTATACTTCCTTGTGGGACACCACAAGTCACAGGGAGGGGGGGGGGACTGGGTGCCGTTTACTTCCACCACTTGCTCCCTCCCTTCCAAGTAGGATCTCATCCAGTTCACTGACGACTGACGTATCATCAAAACCTATTGCTTTGAGCTTATTGATCATAATTGGGTGATTAACGGTGTCAAAGGCCTTCTGGAGGTCCACCATGACCAAGCCGCAATATTTGCCCTTGTCGACATCTTGTTTGATAGAGTCGTTCAAATAGAGAAGGCATGTGTCAGTGGAGTGGTTTGTTCTGAAACCAGATTGGAATTTGTAGATTAGATTTTTTTCGGCAAGATACTTATCGACCTGTTCATAGACTATTTTTTCCATGACTTTCGAGATGGAGCTAAGAAAAGAAATAGGGCGGTAGTTGCCAGGGTCTAATTTGTTTCCTTTTTTGTACAGAGGGGTCACCCTTGCTTTTTTTAAATCGTTAGGGACCCGTCCCTGTATGATGGAGAGGTTTATTATGTGGGTAATGATTGGAGCAATGGAGGCGGCTGAGTCTTTTAGAAATTTGGCGGGGATATTGTCGAGGCCTGTGGCTTTGTGTTGATGAAGAGCACTCCATTTTTTAAACACCTCTTCTGTTTTCACAGGGGAGAGTTTAAAATCATCTTTGCGTACACCCTGTTTTTCGTAAAATGAATCAACATACTCTTCACCATAGCACCCAGAGTGAGGGGGTAGTTTTTCAACCAAATCTGAGGTTATGGTCGTGAAGAATATTTTACTCACTTCATGTTTGGAGTGTCATTCACCTTGAGGCTTATGTTTGTAAACCTGGTTTTCAATTTCTTGCTGCAGCCTAGTAGGTTGTTGAATAGCTTCCAAAGCTCTCGTGGTTTGCTTTTATTTTCCTCAATTTTGTCATCGAGGAAGCTTTTTTCTGCTAATAGGAGCATGCCATTAACCTTGTTTCTTAGCTTGTTTCTTTCTTTTTCAAGTTTAGCTACGTGTGATTCGAGACCTTTGTTAAAACACTTGGCGAGTTTGATCCTACCTTTATGAAGCTCAGAACACTTTTTGTTTCTGACTTTCATGGCAGTAAGGATGTCCGAATTCATCCATGGTACCGAGCGGGTTTTGACCCTGATGGTTTTCATGGGAGCCACACTGTCCAAAATTTGAATGAATTTGGTTTTGAAACCAAGCCAAGATTCGTCTACCTGTGTGCTGTTTAGTACGTCGGACCAGTCCAGTTCCTCTAGCCTGTGATCTAAGTCCTCACTCTTATAGTTTTTGAGGTCTCTGATCGTGACTGATTTGTGGTAACCGGTCTTAGGTTTACGTTTCTTTCTGGTGCAGAAGATCATGTTATGATCAGATATGCCACAGGTAGAAACACCACTATTGAGGATTTCATGCAATCAAGCATGCTCATTCCACCCATGCTGAACCATACCAACTGTGGGTTGGTTTAAAATTGGTAAAGTGGGAAGATGGGTACTCTAATATTAATTATGATTATGTGGGTAATTCTTTGAGTAATAAGTGACACTTTAAAGTGTGGATATGAATTGTAATGTCTCTGGACATTACAATTAACTGGTTAAATTGAGGATTCAATTCAGGTTTGGTACGGTCCAATGGGCGGGGCCTAGCCTATATAAGTAGGGGGACCTGCCACTGCTTGGCAGTCAGTGAAGGACTGTTGAGGAGTAGACCCAGGGCCAATCTGTCCAGTGTGTGTATATAGAGTTTGTTGTGCGTCATTATTTTTGTTCATGATTTTCCTGAGATGTAAGAAGGTGAATAAAATCCACTTCCATTCTGCAACATCGAGGGTTCTGTTTGGCGATTTTTGGCAGTTTTGCTATTTTACCAGTGGTTTCAAACTATGCCTTTCGGCAAACACTAGCCTCACTAAGTCATAGTGTGACAATTCTGAAACGTAATATTTTGCCGCAGACACTCCAACCCAGACGTAACCTATACAAAATTAATATTGCATTTTGTCTCAGAAGTGGCATAAGTTCTAAGATTTAACCCTTTATAACACTCAAAACAATGTAGCTATTCTATGCTGCTACAAACTATTAGGCATTTATTGTCAACTGGTTTATATACCACTTAAACATAATACTTTGTTCACAAATAAGCTGAAGTTAAAAAGTAAATGCCAACCCACACAGCAACAGATTTCGCTGTGCGGGATGGCACATTTTTTGTGTTAAATTGTGACTGTAGCCTGAATGCATCAGTGGTCAATTGTAAGCAAAAACTGATTGTTGTAATTGGAAGTAAGTAATATCCATAATTGAATGCAAACCTTTTGCTGAGATCTGCAGACTAACAATAATTAGCCGTTTATGGCCAGAGGCACTTGTCTGACCTCTGACCTCTATGGATGGCCCGCCACACTTTAAAAAAAAAAAATTACACCTCTCCAGCTTAGCTGAGACTGAGAGTGTAATGTGGTAGAGGAGGTCTCCCTGAACGTGTGAGTATGTCAAAAGTGCTGACATGAAGAGCTGTCTCCTGTCCAGCGTCCAATTTGTAAAGGCTATGCACTCCAGTGAATAGCATTTATCCATTTAGATACATTCTTAATGTTATTAAAACAGTTCAAAACTGTTTTTGTTACACAGAAACATAATTTGTGCTGTCTAGCTTCGTTTAAATGCTTAATTTATTTAGTTTTAATGTGCACATGAATCGTTTTTCAACGGCTTCTTTTTACCCCCCCCCTTCCTTTTTTTCTCTTGTACATATTTTTTTACTTTTCATACCAGTAACCTGTAAGCTGATTGTACGACGTTCTGTATAGTAGTGTGTATATCTATGTCTCTTATATGTCATCATGATTTGTGTGCGTGGGGATCTCATTTTAAACAAGCTTAGTGCTTTATGAGCCTTCCAGTTTAGTAGACCTTGTATTGTGAATTTTGTACTTCCATGTACTGTTGTTCTCATGTCTTACTAAATAAAGTACATCAATCAATCAATCAATCAATCAATCTGCTGCAGACAATGATTATACAGTATGCCCTGTTATCTTGTTGATATTACTACAGAGCCCTCTGTCAGTCTGTGTAGATTGGTTATACTAAATGTAGTGGTTCTCAAACTGTGGGTCTGGACCTCCAGGGGGTCCCCAAATGATATTTTGCTTAATGTGCAACATTGTTTTCTCACTCAACAGTAAACAAACCTACAAACACAAACACACAGTACATACATGTGTGTATAGTGAAAACGGAGTATCTGCACATTTCTAAAGTGACAATTTAAGGACTTTTTAAGACCTATTGAATACCTCTTAATTAAAAAAATAAATGAGACATTACTGTGTCAAAAGTAATTAACAAACTATACTATAGAAAATGGTCAAACATTGGCCAAATATTACCTGACAAAGAGACAGAAATTGTGAAAATAGCAGATCTACAAGCTCACTGTGAGCTTGTAGATCTGCTGTTTTCATAATATTATATATATATTATATATTATACATTATTATTATGAAGTCAAACTAAATGTAATGCCTCAACTCTGGCAATTCCAAGTGCTTGTCAGGGTGGCTGGTCCCCAGTTCAAATACGAGTATTTTGGGTCTCTGCCTGAAAAGTTTAAGAACCACTGGTGTAATGTCTTCCTCCTCAATGTGTCAATAGGGTATTGTGTGTCAACAGTGAATCGATTTAATCACTTATAAAAACATATTTCAAAAAAGTTTTTTTACCCCATTTTGTAAATACAGTAGAAACTGTTTGAAGAGTCCTTCAAACAGTTACACACTTATGAAGCCATGTTAAAAACAAAAGAGGGGGGGAAAGCTTTGGTAATTTCTTTATAGACAAGCTCACAACTGATGAGGCAAAATGACAAAATTATGTTTCAATTCATATAGTCGTTTGAGACAGTCAGGTAATCATAATTTTTTCATTAACTTTACTTAATTCACACTGAATTCAAAATAAATGTCAGTCTGCAACCTCTAACAGTGTGTTTTAGTGTGATTTGAAGAATTTCTGTCTCTCTGTGAAAGTTGTCTCCATGTTTAGATGACGTTTTATACAGGATGTGAAGATAGATGTTAAAACTGAGAGTGAGACTGAGAGGACAAGACCGATATCTGATTAATTCATTGTGTGTGTGTGTGTGTGTGTGTGTGTGTGTGTGTGTGTGTGTGTGTGCGTGTGCGTTGACTTGTGGAAAAGAAATTGGGAACTGAGTGAAGTTTCTCTTCACATATAATCTATAAGTGAAGAGAAAGACGAAAAGGAAGGAGAAGGAAAAGTCTAACATTGGCCCTCAGAAACATTATATTAACCACATGAACCCTAGCGTCCCCTTTCTGGGCATGTCGTAAATAGCCGATCTACAAGTTCACAGCGTGTCTGTAGAATAATCTATTATTATGATGTAACGGTGGCGTTTGTATTGACATGTTACCTGCACATGTGGCCTTCTAGCACCTTTCTGTATCATATTTTCAGAAGGATATTTAGTCATAATAAGTACAAATATATACAATTTTAAAAACTACAGCTCTGACCTACAGTGTTGAAATCAGGGGACTTTGCACATGTCACATGAGAGTCACATGAGAGTGTTGAGAGGGTTGATTGATTAGGTCAGATAAGGAGCTGGGGTACAGTGGCCATTGTTATAGAATAGTGCTAAAGCCTGTGTTTCCACATTTAAGACAATACACAAGTCACATGATTAATCACCCGAAGGTTTCACCCACATGGGTAGACCAACCCATATAAATAGAGTGGATGCTTGCTGAACAGGAGTGTGTTCTGCATGCATCAGTGTTACTTGTGACCAGGGTGTTATTGCTGTGTTTGTCATTTTCCATTATGAGCGCAGAGGGACTGACGGTAAGAATTGAGAGCGTGTTTACACAGCGATAAATGTTTATATTTCTGATATGTTTTATAGTTGTGTGTGTGTATATCTCATGTCAGTAATTTGTCGTTGTGGTGTTGTTTGTGTTTCCTCTTTCTCTTTACTTCCAGAATGTGATGAAGCTGAGCAGTACAGGAGATCAGCAGTCTTCTGCCTCTGCTGCTCTGCTGTACGCCGGTCCAGCAGACGTGGCCTGTGATTTCTGCACCGGAGCCAGACCTCACAAAGCTCTCATGTCTTGTCTGGTGTGTCTGGAGTTTCACCTCCAGCCTCACTACAATGTTCCTGTGTTGAAGAAGCAAAAGCTGGTCCCAGCCACCAACAAACTGCAGGAGAAGATGTGCTCCAGTCATGGCAAGCTGAAGGAGGTGTTCTGTCGCACAGACCACCAGTATATCTGCTATCTGTGCCTAATGGATGAACATAAGGGCCATGACACAGCTGATGCAGAGAAGGCTGAGAAACAGGTAGGACCACCATCACTTGAAGACAAATCATGAGATAGAGCATGTTTTCAAGCAAAACTAAATGACCATGTCAGAGACATAAAAAGCACAAATCAGGGTGTAATAAAAAGTATAAGGAGAAATCGTCTTCATATTTCATCTCTTTCATCTCATTCCATCATGTCATATTATTGTTACATCCTAGTATATTACATAACATAACATGACATTATTAATGCTGGTAGTTACTAATACTAATATAGTTCTAGTATACAGTAGTTGTACAGACCAGAATAACAATGTCAGAATTAGGCCTGTCACAATTATTACATAATTGCCTAATCACAATTATTTGAGATAATCACAATTATTTTCTATAATTGTAATAATTGTAAATATTTTTCAAAAATAGCAGATCTACAAGATCAGCTTCTGAGCTTGTAGATTGTCTATTTAATATTTTGAAAGTATAAAATTATTCAATATCTGCCCTGTACAATTTGTTTTTGTATACCTCCACCAATTGTGATCTCTTGGTTTAATGTTCTTCCATCCCTGTCTATTCTGGTTTACTTGTCTCTCTCCAGAGTTTCCAGTCTCTCACCAGTTCCAGTGGATCTCCAGTCTCACCCAGTGTGGTCATCTGTCCTCTGAATTTCTTCACAGATGTGATTGATGTGGTGTCTGGTCTGAGAGACCAACTAGACAACATCCTGAAGACAACAAAGAGAGGTGAGAATGTGTTTCTTGTTTTTCTAACCAGCCATCATAGTAAACATGGATTGATGAAGTCAGAAGGCAAATGGATATATTTGAACTGGAGCAGACTGATGGTACACAGGTTGGATGTCTGTACGATTGGACAGAAAAAAAGAATCTAAGCAAAAATATTTCTCAAAGGAGAGGTTAGGGTTAGATTTAAATGTCTTTATTGTGTTTTAACCGGCCCCTATACTGTACAGTACATTTTTAAGTGTTGAAACAGTTTGTACAGGTGGGAGTATGTCTGGGAAGGCTACTAAAGCCTGTAGTATGGGAGGCAAAAGTGTGCAAAATGTAAATTCTCCTAAGATTTTTTGTAATGAGCAGATCTACAAGCTCACAACGTGTCGTGATTCGTTCGATGTGTTGTGAAGTTGTAGAACGGCTATTTTCAAATAGCTGATGTATATAGGATTATGGTTGGTTAAACTAATTTTAAGGCTATATTAACACATTTTGCTGGGGAACCCCTGGAACCCCTTTGGGAACCACTTCACTAAAGTACCCAGAATGACAGTAAAGAACAGTGACAGTAAAGAATCCAGGCCACCAATGCTTATGTTGTGACTGAATTTATTCCCCACAAAGTTCTACAGAAACATGACAACTAAGAACCAATAGTTTCTTTCTTTCTTTCTTTCTTTCTTTCTTTCTTTCTTTCTTTCTTTCTTTCTTTCTTTCTTTCTTTCTTCAAATATTGATTGGATGACATTTGTAACCCACCTGAAAATGTATTTTCTGTTTTACTGAAGAGCTGGAGAGACAGCTGTCACTGAACAAACACTATATAATAGCAATTACTATCAAGCTATAATAGCTTGAACTTTTTGACAAAACCCTTGGAACTTCAGTTTAATCCATTCTTCAGTATGATATCTGTCATATATGCTATATATGTGATTGTGCTTTTAAGAGAGCTTCGTTACGACACTGCCATAAAGCAGGTCTGTTGTTGTCTTTTACGTCAGCCGTATGTTGTGACCTCCTGTAGGCTCACGGTGTATGTTTTACATGCCTGAAGTCAGCAGTAAAGTCTATTGGATTTGACCCTTTGTGTGGACATAGAAATCCTTTACAATGTCATGATGACCTTTACTGTTTTCTTGTGTCTCCAGTTGATGTTTTACATCCAGCGGAGCCTCAGACCAGAAAGGACTTTTTACAATGTGAGTCCACGTTGATGCAGGTTCTGAACGTTGAAGTTTCATTCTGATATGTTGTTATTTAAAGCTCTATTGAGTTTGATCTGAGAGACTAACTCTAAACACAATAAGGTTCATGAGGTTTGAATTCTCTTTTGTCGTGTGTTCTCACAGATTCCTCTCCTCTGTCTCTGGACATGAACACAATACACAGAATGCTCTCCCTGTCAGAGGAGAAGATGACTTCTACACGACAACAACAACCTTGGTTAAACCTGGTGCTGCTGGAGAGGAGACATGACCTGGAGGAGCTGTACAAGTTGCGGATTATGAATAAACGGGCCCCTGGGCCGAGACACGCAAAAGGCCCCCCTCCCCCTTCCGTGGGTGCACGCGCGCGCAGCACGCGTGCACGCACCCACCCACCCGCGCGCGTGCGCGAAGCGCGCGCGCGGAATTTTTGTGGTTAAATCTCGGTAATGGAAATTAATAGGGTTTTTTTCGGTTAAAAACGTCTCTGCACGGCGGCGGATAGGCTAATATAATGCATGTTTTACCTATAACTTAAATATAAAGAAATTGTTCGGTTATATTGCGGTTATATTGGGAAATTATTAGGTTTTTTTTTATGTTAAAAACGTCTCTGCACGGCGGCAGATAGGCTATAATACATGTTTTACCTATAACTCAAACAACAATAAAACCAGCAATCTGGGGACAACAGTAACAACACACTCTCCCAGTCTGTCTGTCCACTTGTGACTGTCACAGCTCCACTACACGTTAAAGCCAACAGCACAAACTCATTTAAAGTGGCGGCGGCATTTGGGACAAAGTATAGATAATAACAACACAACAAGGTTTCTGTTTCAAAATCAAAATGGAGGACATTTATTAAGACCAATTATTACATTTGAATTATATTGCAATTTGCAAATCAGATCAGTAGGCCTAGTTGCGGCCAACTTGCGGGCCGTGGGCGGGGAGTCGGGACGGCGTGTATAAGCGCTCGTTCTCTCCGTGACTCCGTCTGCCGCTCTCTCTTTTCCCTCGTCTTCTTTGGAACAGCGGTGAGAATGGGGGGGGAATTAATTTCCAAGACTTCAAGGTTCTGTGTGTCTGACTCTGTCTGTCTGTCTGTCTATCTGTCTGTCTCTCTAGCATTTAAGGCTTTTTCTTTTTTTCTTGCACGCACCTGCAAACAGTGCTTTCCATGGTGCTGAATTTTTACAATACACAGCGAGCCCCACTCATTTAATATATATATATTATATAGTGCAAATTAAGTGTTCAAATTATGGCATCCAATAGGCCATAACTTGCTGTAACTCAAACAATTACAGCAAGTTATGGTGCCACACAGAAAACTTGGGAAAGCCTAAATTAATCATGAAATAGTCTTACCTTACAGTATATGCTCGATTGTTTTTCTTTTCTCAGCTTTCTTTTCGCTGCTCCACTCAAACTTTGGGGCCCATGACCCACCTTTCTCCCACCCATTTTGCCAGCCTAGGCTGGCTCAGGGTGGAAGACAGGGTTAAACAACTAAAAATGGGACTGGCCTTCAAAATTGTAAATGCAAATTTGCCCGATATGCCCCCTATTCCCGCATATCTGAGTAAATACCTCCAAAAGGTTAGCGACACCCACAGTCACAATACCAGAGGGAGCGTTAACAACAATTTGGTACCACCCACCCATAAATCAAACATGGGCAAATTCTCCTTCTACAGCACTGCCACCCAGGATTGGAATAGTCTAACTCCATCCCTCAAAAAATGCAGTTCGCTGGGCTCATTTAAAAGAGCCTTAAAAAATCACCTTTCAGGAGGCCAAAGGAGGAGGTAGTACCATTTTCCCGTTAGACAGCAGACCCCCCCCCCCCCCCCCTGTTCTTGTACATATTTTATTTTTTCCCTCTTTTTTATTTTTTGTTGTACATAGTGTTATTTTTTTTTGCTGTTTATTTTGTAATGATATTTGAACTGTGGTGCCACTATATATGTCTATGAATTGAATACCAAGGCCCTCATTGGAAACAAGTCCGCAAGGACTTTTATGAACGGACCTGTTAGACAAAGTATTTTAAATGTAACTGTGCTGTTTTAATTTTTTTGCCTAATAAAATATTCAATCAATCAATCAAACCCTTGCTGCGCTCCATTTTTTGTGTAGTTGTGTTGTTGTTGCTCATGTGTTCCTGTTTGTTGTTTGACCTCGTGACCGGTAACCTCACCTGAGACACCCCAACTCACCTAGAGCTCCCCCTATCTATCAGTATCAATCAATTGTAGTCGTGTAGTAGTGTAGGCTACATTTCATTTGTAGCTCACACAACAAGCTTTCTATTTCTTGAAAAAAAAAAAAAAAAAAATATATATATGACTTTTACACGACAACAACAACCTTACCCTCATCATGCAGAGAGATTTACTACGTGCAACTGTCAGGTGTTGTGTACAGAGGGTCTGTCTGAACGTTGTTACTGGGAAGTAGAGTGGAGTGGTACAGGGGTTGGTATAGCAGTCAGTTATAAAGACGTCAGCAGACAAACCCTCTTTGGATCCAATGATAAATCCTGGTGTTTACAGTGCATTGATAAAAACTACAGTTTCATTCACAACAGTGTTGAGACTAACGTGTCAGGGCCTCTCTCCTCCAGAGTGGGGGTGTACCTGGACCACAAGGCAGGTACTCTGTCCTTCTACAGTGTTTCTGAGTCTGACACAATGACCCTCCTACACACAGTTCAAACCACGTTCACACAACCTCTCTATCCAGGGATAAGGCTTTATTGGAACAATGGCAATACAGCAGAGCTGTGTAAGACATGGTAGACATGTTAAGAATACTGATGATGATATTCAGTTGAAAAATTAGCTTTCTTCAATTGATAACAGATTTTCCCTTCTAGATAAAGCATGTGTAAGAATGATGTGATCAATCAATCCATTGTGTTCCGCTCATTGCATTTCTTTAATAAGCCTGCTGCAGACAATCATTATACAGTATGCCCTGTTATCTTGTTGATATTACTACAGAGCCCTCTGTCAGTCAGTGTAGATTGGTTATACTTAATGTAGTGGTTTTCAAACTGTGGGTCGGGACCCCCAGGGGGTCCCCAAATGATGATGTTTTGTTTAATGTGCAACATTGTTTTCTCACTCAACAGTAAACAAACCAACATACAGTATGTATAGTGTATACAGGGTATCTGCACATTTCTAAAGTGAAAGGACTTTTAAGACCTATTGAATACCTCTAAAAGGAAAAATAAAATGAGACATTACTGTTACACACTTAAAACTTGCCATGTTAAAAACAAAAGAGGGGGAAAAAGCTTCTGTAACTTCTTTAATATCCGATATGCAAGCTCACAACCTATCTGGTAAAATGACAAAATTATGTTTCAATTCATATAAAGGATTTTGAGACCGTCAAGTGATCATACTATTTTCATTAACTTTACTTAATTTACACTGACTTATTTTTTTCTAAATAAATGTTAGACTGCAACCTCTAACAGTGTGTTTTAGTCTGATTTGAAGAATGTTTCTGTTTCTGTCTCTGTGAAAGTTGTCTCCATGTTTAGATGACGTTTTATACAGGATCTGAATTTTTATGTTAGATGTGAATTTTGATGTTAGAACAGTGTGAGGACTGAGAGGACAAGACCAATATCTGATTAATTGTGTGTGTGCACTTGTACAATTGTGAACAAGACTAATTTGATCCAATAAAACATATTCATAATATTATGTACTTCTCATGCCATGGTTCTTTTCAAGAGCAGCGGACCTCTATTGTTATTAACCAAGAGATTAATCAAACACTATTCTATTGGGTTGATGGTGTCCTCAAACTAAATATTTTACACTATGATATTTGCTCTGGAAACAAGAAAGTAATGACAAGTCATACTATACCAGGTAGGTATATAATATATATAATCAACTGTAGATTTAGTCGACTAAAATCTTATGATATTTAGTTGACTAAAACTAGACAAAAACAAACATTTCAGATGACTAAAATATGACTAAAACTAAACGAAATTCAAAAGATTTAAATTAAATCAAAATTTGGTGTCAAAATGAACACTGCGTCACAGTGACATGACAAGCCATGCTGTTAGACCCCGTCTTGTGGGTTGAACCTGGGACCTTCCGTTTTCCGCTTGACATTCTGAGCTGTTAGTCAGTATTGTGCCTATTGCAATCATATTTTTAAGAGGACACCCTGCCACTGATGATACATATAACAGACTTTAGTAAATTCCTGTGTTATTGAATTATTCTGTATTGTTTAAGTTGCAGAGAATGATAATGTGTTTGATTGTATTGATATATTGTTTGATGGTTGATTGTTTGATTGCATTGACTCCAGTGTAGGGAGCACTGATTGATTGATGTAGTTTATTTAGTAAGACATGAGAATAGCACATGACAGTACATAACAGTACATGGAAGTACAAATTCACAATACAAGGTCTACTAAACTGGAACTCTCATTAAGCACTAAGCTTGTTTAAGATGAGAACCCCACGCACACAAATCATGATGTCATATAAGAGGCAGACAGATATACACACTACTATACATAATGTCATACAATCAGCTTTCAGGTTACTGGTATGAAGAGAGAAAAAAAAATATATATATATACAAAAGGGGAAAATGAAGGAGGGGGGGGGGGGGTAGGGGGGGGGTAGGTTAAGACTTAGACAGGGGCCATTTTCGAATTGCAGCCTCCTGAAGGTGTATCTTTAGGGCAGTTTTGAAAGTGAGTAGGGTTTTACACTCCTTTACTCCTTTTGGTAGGGCATTCCACATTTTTGATGAATAGCATGAGAACGAGTTCATTCCCTTAGTTGAGCAAAATCTGGGTTGAACATGATTTGTGGCGCTGCCTCTGGTGTTATGATCATGGACTTCATTAACATTTTGGAAGTATTTTGACAAATACAGGGGGATCCCAATGTTGTGGTGTATCTTGAAGACCAGGCCCATAGCAAGTTGCTGTACTCTGTCCTCAACCCTAAGCCATCCAATCCTAGCAAAATGAGCAGGGGTTAGATGGGTTTTGTGATTGAGGCCAAGAAGTAGCCTTACAAGTTTGTTTTGGGATGTTTGGAGCCTTGTTTTTAAGGCCTTGGAGGTGTTGTGATACCATGAAGTGGATGCATAATCATAATGACCTCGAATGAGGGCCCCTGCAAGAATCTTCAGAGTATTCTTACTGGCTAGACGATCAATCCTCCACAAATAGCGTGTTGTTTGGTTGACATTTTTGATCACTTTTTCTGCGTTTTTGTTACCACAGAGGTTTGTCTCCAAGATGGAGCCCAGGTAGGTAATTTCATCCTTTCTTTTGATGACATCATCACCCACTTTGATCGTGAAACTCTCTGCCTTGCTAAGGTTAGGACTGGACCCAAAGAGGATGGATTCAGTTTTACCCAGGCGTAAGTTTGTTGTCAGAGAGCCAGATGCAGATCTTGTTGAGTTCGGAGCTGAGAGTTTTCTCAACCTGCAGCCTGTCCCTGTCCGAGACTAGCAGGGCCGAGTCATCTGCGAACAGGAACAGTTTGCAGTCGCAGGCTGATGACATGTCATTCACATATATCAGGAACAGTAAAGGTCCTAGTATACTTCCTTGTGGGACACCACAAGTCACAGGGAGGGGGGGGACTGGGTGCCGTTTACTTCCACCACTTGCTCCCTCCCTTCCAAGTAGGATCTCATCCAGTTCACTGACGTATCATCAAAACCTATTGCTTTGAGCTTATTGATCATAATTGGGTGATTAACGGTGTCAAAGGCCTTCTGGAGGTCCAGCATGACCATGCCGCAATATTTGCCCTTGTCGACATCTTGTTTGATAGAGTCGTTCAAATAGAGAAGGCATGTGTCAGTGGAGTGGTTTGTTCTGAAACCAGATTGGAATTTGTAGATTAGATTTTTTTTGGCAAGATACTTATCGACCTGTTCATAGACTATTTTTTCCATGACTTTCGAGATGGAGCTAAGAATAGAAATAGGGCGGTAGTTGCCAGGGTCTAATTTGTTTCCTTTTTTGTACAGAGGGGTCACCCTTGCTTTTTTGAAATCGTTAGGGACCCGTCCCTGTATGATGGAGAGGTTTATTATGTGGGTAGTATACAATACATTGCTGCTATGCTCAGGCACCTTAGTTTAGTTTTGTTTAGTTTTTTTTAGTTTTTATTATCTCAGGTAATTTGTAAATATGTAGATAACTTGTCTGGCCTTCTGACTGTTGCTCTCTTGTTTTGATCTCCTTCCCACTTACCCCCCACCCTCTTCTTCTCCCCCTCCCTCTTCTTTCTATGGAAACTAACGTTGCGATGGGAACGATGTACAAAAAAGAATTTCACCCACTTTTTTACCTTGTAAACCTGTGATGTGACAATAAAACTGATTCTGATTCTGATTCTGATCTTCACCATAGCACCCAGAGTGAGGGGGTCGTTTTTCAACCAAATCTGAGGTTATGGTCGTGAAGAATATGTTGAGGATTTTACTCACTTCATGTTTGGAGTGTCATTCACCTTGAGGCTTATGTTTGTAAACCTGGTTTTCAATTTCTTGCTGCAGCCTAGTAGGTTGTAACCTCACTCCGTCAAATGGAAGAAGCTTGCGACACACATTTTGTTTCACAGCGTACTTGCATCTGAGACTCCGGGCGCAGAATCGATGACAGACGGAGTTTCATTTTTTCAAGCTACTAGGCAGGTGATTGGATGATCCCGCCCCTAGCAGCCGCTGATTGGTTCGTATGCGCAGTGGTTCGGGCAGCTTTACTCTGTGAGCAATCCCAGACCCTCCTTCCTGAAACCAAATGCAAATGAGATTTCCGGAGGGAGGGGGGTTTACCAGGCTAAGTAGGTTGTTGAATAGCTTCCAAAGCTCTCGTGGTTTGCTTTTATTTTCCTCAATTTTGTCATCGAGGAAGCTTTTTTCTGCTAATAGGAGCATGCCATTAACCTTGTTTCTTAGCTTGTTTCCTTCTTTTTCAAGTTTAGCTACGTGGGATTCGAGACCTTTGTTAAAACACTTGGCGAGTTTGATCCTACCTTTATGAAGCTCAGAACACTTTTTGTTTCTGACTTTCATGGCAGTAAGGATGTCCGAATTCATCCATGGTACCGAGCGGGTTTTGACCCTGATGGTTTTCATGGGAGCCACACTGTCCAAAATTTGAATGAATTTGGTTTTGAAACCAAGCCAAGATTCGTCTACCTGTGTGCTGTTTAGTACGTCGGACCAGTCCAGTTCCTCTAGCCTGTGATCTAAGTCCTCACTCTTATAGTTTTTGAGGTCTCTGATCGTGACTGATTTGTGGTAACCGGTCTTAGGTTTACGTTTCTTTCTGATCATGTTATGATCAGATATGCCACAGGTAGAAACACCACTATTGAGGATTTCATGCAATCAAGCATGCTCATTCCACCCATGCTGAACCATACCAACTGTGGGTTGGTTTAAAATTGGTAAAGTGGGAAGATGGGTACTCTAATATTAATTATGATTATGTGGGTAATTCTTTGAGTAATATGTGACACTTTAAAGTGTGGATATGAATTGTAATGTCTCTGGACATTACAATAAACTGGTTAAATTGAGGATTCAATTCAGGTTTGGTACGGTCCAATGGGCGGGGCCTAGCCTATATAAGTAGGGGGACCTGCCACTGCTTGGCAGTCAGTGAAGGACTGTTGAGGAGTAGACCCAGGGCCAATCTGTCCAGTGTGTGTATATAGAGTTTGCTGTGCGTCATTATTTTTGTTCATGATTTTCCTGAGATGTAAGAAGGTGAATAAAATCCACTTCCATTCTGCAACATCGAGGGTTCTGTCTGGCCATTTTTGGCAGTTTTGCTATTTTACCAGTGGTTTCAAACTATGCCTTTCGGCAAACACTATCCTCACTAAGTCATAGTGTGACAATTCTGAAACGTAGTATTTTGCCGCAGATACTCCAACCCAGACGTAACCTATACAAAATTAATATTGCTTTTTTTTTTCCAGAAGTGGCATAGATTTAACCCTTTATAACACTCAAAACAATGTAGCTATTCTATGCTGCTACAAACTATTAGGCATTTGTTGTCAACTGGTTTATATACCACTTAAACATAATACTTTGTTCACAAATAATCTGAAGTTAAAAAGTAAATGCCATCCCACACAGCAACAGATTTCGCTGTTCGGGATGGCACATTTTTTGTGTTAAATTGTGACTGTAGCCTGAATGCATCAGTGGTCAATTGTAAGCAGATTGTTGTAATTGGAAGTAAGTAATATCCATAATTGAATGCAAACCTTTTGCTGAGATCTGCAGACTAACAATAATTAGCAGTTTCTGGCCAGAGGCACTTGTCTGACCTCTGACCTCACTGGACGGCCCCCCACACTTTTTTTTTTTTTTTTTTTTACACCTCTCCAGCTTAGCTGAGAGTGTAATGTGGTAGAGGAGGTCTCCCTGAACATGTGAGTATGTCAAAAGTGCTGATATGAAGAGCTGTCTCCTGTCCAGCGTCCAATTTGTAAAGGCTATGCACTCCAGTGAACAGCATTTATCCGTTTAGATCTTAATGTTATTAAAACAGTTCAAAACTGTTTTTGTTACACAAAAACATAATTTGTGCTGTCTAGCTTCGTTTAAATGCTTAATTTATTTAGTTTTAATGTGCACATGAATTGTTTTTCAACGGCTACTTTTTACCCTCCCTTTACTTTTTTCCTCTTGTACATATTTTTTACTTTTCATACCAGTAACCTGTAAGCTGATTGTACGACGTTCTGTATAGTAGTGTGTATATCTATGTCTCTTATATGTCATCATGATTTGTGTGCGTGGGGATCTCATTTCAAACAAGCTTAGTTCTTTATGAGCCTCCCAGTTTAGTAGACCTTGTATTGTGAATTTTGTACTTCCATGTACTGTTGTTCTCATGTCTTACTAAATAAAGTACATCAATCAATCAATCAATCAATCTGCTGCAGACAATCATTATACAGTATGCCCTGTTATCTTGTTGATATTACTACAGAGCCCTCTGTCAGTCTGTGTAGATTGGTTATACTAAATGTAGTGGTTCTCAAACTGTGGGTCTGGACCTCCAGGGGGTCCCCAAATGATATTTTCCTTAATGTGCGACATTGTTTTCTCACTCAACAGTAAACAAACATACAAACACAAACACACACACACACACACACACACACACACAGTACATACATGTATAGTGAAAACAGAGTATCTGCACATTTCTAAAGTGACAATTTAAGGACTTTTTAAGACCTATTGAATACCTCTTAAATGAAACATTACTGTGTCAAAAGTAATTAACAAACTATACTATAGAAAATGGTCAAACATTGGCCAAATATTACCTGACAAATTGAGACAGACATTGCGAAAATAGCAGATCTACAAGCTCACTGTGAGCTTGTAGATCTGCTATTTTCACAATATTATATATATATTATATTATTTTGAAGTCAAACTAAATGTAATGCCTCAACTCTGGCAATTCCAAGTGCTTGTCAGGGTGGCTGGTCCCCAGTTCAAATACGAGTATTTTGGGTCTCTGCCTGAAAAGTTTAAGAACCACTGGTGTAATGTCTTCCTCCTCAATGTGTCAATAGGGTATTGTGTCAACAATGAATCGATTTAATCGCTTATAAAAACATATTTTAATGTGATGAACAAGTTTTTTTTACCCCATTTTGTAAATACGATAGAAACTGTTTGAAGAGTCCTTCAAACAGTTACACACTTATGAAGCCATGTTAAAAACAAAAGAGGGGGAAAAAGCTTTGGTAATTTCTTTATAGACAAGCTCACAACTGATGAGGCAAAATGACAAAATTATGTTTCAATTCACATAGTTGTTTGAGACAGTCAGGTAATCATAATGTTTTCATTAACTTTACTTAATTCACACTGACTTCAAAATAAATGTCAGTCTGCAACCTCTAACAGTGTGTTTTAGTCTGATTTGAAGAATGTTTCTGTTTCTGTCTCTCTGTGAAAGTTGTCTCCATGTTTAGATGACGTTTTATACAGGATGTGAAGATAGATGTTAAAACAGTCTGAGGACTGAGAGGACAAGACCGATATCTGATTAATTCATTGTGTGTGTGTGTGTGTGTGTGTGTGTGTGTGTGTGTGTGCGTTGACTTGTGGAAAATAAATTGGGAACTGAGTGAAGTTTCACATATAATCTATAAGTGAAGAGAAAGACGAAAAGGAAGGAGAAGGGAAAGTCTAACATTTGCCCTCAGAAACATATTAACCACATGAACCCTAGCGTCTCCTTTCTGGGCATGTCGTAAATAGCCGATCTACAAGTTCAAAGCGTGTCTGTAGAATAATCTATTATGATGTGGCGTTTGTATTGACATGTTACCTGCACATGTGGCCTTCAAGCACCTTCCTGTGTCATATTTTCAGAAGGATATTTAGTCATAATAATAAGTACAAATATATACAATTCTGAAAACTACCGCTCTGACCTACTGTGTTGAAATCAGGGGACTTTGCACATGTCACATGAGTCACATGAGGGTGTTGAGAGGGTTGATTGATTAGGTCAGATAAGGAGCTGGGGTACAGTGGCCATTGTTACAGAATAGTGCTAAAGCCTGTGTTTCCACATTTAAGACAATACACAAATCACATGATTAATCAACGGAAGGTTTCACCCACATGGGTAGACCAACCCATATAAATAGAGTGGATGCTTGCTGAACAGGAGTGTGTTCTGCATGCATCAGTGTTACTTGTGACCAGGGTGTTATTGCTGTGTTTGTCATTTTCCATTATGAGCGCCGAGGGACTGACGGTAAGAATTGAGAGCGTGTTTACACAGCGATAAATGTTTATATTTCTGATATGTTTTATAGTTGTGTGTGTGTATATCTCATGTCAATAATTTGTCGTTGTGTTGTTGTTTGTGTTACCTCTTTCTCTTTACTTCCAGGGTGTGATGAAGCTGAGCAGTACAGGAGGTCAGCAGTCTTCTGCCTCTGCTGCTCTGCTGTACGCCGGTCCAGCAGACGTGGCCTGTGATTTCTGCACCGGAGCCAGACCTCACAAAGCTCTCATGTCTTGTCTGGTGTGTCTGGCCTCTTACTGTGAGTTTCACCTCCAGCCTCACTACAATGTTCCTGTGTTGAAGAAGCACAAGCTGGTCCCAGCCACCAACAAACTGCAGGAGAAGATGTGCTCCAGTCATGACAAGCTGAAGGAGGTGTTCTGTCGCACAGACCACCAGTCTATCTGCAATCTGTGCCTCATGTATGAACATAAGGGCCATGACACGGTGTCAGGTGATGCAGAGAAGGCCGAGAAACAGGTAGGACCACCATCACTTGAAGACAAATCATAAGATAGAGCATGTTTTCAAGATAGAAGCAGAACTAAATGACCATGTCAGAGACATAAAAAGCACAAATCAGGGTGTAACAAAATGTATTAAAGGATGAAGTACATTAGTACTCATTTTGGACCCAATGAAAAGCAGAGGCGATTGATAACTTTTCATGAATGGTATTTAATGTCCATTAATCTTGCCCCTTCAAAAGTGTATTTTGAGGAAGTTACAAAGTTAATTTAAGATGATTGGATCCAAACTAAACTGTCTCAAATCTCACTAGTTTTTACCCTGTATCCTATATGAGTTATCTTTCTCCTGATTGGATAGAATCAGTGGTGGAAAAAGTAATCAAATGTTTTACTTAAATCTACAAAGTGACTAGTAACTAAAGTTTTCACATAATTGTAGTGGAGTAAAAGTACAATATTTGCCTCTGAGATGTAGTGGATTAGAAGTAAAAGTACTGAAAACTGGAAATACTCAAATAAAGTAAAAACATCTCAAAATTGTACTGTAAAAAAAAAAGTACAGTACTTGAGTAAATGTACTTAGTTACTTTACACCACTGGATAGAATTGGTATCCCGACTTGAAAATGTGCTTTGTTTACAAGCCAAACTGTCTCTTCCTGTTTCTTGCAGAAAGAGCTGGTGAAAATTCAGGAGGATGTCCAGCAGAAGATCCAGGAGAAAAAGAAGGAGCTGAAAGACCTGAGACAGGTCATGGAGGCCCTGAACGTGAGCTGATATTATGATAATAGTTCTTGTTCTTGTGTTTACTGTGATGAGACTTGTGCCTTGTGTCATCAGAAGCACTAAAGCAGTGGTTCTCAAACCTTTTCATGTCAAGGACCCCCAGTTAATATGTATTTGACTGTGGACCCCCATTTGAAAATACTTGTGTGCCAGCAACCCATAATATTTGTGTTGTGCAAAATGTCAATTCTCCTAAGATTTTTTGTAATGAGCAGATCTACAAGCTCACAACGTGTCGTGATTTGTTCGATGTGTTGTGAACTTGTAGAACGGCTATTTTCAAATAGCTGATGTATATAGGATTATGGTTGGTTAAACTAATTTTAAGGTTATATTAACACATTTTGCTGGGGACCCCTGAAACCCCCTGGGGAACCACTGCACTAAATTACCCAGAATGACAGTAAAGAACAGTGACAGTAAAGAATCCATCATATTTTGGAACTTCTAGAATGGCCACCAATTCTTATGTTGTGACTGAATTTATTCCCCACAAAGTTCTACAGAAACATGACAACTAATAACCAAGAGTTTCTTTCTTTCTTTCTTTCTTTCTTTCTTTCTCTTTCTTTCTTTCTTTCGACGGGACAATGCACATTAATGAACATTCCATACATGAAAGTGAAATGATCAGCTAATCATGATCTCATGTAAACATGCCAGATTTAGCTAAAAGCTCATTTCTATCAGTAGTCCCCACATAAACAACAACAATACAAACATTACACAATACAGAAATAAACACACACAAACAATTACTACTTAAAGAGTTGATTTAAGAATACCATAGTTTAAGCCTAACTAAACAGAATGTACTTACTAACAAGTCAAATATCTAAAACAGCAAAATATATAAGACCTAATTTTAAATATCTAAGCATATCTAATCAAGGTTCAAGGTTGTACTTTATTGTTACATTTTGTGTACAGGTACATAAGAGTAAATTTTATTCCGGTTCGGTTTCCTTCAGACAATGCAGCAGCATAAGTCATAACAATAGAATAATGATAGAAAACGTAAAAAGATTTAAAGAAAGAGTGCAAAAAGAGCAAAAAGAGAATAAAAAGTGAGACTGCGTAGGAGTTTTCCATCTCAAACAGTCTGTGGTTGGGATGGTTTTGATCTTTGATGATTTGAAAATAGCAGATCTGCCTATAGATCTGCTATTTATTATTTGTGTGGTCAATGTACCAATTTATTGATTTCTTGGTTTAATGATCTTCTATCCCTGTCTATACTGGTTTACTTGTTTCTCTCCAGAGTTTCCAGTCTCTCTCCAGTTCCAGTGGATCTCCAGTCTCACCCAGTTTGGTCATCTGTCCTGTGAGGTCCTTCACCGATGTGATTGATGTGGTGTCTGGTCTGAGAGACGAACTAGACAACATCCTGAAGACAACTTGGCCAGAGATATCAAAGAGAGGTGAGATTTAAATTTGTTTCTTGTTTTTCTAACCAGCCATCATAGTAAACATGGATTGATGAAGTCAGAAGGCAACTGGATATATTTGAACTGGAGCAGACTGATGGTACACAGGTTGGCTGTCTGTCAGAATGGACAGAAACATTGAAGAATTTAAGCAAGAATATTTCTCAAAGGAGAGGTTAGGGTCAGATTTAAATGTCTTTATTGTGTTTTAACCGGCCCCTATACTGTACAGTACATTTCTAAGTGTTGAAACAGTTTGTACAGGTGGAAGTATGTCTGGGAAGGCTACTAAAGCCTGTAGTATGGGAGGCAATAAATGAGTGTGACCTGTGTTTCATGTCACCCGCTACAGTATATAAATGCACCATTTACCATTTATTATTTTTATCATCATTATTATCATATTATTATTTTGTTCTTAATAAATGATCTTGATGAGTTATCTCTCCTGATTGGATGAAATGTGTAACCCACCTGAAAATGTATTTTCTGTTTTACTGAAGAGCTGGAGAGACAGCTGTTACTGAACAAACACTATATAATAGCAATTACTATCAAGCTATAATAGCTTCAACTTTTTGACAAAACCCTTGGAACTTCAGTTTAATCCATTCTTCAGTATGATGTCTGTCATATATGCTATATATGTGACTGTGCCTTTAAAAGAGCTACGTTACGACACTGCCGTAAAGCAGGTCTGTTGTTGTCTTTTACGTCAGTCGTATGTTGTGACCTCCTGTAGGCTCACGCTGTATGTTGTTTTACATGCCTGAAGTCAGCAGTAAAGTCTATTGGATTTGACCCTTTGTGTTGACATTGAAATCCTTTACAATATCATGATGACCTTTACTGTTTTCTTGTGTCTCCAGTTGATGTTTTACATCCAGTGGAGCCTCAGACCAGAAAGGACTTTTTTCAATGTGAGTCCATGTTGATGCAGGTTCTGAACGTTGAAGTTTCATTCTGATATGTTGTTATTTAAAGCTCTAATGAGTTTGATCTGAGAGACTAACTCTAAACACAATAAGGTTCATGAGGTTTGATTTTTCTTTTGTCGTGTGTTTCTCACAGATTCCTCTCCTCTGTCTCTGGACATGAACACAATACACAAAATGCTCTCCCTGTCAGAGGAGAAGAGGAAGGTGACTTTTACACATCAACAACCTTACCCTCATCATGCAGAGAGATTTACTTACTATCAGGTGTTGTGTACAGAGGGTCTGTCTGAGCGTTGTTACTGGGAAGTAGAGTGGAGTGGTGGACGGGTTGATATAGCAGTTTGTTATAAAGACATCAGCAGACAAACCCTCTTTGGAAACAATGATAAATCCTGGCGTTTACAGTGCATGGGTAAAAACTACAGTTTCAAACACAACAATGTTGAGACTAAAGTGTCAGGGCCTCTCTCCTCCAGAGTGGGGGTGTACCTGGACCACAAGGCAGGTACTCTGTCCTTCTACAGTGTTTCTGACATAATGACCCTCCTACACACAGTTCAAACCACGTTCACACAATCTCTCTATCCAGGGATAATGGTTTGGTGCTATGGAGAGACAGCAGAGCTGTGTAAGACATGGTAGACATGTTAAGAATACTGATGATGATATTCAGTTGAAAACTTTATTTTCTTCATTTTATTATAGATTTTCTCTTCTAGATAAAGCATGTGTAAGAATGATGTGTACAGTATACTACACCATCATGATCGATCAATCCATTGTGTTCCGCTCATTGCATTTCTTTAATAATCCTGCTGCAGACAATCATTATACAGTATGCCCTGTTATCTTGTTGATATTACTACAGAGCCCTCTCTTCTTTTGTATATATGTTTTTCTCTCTTCATAACAGTAACCTGAAAGCTGATTGTATGACATAGTGTGTATATCTGTCTGTCTCTTATGTGTCATCATGATTTGTGTGCATGGGGTTCTCATCTTAAACAAGCCAAGTGCTTAATGAGTCTTCCAGTTTAGTAGACCATGTATTGTGAATTTGTACTTCCATGTACTGTGATTCTCATGTCTTACTAAATAAAAGTACATCAATCAATCAATCAGTCAGTCTGTGTAGATTGGTTATACTTCATGTAGTGGTTTTCAAACTGTGGGTCGGGACCCCCAGGGGGTCCCCAAATGATGACATTTTGTTTAATGTGCAACATTGTTTTCTCACTCAACAGTAAACAAACCAACATACAGTATGTATAGTGTATACAGGGTATCTGCACATTTCATATACGTCTAAAATGAAAACGAAAACATGGCATTACTGCGTTAAAAGTAATCAACAAACTATACTATAAAATTATGGTCAAAAATTGGCCAAAATTACCTGACAAAGAGACAGAAAATGTGAAAATAGCCGATCTACAAGCTCTAGATCTGCTATTTTCACAATATTTATGAAGTCAAACTAAATATAATGCCTCAACTCCTGCAATTCCAAGTGCTTGTCAGGGTGGGTGGTCCTCAGTTCAAATATTATTTTGGGGGTCCCCAGTTGGAACTTTGGAGTCCTTCAAACAGTTACTTACTTAAAACCTCTCATGTTAAAGACAAAAGAGGGGGAAAAGCTTCCCTAATTTCTTTAATATTCGATCTACAAGCTCACACCTTATCTGGCAAGATAAACAAAATGTTTCAATTCATATAAAGGAGTTTGAGACTGTCAGGTAATCATAATTCTTTGCATTAACTTTACTTCATTTACACAGACTTTTTTTCCCTTCAAAACAAATGTGCGCACTGTGGCTGCAACCTCTATAGCAGTGTTTTAGTCTTATTGTGAGTGTGTGTGTGTGTGTGTGTGTGTGTGTGTGTGTGTGTGTGTGTGTGTGTGTGTGTGTGTGTGTGTGTGTGTGTGTGTGTGTGTGTGTGTGTGTGTGTGTGTGAGAAAAGTCAAACTTGTGTCTATGCTACATTGTTCTATGCTATTCTATGTTGTGTCTATGCTACACTGAACAATAATAATAATTAAATATTATACATAGTGTAAATATAATGCTGAGTTTTCTTTTATCCATTTTCTATGTTTTACTAATTGTACACTTAAACAATGTTGCCAGTAATCTTCAATACATGTTCTATATACATGTTTCCATCAGAGGCTTCCATTCATAATGAATGACATCATTGACATGACATATCATGGGTTAATAACTCATTAACTTTGGATTACAACTGGACTTTCTATCATTTATTACTTATTTTCCCGTTGCACAATGGTGAATGAACTGTCTCTTTTCTTCAGTCAGTTTATTACAACTTCTTTAGCAAAATAGAACAACAGTTTTCAAGTTCACATAACTTCCTCAATAGTACAATAGACCAGTGGTGTAAACTAACTAAGTACATGTACTCAAGTACATGTACTTAGTTAGTTATTTGCCTCTGAGATGTAGTGGAGTAGAAGTAAAAGTTTGGAGAAAAAAAAAAGATTGGAAATACTCCAGTAAAGTAAAAATCACACCCAGTGTGAAGTGGGCGGTGTGGTCATCACAGTGGTCATCATAGTGATGGAAGCTCACTTCAAAAAGAAACACATTTATTGAAAATAATCTTTATTGGTCATCATAGTGATGGAAGCTCACTTCCCAAAAAAATGGATTTTTGGAAGTCCATAATCTTATTTATAGGTTATTAATGTCATCATGTGTCTCGCTAGCCAATCACAGTGCTGAATAGAGTCAGCCAATAGAGTCAGCCAATCACAGTACAGCTAACTGGGCCAGCTGGGCCAATCACTCCACTACTAATACTAATGAGATGTCCCAACCCCACTTATGTCCCAACCCCACTTATAGGGGCGGCTACACCGCCCAAAAATACCTCAAAATTGTACTTAAGTACAGTACTTGAGTAAATGTACTCAGTTACTTTACACCAGTGGTCATAAGTATAGGTCAAGTCCTACAGGCTGAGGTGGAGTCTGAAGACAATCCTCAATATCTATATTACAATACACAATATAGAAATACTCAACATTTTACTTAAAGGTAGGGTAAGTGATATTTTTTGGTTAAAACAAAAAGTATTTTGTTAAAAGGTTAAAGCACTATATTCTGATAGTAATCATTGCTATAGAGTGTTTGTTCAGTAACAGGAGTCTCCCCGTCTCTCCAGCTCTTTAATAAACAGAAAATACATTTTCCGGTAGGTGTCAAAATCTCAGCCAATTAGGAGAAAGTACCCATTTTTAAGCTTAATTTTTATAGTGTTCCAGTTCCAATTTTGCCTGCTCATTTCTTAGTGTCATCACTTCCAATTTCACTTGTTTAATCTATATCCTGATTGAGTTTTCTATCCTGATCGGATAAAATTGGAAATTAAACTGAAACTGAATATAAAGAGCTGGAGAGACAGGGAGACTCCTTTTACTGAACAAACACTCTATAGCAATGAGTACTATCAGAATATAGAGCTATTTAAAGGGATATTTCACTTTAAAATAAAATAAACATTTAAAAAATATATTAAAGATAAATGAAAAAAGTAATGGAAAAATCACGGCCCCCTCACGCATTAGAGTGTCCTACTAATGTGTGAGGGGGCCGCGATTTTAACATAACTTTTTTCATTTTTTAAAAATATTTATTTTTAATGTTTATTTTATTTGAAAGTGAAATATCCCTTTAACACTTATTTTAACCAAAGAAAATCACTTACCCTACCTTTAAGTAAAATTGCAAACGTATTGGCATCAAAATATACCTAAATAGCCAAGGTATCAAATATGGCTTAAGTTGTTCATGTGTTTTACAATAATAATAATAATAATAATAATAATAATAATAATAATAATAAGGGTAATATTAATAATAATAATAATAATAATAATAATAATAATAATAATAATAATAATAATAACAATATTAATTATAATAATAATTGACAAAGTAACTTGTCATTGAAGTTTTTAAGTAATTGTAGTGGAGTAAAAGGTACAATATTTGTATTGGAGTAGAAATATAAAGTACAGATAAATGTTAAATCTAAGTAAAAGTACCGTCAGATAGAACTTAGAGTAAATGTACTCTGATATTTTCCATCCTTTGGTATTTAGGAGTGGTTGGTATTTTGTGACCTTTGGTCGTAATGAAGGCTTCCTATTGGCTGGGGTTCAAAGGTCAGCAGGTAATGGACTGAAACATGCAGAATGTTACAGAAATGGAACCGCGCCGGTTTGACAGGACGGAATGTTCCTTTAAGTAACAACATGATGTTATTCTGTTCATTTGCATTTAAGATGCATTAAGTGATATCAATGGTAAATGGTGCATTTATATAGGGATATATATTGGGATACCATCTCATCCAATCAGGAGAGAGAACTCATACCAGGATGGCAAAAAGTGAAATTGGAAGTGATGTTGAATTGAAGTTACTAGGTTGGTGTATGTGACTCAGCACTGCCCCCTGGTGGTCAGATATGTGGAGGCGTGTAGAGCATGTGTCTGTCTGCAGGGCTCTTCAACAGGGGGTCCGGGACCCCTAGGGGGTCCTCGGAGCTACTAGGGGGGGCCAAATCGTTTTTACACTATCCACTTGAATCCTAGAATCCTCACTTTGTGTGCAGATCTACAAGCTCACGACTATTTTTGGCAAAGAGATTTGGTGCAGAGGGAAAAAAAGAGCTGAACAAGTATTGAGGGTTTAAGGCAACGGTTCAATTCCAAACCTCTGCAAGCAAGGTCACAGCTAGGTTCAAGTCCAGACTAGGGAGGCACCAAGGCCAATACTCATGGATGAATACCTTGAAGATTCTTGCAGGGGCCCTCATATAAGGTCATTTCGATTATGCATGCTCCTCATGGTATCACATCACCACCAAGGCCTTAAAAACAAGGCTCCAGACATCCCAAAACAAACTAGGGAGGCTACTTGTTGGCCTCAAACATACAACCCATCTAACCCCCTGCTCATTTTGCTGGGGTTGGATGGCTCAGGGTTGAGGATGGAGTACGACAACTTGCAATGGGCCTGGTCTACAAGATTCACAACAACATTGGGATACCCATGTACCTGTCAAAATACTTCAAAAACTTAAATGAAGTCCACAATCACAACACCAGAGGCAGCAACACGGATCAGGTTCAACCCTGATAGTACTGTTGCACTAATCACAGCAGCAGTGAGTTCACCTGTTGGGTTTGAGCAGGGCAGAACAAACACAGTTTCAGTGCTGAAAGGAGCTCTGTCTATGTTAAAGAAGAGTCTACAAAATATAAATACAGATAAATAAGATAAGAAAGGACATAACACTTAGATATTCTGTGCAGAAGGCGCACACGGTATGTCACCTGTTTATTTTGTTTGTCTGTACAATGATAATTGTTATTGTTTGTGTTTGTGTGTGTGTGTGTGTGTGTGTGTTATGCAACGTGGACAATTCATCAATATGGACATTTCATTTATGTGGACATTTTTCATGGACATTTAAAAAGACAGCATGACTGTCAACAAGGACATTCATAATTACGGGGCCAGAGCTCTCAGCTCTGGACCTGTTTTAATGTTCCCCTCTTTTTTCTTCTCCCCCTTTCTTCATACGCTTTTTACGAAACTCGGCCATATGGTAGATGGTCATGAAAAACTATCAAGAAATAATTCTCACAATCTTTCGTCAAAAGGTGGCGCTATAGCACTCAATTGAAAATGCCAACTTTGAACAGGTACAACTCATGCCCTGTTTGACCTACAGCCATAAAACTTCAATACACACATGCGTCTACTCATGATGAACAACTTTAACCCTCTGACTTTTGACCTCTGACCTTTAGATCTCCCACCATTTTGAATTATATGAAAAACAGTTAAAACCTATCTCCTCCTGGGATTTTTGAGTAATCTGCACGAAACGTTTTACACATGAACTTTGGACCTATGCCGACAAACTGATGCAAAAGATTTTCCATAAGTGAAAAAATGAAGCTTTAATGAGCCAATGAATATTGCAGTTTTATGACAATTATTCATCTGCCCCTAACACATACATGCAGACTCACATTTCTTTGAAACTTTGCGTTAATGTTGAGGGTCATTCCAAATATCACTGAAACCAATCTTACTCCAATTGGTCAAAGGGGGGCGCTATAGCGATTTTTTGAAAGTGCAAACTTTAAACAGGCAAAAGTCATGCCTCGTTTGGCCGACAGCCATTAAACCTGCTTACACATGTGCCTTGACTCATGAGGAACACATGTATCACGTTGACCAGTAAGCTCCGCCCTTAGATTGTCCGCAATTTTGAGCAGTTTGAAAAACACTTAAACCCAGGATTTTCCAGCTATTTGCGTGAAACTGTATCATCTGTGTGATCTCCTTTTTCACAAGTTCTTGTCTGTTGGTCCAATGGCTTCTCACTTAAACGTATGCCTCACAACCTGAAGGTTGCCAGTTCAAGCCTCACATGATGCAGACTCATTTAAGTTAAATTGCAAAAAACATGACTGTATCAATGAATACATGTGCAAACGGTAAAGATAACATGAAATGCTTATTTGAGAGTATGTTTTTTCAATGTATGACGTACTTCATTGTGAAAATAGCCGATCTACAATCTCACAACTTTTCAGATAGCAACGTTTTGTGAGCTTGTAGATCGGCTGCTTTCACTGGTTTCGGTTTCGAGGAGACATACAATTTCTCTATTGGTAAATGGTTTGTGAACGAGTGATCTTAGTGTTAGTGAAACAGGGGCTTGGTTCATGACAGAAGGCAAAAGTTTATGATCTTCAACAGACAACTTCAGCCTGGATGAAGCTATAGCACTACAGGTAGTGTCTCAGCCTGTGAGTCTGAAGGTTGAGAGTTTGATTCCTGTCAATGGCAATAGGTTGAGCTGTCTGTTTCTCTCACTCTGTCTATCTGGCTCTGGTAGGTGGGTCATTACGGGGCCAGAGCTCAGCTCTGGACCTGTATTAATGTTCCCCTCTTTTTTCTTCTGCCACTTTTGGCAGTTCTGGCTGTTCTGGCTGAACCGTGCATACGCCACAACCTGTTTTTAACTATATTTTTACACTATAGATTTTAAAGTTTTTAATTCAAATTGCTACTCAACAATTGAGTGACAAGCTAAGACTACAAGCAGACAACAGTGGTGGATGATTTCTGTGATTCCGGATATTTGGTGGATTCACTCTTCCTCGGCCTACTCATCTGCTGTGCTCGAATTAGCCTGAACCAGAGACAAAGACACTCTGACTGTGAAGGCCCTAGGATTTCTTCAGGTTCATCTCATCCCCAAACAGAGGGTAACCATGCCACGTAGTGACAGAAAAAACATCTCTAATGATGAAGATTTCGTCACTATGGGGACCATGAAAGAGATGATGGACCAGCAGAAGGTGTTCTACACGGAAATGCTCAACAGGCAAGAAACAAACTTCATGAACTTCACCAAGATGATCCTGGATTCTGCAACTTCCAGAATCGATGGACTCCTGAAAGAGGTACAGGAGGTCAAAACCAGCCTTCAGTTCTCTCAAGGCCAAATTGATGACCTGAGAGAGATGGAGAAGAAAGTTGGTTCATTTGAAACACAACTGCAGTCTCTGCCCTCTCAGGGTATGAACGATGAAAACAAAGACATCATTTCCAAAATTGATTATATAGAAAACCAGAGTCGACGAAACAATGTAATTATTGACGGTCTGCTACAGGACAACTCATATGAGTCTTGGGCAGACACTGAACAGAAGGTTAGAGATTTCATGAACAACAAACTGAAAATTGACTCTAAGTCTATTGAAATTGAAAGAGCCCACCGCACTGGAGCTGTGAAACAGAACACTGGAAAACCTAGACCAATTGTTGTAAAATTCCTAAGGTACAAAGACAAAGAACTTATAATGGCTAAAGCGAGAGCCCACCTTAAGAACACTTCAATCTATGTAAATGAGGACTTCTCTGAACTGATAAGGAAGAAGAGAGCAGCCCTCATTCCTGCAATGAAACAGGCCAGGGAAAGTGGAAACTATGCTGTCATAAACTATGACCGGCTGGTAATCAAACCACGAAAGCCACAGGATGAGTGAATCTATGTATCCCAATATTATTGTGATTGTTTTTCTTTTTTAACATTTTTTCCTCCCTAACAGGTTACCATGACATCGAACATCTTATATAATACTGACCCTGACACAAACTGTTTTACTCAGCTCAAACAAGTTTCTATTGGAATATCTGATTACTACACTGAGAAGGAATTTAAATCCTTTGTTGACCATCAAAACATGAGTAGTGATTTTTCCATCATTCACTTCAATGTTCGTAGCATGAAGGCAAATTATGGCACTTTATCCCTTTGTTTGACCAAACTTGACTTCTCATTCAAAGTGATTGGACTAACTGAAACTTGGCTGAATGAAGACAATGCTGATTTGTATGAAATGAATAACTATAACCATGTATATAGACACAGAGAAGACCAAGCGGGTGGGGGTGTCTCTTTGTATCTCAATTCTAATCTGGTCTATAAAGAAAGACATGACATTGAACACCTTTTCATGTCTTCTGCTGAAGCTGTGGTTGTTGAAACCGATCAGTCCATTATTGCATGTATCTATAGACCACCTAGCTCTAGTCTGCCTGATTTCAATAGGGACTTAGCAAAGGTTCTTGACGTTATCTCTAAAGAAGGGAAAAACTGTTATTTAATGGGTGATCTAAATATCAACATTGCAAACTACATGAATAATAATCTAACTAATAATTTAACTAAGGACTTTATTGATACAATGTACTCGTATTATTTTCATCCTATGATTTCAGTTCCAACCAGAGTGACAGAGACTTCTGCCACTCTGATTGATAATATTTTTACAAATGTGTTGGGTGTTAACAGTAAGTCAGGGGTCCTGTGTGTGGAGGTTGCTGATCATTGTCCAATTTTTCTAATTACATTCAAGGAACATATTGAGTCTACTTCTACCCTATATCCCAAATATAGGAGAAAGTTTAATGTAGCAAATACAGCTAAATTTGAATCGGTGATCAGCAAGTACCCATGGACAGATATCCTTCACTCTGCAGACCCACAGGAATCTTATACTTTGTTTTTAAAATGTATCTCTCGGGCCTATGATCTGTGTTTTCCCCTTAGATTGGTGTCTTCCAAACCTCATCATAACCCAACCAAACCATGGATAACCTCAGCCATCATGAAATCAGTAAATACTAAACATAGATTGTACAAAAAATATCTTCTTAGTCCAACACCATATAATCATGCCCAATTAAAGAATTATAGAAATAAATTAAACCACATTATTAGAGGAGCAAAAAAACATTATTATAATGAAGAACTGTCCAAACACAAACATAACATGACTCTCCTTTGGAGAACAATTAATAGTATTCTCAACAAAAACAAAAAATGCAAGAAATTACCAAAAGAATTTAAGGCTGATGGGGGGCTTATTTCTGACCCTCAAGTAATTGCCAATAATTTTAATACCTTTTTTTCAGAAGTTGGTCATAATCTGGCCTCAAAGATTCCTCCCAGCAACCACAATCCCCTTCAATTTATGAATGCTCCTATCCTTGAAAATATTAATTTCTCAACGGTATCAGAGGATGAGGTTCGGAAGACATTAATTGGTCTGAAAGATTCTTCTCCAGGTTATGACAATATTGACTGTAAATTACTGAAAACCATTCATGAGTACATTGTACAACCTCTAACTCACATTTTCAATCTTTCATTGGAGCAGGGAATAGTACCTTCTGAACTAAAAATAGCCAAGATTATCCCTATTCATAAAGATGACGACCCGGCCATTTTCAATCATTATAGACCTATTTCCATTTTGCCTGCTATATCAAAAATACTCGAAAAACTTGTTTATGAGAGATTAATTGAACATCTTAATAAGTACAACATTATATATACACACCAGTACGGGTTCAGAAAGAAGCATTCAACATATATGGCACTTATACACCTAGTAAATGAAATATATAAAGCTAGAGATAGAAAGGAAAACACTATAGGTATCTTTTTGGATTTATCTAAGGCTTTTGATACGGTCAATCACCATATTCTTCTTCAGAAACTGTCTCATATTGGAGTAAAAAACAATGCACTTCTCTGGTTCAAAAGTTATCTTAAAGACAGGCAGCAGTTTGTATCCTATAATGGAACAAACTCACCTCTTCTTCATATGCAATGCGGAGTCCCCCAAGGATCAATTATTGGGCCTTTGTTGTTTCTGTTATATATTAATGACCTTTCAAATGTCTCGGATAAACTGTCTAAGATTTTGTTTGCAGATGACACAAGTGTCCTCTACTCTCATAAAGATCCTGACACCATTATAAAGGTTATAAATGAAGAACTTGGTAAGCTGTCCATTTGGTTTCGCTCAAATAAATTATCACTCAACATTAAAAAAACTAATTTCATATGTTTTGGTCTTAAACCACATACTTTCAACAAATCAACAAAAATAGATATCGATAACATCCCTATAACCAATGTGTGTTCCACACGATTCCTTGGCATTATGCTTGATGAATCATTATCCTGGAAATCACATATTATGGCTATATCCACAAAAATAGCTAAGAGTATTGGTATCCTACGTAAAATCCGTCATTTGATCAGTTCTGAGGTAGCCACTATGTTATATTATTCCATGATTTATCCGTATATTAATTATTGTAATATAGTCTGGGCTAGTACTCATCAGACCAAACTGGAGCCCATATACCGTCTTCAGAAACGAGCTGTAAGAACAATAAGTTGTGCACACCCAAGACATTCATCTCAGCCTTTATTTATCCGATTAGGTGTCCTCAGTATTTATCAAGTGAACCATCTTCAAATTGGCTTATTTGTTTATGGCTCATTGGGGAGAACCCTTCCCTCCTTTTTTCATCATATATTTGAGTATAACTTTCAGGTTCATAATTACCCAACACGTAGCTCAAATAACCTCAGACCCCCAAAGGCCCGTACCTCTCAAACCCAGTTTAATATAGGCTTCAGAGGGTCAAAAATATGGAATTCTCTGCCATTACATCTATGGAAGTTGTCTTCTCACCAATTTAAGAAGTTTCTAAAATCGCTTCTCTTAACAACCAAATACTTTCCATATGGTCTGCCTAATATAATATAATATAATAACATTTTCCCTAGAGGTTTATGTTTTGGTTCCCTTGACTTTTATTGTTGTGATATGTTTTTGCTGATTCTTTCTTTTTTTGAAACCGTGTCCATTTTGGTCTTTTCCGTTCTGTTTCTTCATCTGTATGACATGTCTATTAGTGTTTATCTGTAATGGATGTGTATATTCCACATTGATGTTAATTTTATCCTATGAATGTACAAATATTCCCGGAGAATGCCACTTCTCAAGCCCCTGGAGGGTTTTTAGGCATTCTCCTTCACATTTCTACCGAATCTTTGTATCATTTTTAAATGTTCTCTAAGTGATAATAAACAAACAAACAAACAAACAAACAAAACGCTTTTTACGAAACTTGGCCATATGGTAGATGGTCATGAAAAACTATCAAGAAATAATTCTCACAATCTTTCGTCAAAAGGTGGCGCTATAGCAAAATGCCAACTTTGAACAGGTACAACTCATGCCCTGTTTGACCTACAGCCATGAAACTTCAATATACATATGCGTCTACTCATGATCAACAACTTTCACACTCTGACTTTTGACCTCTGACCTTTAGATCTCCCAACATTTTGAATTATATGAAAAACGGTTCAAACCTATCTCCTCCTGGGATTTTTGAGTAATCTGCACGAAACGTTTTACACATGAACTTTGGACCTATGCCGACAAACATGTGCAAAAGATTTTCCATAAGTGAAAAAATTAAGCTTTAATGAGCCAATGAATATTGCAGTTTTATGACAATTATTCATCTGCCCCTAACATATACATGCAGACTCACATTTCTTTGAAACTTTGCGGTAATGTTGAGGGTCATTCCAAATATCACTGAAACCAATCTTACTCCAATTGGTCAAAGGGGGGCGCTATAGCATTTTTTTTTAAATGCAAACTTTAAACAGGCAAAAGTCATGCCTCGTTTGGCCGACAGCCATTAAACCTGCTTACACATGTGCCTTGACTCATGAGGAACACATGTATCACGTTGACCAGTAAGCTCCGCCCTTAGATTGTCTGCAATTTTGAGCAGTTTGAAAAACACTTAAACCCAGGATTTTTCTGCTATTTGCGTGAAATTGTATCATCTGAGTGATCTCCTTTTTCACAGGTTCTTGTCTGTTGGTCCAATGGCTTCTCCCTTAAACGTGTGCTTCACAACCTGAAGGTTGCCAGTTCAAGCCTCACTTGATACGGACTTCATTAAAGTTGCATTGCACACAACATGATTGTGTCAATTAATACATGTGCAATTGTTAAACATAACCTGAAATACTTATTTGAGAGGGTATGTTTTTGCAATGTATGACATACTTCATTCTGAAAATAGCCTATCTACAATCTCAATACTTTTCAGATAGCAACGTGTTTCTGAGCTTGTAGATCGACTGCTTTCACTGGTTCACTTTTATCTTCAACAGACAACCTCAGCCTGGACAAGGCTATAGCACTATAGGTAGTGTTGCAGCCCGTCAATCCGAAGGTTGAGGGTTCGATTCCTGTTAATGGCAATAGGTTGACACGTCCAATCAATCCATTCTGCTTCAATCTATTGTTTCCATGTCTCTCTCTCTTCAATCTATTCCGTTTCCATGTCTCTCTCTCCGCCCTTAGAGTGTCTGCAATTTTGAGCAGTTTGAAAAACACTTAAACCCAGAATTTTTCAGTTATTTGCGTGAAATGGTATCATCTGTCTGACCTCCGTTTTCACTGGAACAGGTCTGTTGGTCCAATGGCTTCCCGCTTAAGTGAATGTTTCACAACACCAAGGTTGCCGGTTCAAGGCTCACTTGGTGGAGACTTCATTTAAAGTGCATTGCAAACAACAAGACTGTATTAATGAATACATATGCAATTGATAAAGATAACATGAAATGCTTATCTGAGAAGGTCTGTTTTTGCAATGTATGACATGCTTCATTCTGAAAATAGCCGATCTACAATCTCAAAACTTTTCAGATAGCAACGTGTTTCTGAGCTTGTAGATCGGCTGCTTTCACTGGTTCAGTTTTATCTTCAACAGACAACCTCAGCCTGGTCAAAGCTATAGCACTATAGGTAGTGTTGCAGCCTGTCAATCCAAATGTTGAGGGTTCGATTCCTGTTAATGGCAATAGGTTGACACGTCCAATCAATCCATTCTGCTTCCATCTTTCTCTCTCTTCAATCTATTGTTTCCATGTCTCTCTCTCTCAATTAATGCATGTGCAACTGTTAAAGGTAACATGAAATGCTTCTTGGAGAGAGTATGTTTTTGCAATGTATGACAAACTTCATTGTGAAAATAGCCGATCTACAATCTCACAACTTTTCAGATAGCAACGTTTTGTGAGCTTGTAGATCGGCTACTTTCACTAGTTTTCGTTCCGAGGAGACACAAAAATGCCTTTATTGGTAAATGGTTTGTGAACCAGTGATCTAGAGTAGTTCGGGACACAGAGGCTTGGTTCATAATGGACGGAAATACTTATAAATATCAACAGACACTACCAGTAATTGTGTCACTTAATACATATGCAATTGATAAAGATAACCTGAAATGCTTATTTGAGAGGGTATGAAGTATGTATGACATACTTCATTCTGAAAATAGCCGATCTACAATCTCAAAACCTTTCAGATAGCAACGTTCTTTCTGAGCTTGTAGATCGGCTGCTTTCACTGGTTCACTTTTATCTTCAACAGACAACCTCAGCCTGGACAAAGCTATAGCACTATAGGTAGTGTTGCAGCCTGTCAATTCAAAGGTTAATGGTTCGATTCCTGTTAATGGCAATAGGTTGAGATGTCCAATCAATCCATTCTGCTTCCATCTCTCTCTCTTCAATCTATTATGTTTCCGTGTCTCTCTCTCTTCAATCTATTCCGTTTCCATGTCTCTCTCTCTCTCTCTCTTCAATCTATTCCGTTTCCATGGCTCTCTCGCTCTCTCTCTCCAATCTATTCCGTTTCCATGTCTCTCTCTCTCTCTTTCTCTTCAATCTATTATGTCTCTCTCTCTCTCTCTCTTTCTCTTCAATCTATTATGTCTCTCTCTCTCTCTCTCTTTCTCTTCAATCTATTATGTCTCTCTCTCTCTCTCTCTCTCTCTCTCTCTCTCTCTCTCTCTCTCTCTCTCTCTCTCTCTCTCTCTCTCTCTCTCTCTGCCTCTCTCTCATCATCATGTAGATCGGCTACTTTCACTGGTTTCTGTTCCGAGGAGACATACAATTTCTCTATCGGTAGATGGTTAGGGAACCAGTGATCTAGAGTAGTTAGAAACAAAGGCCTGGTCCATGAGGGACGGAAAGACTTATATATATCAACAGACACTATCAGGACTATCATATCTCTAGCTCAATGAGAAGAAAGGCAGCCTATGAGTCCAGAGGTCACCGGTTCGATCCCTGTCCCCGACAATGTGTTGAGGCGATCATGATGATCTGTCTCTCTCTCTTCAATCTATTCAGTTTCCATCTCTCTCTCTCTCTCCAGTTTCCATGTCTCTCTCTCTAGTTTCCATGTCTCTCTCTCTCCATCTCCAGTTTCCTTGTCTCTCTCTTTCTTCAATCTATTCAGTCTCCATGTCTCTCTCTCTCTCTTTCACTGGCCCCGTGTTATCGCTGCTTGCAGCTATATTTCATGTTTATAATTCATTGTGGTTAAAAAATATTAATTGTCTTATGTCATTTCATTCACAGTTTTTCACGGTGTCTCTCTTGGGAGAAATAAAAAAGCCCTTGTGAACATCAGTCGGAGCGTGGTTTAGTCTGCCTCAGGAAAAGACAGTTAAGGAGCAGTTATAGTTCACATGACGCTCGTCTGTCACGAGCTTCATGGAGCAACTGGTTCCTGGCTTTGGACTTTCTCCATTTACAACCCGTACATCTACATAAACATTCACATTTCAAACATAAAGTGCTGACCCTACGGCCATGGATGTTACAAGTTGAAAAATCGGGTTTACAGTAAGTACCCGTATCTTCTGTATTGTTCAATAAAAAGCATTTTAATATGATCGGCGGCCATTTTCTCATAGAGTTATGATGTATATCAGAGTGCAATACACCTCCCTGCTGGACCTCCAGAATGCCTTTGACACCGTTAATTACCCAATTATGATCGATAAGCTCAAAGCAATAGGTTTTGATGATACGTCGGTGAGCTGGATGACTTTTTTCGCGTTTTTTCTACATTTTCCACTTTTTTCACCTTTTTCAGCAAATATTTTATTCCCCAAAGTTAAATACATCATTGTTTTAATATGTATGTGTGTGTAAAGACTTTAAGTATAAGTATTTTTTAAATAAAATTTAAAAAAAAATATATTTTTTTTTCTTTTTTTGCTTCCCACCACCAGGGGGGCTGCAGCCCTCATAGCCCCCCCCCTTCCCGCGCCACTGATACACCACAACATTGGGATTCCCCTGTATTTGTCTAAATACTTCCTAAATGTTAATGAAGTCCACGATCATAACACCAGAGGCAGCTCCACAAATCATGTTCAACCCAGATTTGGCTCAACAAAGGGAATGAAATCGTTCTCATGCTATTCATCAAAAATGTGGAATGCCCTACCAAAAGGAGTAAAGGAGTGTAAACCCTACTCACTCTCAAAACTGCCCTAAAGATACACCTTCAGGAGGCTGCAATTCGAAAATGGCCCCTGTCTAAGTCTTAACCTAACCACCCCCCCTCCCCGTTTTTTCCTTCTCTTGTACATATTTTTCACTCTTCATACCAGTAACCTGTAAGCTGATTGTATGACGTTCTGTATAGTAGTGTGTATATCTGTCTGTCTCTTATATGTCATCATGATTTGTGTGCATGGGGATCTCATCTTAAACAAGCTCAGTGCCTGGGTTTACAGACCGGGCCATGGCCTCGTTGGCCCCAATTAATGACGATACGCGCCTGGTAAAACATTTGAGTAATCTTCCCACCACTTGCTAGGGGACTAAGAGGACACAGGTGTAAATCACAGGACTGGTTAGACAAGACAGGTACAGATAACTAAGCAGATAGGAAACAATAGGAACGATACTACATAAATAACATACAGAACACCAAGGCAACAAACTACACAGAACTAGAAGACTAAAACAGAACAGGAATACACAGTAAAAGTCCACAAACTAATAAACACAGACAAAGTCCCAGGGCTGAGGAGCGGAGCGTGACTGTATGTTGGTTTGTTGACTGAGTGAGAAAACAATGTTGCACATGAAGCTAATCCTCTGGGGACTGACCTGACGGCAGAGGAAAGCATGCATGATGCTCATCAGGAGCAGTTATAGGGGTTCAGTGTCTTGCTCAAGGACACGTCCACACACGCAGCCCGGAAGGAAGGAGCCGGGGATCGAACCGGGAGCCTTTCCCGACAATGCCGAGACGGGCCGTATGCCTCCTGAGCCACTGCTGCTGAATGGGATTTAGGATTCATAAAACAAAAGGTGCACGGGGCAGATATGACACATAACTTACATCATTTAATAACTTTGTATGAGTAGTGGAAATAGCAGATCTACAAGCTCAAAACGCGTGACGTGTTTTGAGCTTGTAAATCGGATATTTCCACTATTTTCCGAAAATATGAAAATATATGAACATTTTTTCAACATGGAAACGATAATGACGATTATGCAAAAAATGTTGTTATTATCTTAAATAATTGTGACAGGCCTAGAACTGAGTGCCTCCTATTTAGATAATTCACTGTCAAAATATCATGGCTTTTTTTTTACATGATCTTACAATGTAAGGAAGAAATGCCACGGAATCCAGGGGAAAAAATATGTTGATAGTATGACCTACAGTTCAAGAGTTATAGGCCAAAACGTGAATCTGCCTGTTATAGCGCCACCATGAGGCTGATTAAAAAAAATTGGAATTTCCTCCTTGGTGTAGAGGGAATGTGCGTGTAAAGTTTCACGGCAATCGGACGCTGCGTTCATAATTTGAGGCATTTTGTACAAAACGGGTCACTCCTGCACTTGGAACTTTGGAAGCCAATCTTAGCCAATCAGGATGGAATATGAAAAAATCCTACAGATCCGTCTTGGTCACATGACTATAGAGATACAGTGTACCGATTTGCGTGATTTTTTGGACAAAATCTGTAGGAGTAACATAAAGATAATGTGTTTTGCTGAAATCGTCCTCCTGGTGGCGCTATAACAGGCCGATGTGAAAGATGTGGGGCAGAGGTTCTACCCTGAACTCCATGCCTTCCGCCTCGTAGAGACACAAAAAAATAGCAAATTTACCAATTACCTGAATGCCCCGTCCCCAATTAAAAATCGCAAAAATGATAGAAAGCAATAAGTCACTACATTTTAACACTCATCTATTAGTATCATTACAAACTAATGAAAGAAACCTTGTTTTGTAAAAAAACACAAAGTTGTCCTTTAATGGGATAAGAGCAGTCACACCATCACCAACACTCCTTAGCTGATCCTGTTATAATGTTATAAACCATATTATGTTGAATGTTTATATTTATTTCATATTTACAACATGATACATCATAGGAAGGGGGGGGGGGGGGGTAGGGGGGGAAACATGAGCAGACTGATTGGCCGTAACATGATCGATCCATGAATAAAAATATACTGTAATACAGGGGTCTTCAACAGGGGGTCCGGGACCCCTGGGGGGTCCTCACAGATACTACAGGGAGCCACCAAATCGTTGTGTGACAGGAACGTCACCCCCCCCCCCCCCCCCCTTAACCACTAAGGTGTAACAGAACTTAAAGGAGAATTCCGCATGACCTTTTTCTTACCTTTCATATGATATTATATCCTAGGGCGAGTGGTACAGTAGAAATAAATCATAACACCATACCGAGTCCATCACAGCTAAAAACCTGAGTCTATGGGCCATGCGCTAGATCACGTATTTTAATAGCTTTCTCTTTTTCTTTTTGGTGGGATCTGACCTTCATATCGACGGAAAACCCTCCACAGGGTTTTTGTCCCAAAGGGGCCGCCGTAGTGTTTACAAACAGACGTGGATGACGTCACGGGTGAAATCTCGTCTCGCGAGACTTCTGGAGGGTTAGGGTTAGCATCTGTTACTTTGAATGGTGGACTGGGCACATTCTAGGGGATATACATCAGACACATAATTATTCACAATATACCATCTACAACATCAATACAATATAGAAAACCAAACATAGTACACATATATCTATAAACATGTTCAATGGTGGTGTGACTATGAACATCCCTGACATTTGTGAAATATTCACAGAGATAGCCAGGAACTGAGTAGCTCACTATGTTCTGCACTCTGCACAACTTCATCATGATGCCCTCTCTTCTACCCTGAGCCACTTGAGCTGATGGAAGTGAGCTGGGAGGAGGTGGCTGCGTTCATGATTTGTGGCATTTTGTGCAAAACAGGCTCCTCCCACAAACGTTGAAAGACGATTGTAGTCAATCGGAATGGAATCTGGGGAGTTGCGTCATGATCCAAGGAATCCAGGGAAAAACATATATACTTTTTTGACTGCATGAATTGGCCTGTTGTAGCGCCACCATGAGGCCAATTCCCTTGCTACCACCTTGCAAAAGTTTCACACCAATCGGTCCAACGGTGCCGGAGATTAGCTATTCACGGACAGACAGACGGACTATAAGCTGCCTGTACCCCTTAAAACATGAATACTCCTTGAATAATAACGCCTTTCAAAAACTCAAGGATGCTTTACAATACATAGTACAGCATATATATATAGACAGGAAAATGGGGAGAGAGAGACAGGGAGTGACATGCAGCAAAGGTCGTCGGGATTGGGAGTCGAACACTACCTTGCAGCCTAGGTGCCCGAACCTCTAGGCCAGCGGTCCGGGGAGTTCTATTTCTCACTTCAAATGTTTTCAAAATCATTCTTGAGAGCAATGTTCAGCTGTAAATGATAATGTTTGTTTGTTTACATGGCTGCCATGTTGGATACGGCACAAAATCAAGCAACACAGATTAATATGAGCAGGTGCTCTGAGTCTTTGATTAGACAGATTGATATGAGCAGGTGCTCTAAGTCTTTGATTAGACAGGTTGATATGAGCAGGTGCTCAGGTGCTCTGATTAGACAGCGGTTTGTTATTAGAGTTCAGAGGTGAATTCGGTGATTGACCAATCAGAATCGAGCATTCAACCAAGCCGTATAATAAACTTAGTTACTGTTCACCACTGCCCTCACTCACAGACACCATCTAGACTGCAGTCAGATTACAGTTATGAGTCTATTGGACTCATGAATCATGAGTCCTTCAAGTCACTGTGAGTCATTGGGTCCTGATTCCTGGACTGGTAGACTGAGACTGGTCTTGCTCTCAGGGTTTGGGGACTTTACATCATCTGCTGTTACAAACATGTCCTTCAGGGAGGGCCTTGAGTTCCAGTCTTGTTCTTTGGCAAACTTGTAAACTCCTCCAAACAGATCAGGAAACATCTTCATCAGGTCAATACCTGCTACATCTTCAGCACTGTGAACACAAAGTAGTGGTCACTGAAGGTGAGCAGTGACATAAGGAACACAACTCATGGAAAGACATTTTACGTCCATTTTACATCCAACCAGGGAAACTCTCCCCTGTCAGGCGATAAGAAGGTCAGACGGCTCTCATGCATTGAAGGAGGCATGAGCTCGGCCCTGGCCTCCCTAGGTTGGCAGAGGGAAGGTAGTGCCCAGGATTACATAGACAATTGGTACTGGGTGGGTTAGGGTTAGTGGCGGTTTTGAAGGAGGGTAGGGGGTGCCCTACAACCACACAACAAAACCTTTTAAAAGCAATTCTACTTACTAGTGCTGATGGAGATCATGCGTGAAGCGTAGCAATCCAAATGAGTTCTCAGGGTAGGACTTCTTCTCATCATCCAACCTCTGGACCAACTCCTGTGGGAACTGTAAAATCATGCAACTTAAAGATCTAATTCACTTCGGAACATAATGATGAATGAGAGCATGACATTAGGCTCTAGTTACCTTGGCAAAGCAAGTGTTTTACCATTTTATATGCAAGGTTAAAATGTTATTTAGATTTAGACAGATGCTAAGTTCATTGTTCACCTGGTATGTTATAGGTTCAATGTACACATTATTTTTATTGTTGTTTAGACAGATGCTAGGTTCATTGTTTACCTGTGATCCTAGTTTACTGAGACACTACATTGTCTCTAATGTATTCTATGAATAGCATTTTGAGCTTTTGTTCTTTTCTCAATTTTATTCCTTCTGCCCTTTATTTCTCTAAGACCCTATTTAATGCCTTTAAGAAACGGTGTACATACCATTTTCAAAGTAGGTATTTAGCGGACACCCTTTATCCAGAGTAACTTACAATAAGCAAGGTAAACATTGTTCTCTATCTATTGTTCCTCACACTATGAGTAATAAAGTCACCTTGTGTTTCCATGTGTTGAACTGTCCCTGCTCACCATACTGGTCTAACCTCCTGATGAGATCCTCGTCATTTAGACAGTTCTCCATTTCCTTTAGATGTCCAATCCTTCTCAAGTACTCTGCTCTCCTGGGAATAATAATAATAATAATAAATGTATTAATAATAATAATAATAACAACTAGAAAAAGTGCTCTTCGGAGCATAGGTCTCCGCCAGGTCAGGTAGGCTATTGTGGGCCAGCAATGTTGATGGAATATGAAAAATCACACCCTGTGGGAAGTGGGCGGTGTCTTGCTAGCTAATCACAATACTGAATGGAGTCAACCAATCATGTACAAAAGATAAATACATTTATTGAAACACTCTTTATGATGAACGAAACCATAACTTTACAAAAACCAATTTATGTTTTTTGTAAAGTTATGGTTGCTTATATAGGGCTATGCACATGTGTCATGTGACACTGGCCAATCACAGTCCTGAATAGATTGTGATTGGCCAATCACAGCGCAGGATAATTGTACAAATTTCCAAACCTCACTTTTAGGGCCGGTTTCACTGCCCAAGATATTTGTAAATTTTTCCAAATCTCACTTATAGGGGCGGTTTCACCGCCCAAAAATCTGACTTATCTGTCTTGGACAAAATCTGTAGGAGTAATATCAAAAACTATGTTGTGCAAAAAGCGGCCTCCTGGTGGCCTTATGAAAGGACAATGTGAAAAAGGTGGCATGTGAGACAATAATAATAATAATAATTATTATTATTATTACATTTATAATAATTCTGAAAGCATGAGACTAAAATATATGTACCTTACCAGTGGATAAAATGATTAAGATTAGCTGAAATAATGTTTATCTGAGAATAAATGAATAACGCAATGCAAAATGTTCTATCTTACCTCTCGTTTGACCAAAAGAAGGGATGAACCAAGCATTCCTCAGCTCTAGGTCTTTTGTTTGGGTCTTTATTGATCATCCTCTCAATGAGATCCTTGGCAACCACATCCTGAACATGGTGCAGATCGTACTTTCCATCCAGAACGTTGGTTTCACATCTAGCTCCTTTGCCAAATGGGTGGTGTCCTCCAGACAGGATGTAATATATCAACATCCCAGCAACCTTAAGAATGAGCATGAGAATGAGTAAGAACATTTGTATGCTGTTGTCTTCAATCAAATTGTTCTCACGCAGAATGAAAAAGAACAACCTGGATATCAGAGCTTCTTTTATATGGGATATCACTGTGTGCATCCAAAGTCTCCGTTGCCTTCCAGCATTTGGTTCCTGCAACGCTTGTGAACAGGGTTGTTTGTCCTTCAGGTAGTAGTCGGCTTATTCCAAAATCTGCCAATCTTGCCTTGCCTCGAATATCTAAGACAAAGTGAGTAGATCAATATAACTGAAGGGTTTTATATTGAGCAAAGATAAATTCAGCATAAGTTGCTTAGATTACTGATATTATTTGCTTGTTTTTTTTCTTATTGCTATGCTTACCAATCAAGACATTCTGGGGCTTGATATCCCGGTGGAGAATTGTAGGATTATGACAATGAAGAATGCTTAAACTCTTGAGAAACTGCTCTGCTAGCTGTTTTCTGTTCAGTTCAGAAAGATTGTGTTCAGTGATGTATTCTTCCAGAGTGTATTCACATAACTGTAGAACAAGGTAAACAAAGTTCTTATCCTCTAGAAAGTCAACATATCGTACAATCGAAGGATCATCAAGGTCTGGAAGACCTAAAAAGTTTTTCTCCTTCTTCAACACATGATGGTTGGATTTAGTCATTCTCTTCACTGCCACTTCAGTGCCATCCTCTCTTAACCCCAAGAAGACCTCATTTCCATCACTTCCCTTTGCAATGCGGAATTCATAACCTTCCACAAAAACAAGACTCCCAACTTTGGTAACGTTACAGTCATCAGTGTTTGCGAGCTTCTCTAACTGTGGCCTCCATCTTTTACTGACTGGGCTCCACTCTCGTAGTTTTGATGAAGTAACTTTGACAACATCAGAGTCAACAGCGTTTGTAAGGTCCTCTAACTGTGGACTCCATTCTTGTGGATTTGGTGAAGTAAGTTTGGTAACTTCCGAGCCATCAACATTTGCAAGGTCCTCTAACTGTGGACTCCATTCTTGTGGTTTTGGTGAAGTAAGTTTGGTAACTTCAGAGTCATCAGCATTTGCAAGGTCCTCTAACTGTGGACTCCATTCTTGTGGTTTTGGTGAAGTAAGTTTGGTAGCTTCAGAGTCATCAGCATTTGCAAGGTCCTCCAACTGTGGACTCCATTCTTGTGGTTTTGGTGAAGTAAGTTTGGTAACTTCACAGTCATCGGCGTTTGGAGGCTTCTCTAACTGTGGACTCCATTCTCGTAGTTTTGGTGATGTAACTTTGGTAACTTTACAGTCATCAGCGTTTGGAAGCTTCTCTGGCCTCCATCTTATACTGACGGAGCTTCTATCTCGTGGTTTTGGTGAAGTAACTTTGGTAACTTTATAGTCATCGGTGTTTGGAGGTTTCTCTAACTGTGGGCTACATTCTTGTGGTTTTGGTGAAGTAACTTTGGTAACTTCGCGGCCATCAGCGTTTGCGAGCTTCTCTAACCGTGGCCTCCGTCTTTCACCGGTGTGGAGACATTCTCCTGGTCTTGGTGATGTAACTTTGGTAACATCAGAGTCATCAGTGTTAGGAAGTTCCTCTCGCCTCCATCTTACACTGACAGGGCTCCATTCTTGTGGTTTTGGTGATGTAACTTTAGAAACGTTATGTTCATCAGTGTTTGCAAGCTGCTCTAACAACCACCTTTCACCGATGTGGAGGCCTTCTCGTGGTTCTGGTGATGGACCAGGAATGCTGTCGTCTCTCAGCTGCTGCTCCTCTCCTGACTCCTCCTGACTCATGTGCATCTCAATGGATTCTGCTGGCTCTGTAATGGTTTTCATGGAAATGTCACATTGTGAGGTAGCCTCCCTTATATACAACACACACACACACACACACACACACACACACACACACACACACACACACACACACACACACACACACACACACACACACACACACACACACACACACACACACACACACACACACACACACACACACACAGTGTCTGCATTGTTGTACTGTAACAGTAGAGATGTGAGTCAGTGAATCATCAGTGTGGAGGCACTAATCATTTTCCATATTCACATTATTATCATTGTAGATGCATATAGTAGATGATTTATCAAATGTGTATTTGAAAAAAAATATTGATAAATCACTTTAACACTTACTAGTTTTCTTCTGCTTTTTCCAGTAGAAATATCCCAGAACTGATGTGACCATGATGATGATGATCACTGTAAACGCAATCCCTGCAATCACTCCTGCATTCACTCCTGCAGTCACTCCTGCTGTTGAATGATTGAATGAATGCACAGTTTTTAGTTAGCTTGACAAACTGAAAACAATAATTACGTCAACAAATGTTTGCATGAAACAAACCAAGAATGTAGAAATACTCAATCATACACATTAAGCAATCTATAGTGTATGCATATCAAATATAATACTGTATAGCACATAAACACACACCGCCTCACATATACGCAAATACATACACCACACCCATGCATATATAAAATATATATATATATATATATATATATATATATATATATATATATATATATATATATATATATATATTATGTACATAAATAGACGTTTATGTACACACATGTGCATACCACATTTCCATGTCTGCTATATGCCAAATATGTATTTTTCTGATTGACCTATACATGCATGTATTACTGATATATAATAATAAATGCATTTGGTCTATTTGCAGTGTTTAAGCTGATAATTAATATTTATTACTTAATACTTGCTATCATTGCTATTGATTTGGATATTTTCATAATTTTGTTAATATTTATTAAATACTTACATTTTCAAACATCTTTTTAAATTGTATGATTGATGTGCACAGTTTTAGTTGTTTATCTAGGCTATTTCATACATAAAACCCCTATTACAGATATACATGTGCCTTTTGTGTTGGTCCTTGCATTTGTTTTCTTTAATACGGGCCTCTCTCACTGTAAACAGCTCCTGTATGCATGGTGGTAGTGTATTGTTATGTACCTCTTACATGTATACTGCAGTGTTGAGGTGGACTATATCTTCTAATTTTAATGTGTTTTTACAGATGAAGAGTGGATTTGTAGGTGCAAGATAGTCAGTTTTATTAATGATTCTTATGGCCTTTTTTTGTAACATAAAGATTGGATTGGTTTTACTATTGTTTTGTATGTGTTCCCCCATACAGTAAGTTAGGTATGGAAGTATGAGGAAACAGTACAGTGTATATAGCAAATTATTATTATTGTTATTGTGGGCCAGCAATGTTCGGATATTGCCAATCAGGATGGAATATGAAAAATCTGACGGATCCGTCTTGATCACTTGACTATAGAGATAATGTGTAGGCCTACCAATGTTTGGATGACATTTGTAGGAGTAATATAAAATTATTTATTTTTTGCAAAAAGCGGCCTCCTGGTGGTGCTATAACAGGCCCATGTGTCCAGGGATGTCTTTTTTTTGTTTATGATTTACTGTTAAACAACATCTACAATTATGAATTGGAATTTAAAACAATAATTTAGTCTCCTTATTGATTACACATCAATCAAAAGGCAATAATTTGGTGCAGAAAGCTACAAATACCAAACAATAATTCATAACAAGCCTTTACATTAAAGGGACATTAAAATGCCCGAAATGCCCCTATATATATATACCCGCATATCTTGTGTGTGTGTGTGTGTGTGTGTGTGTGTGTGTGTGTGTGTGTGTGTGTGTGTGTGTGTGTGTGTGTGTGTGTGTGTGTGTGTGTGTGTGTGTGTGCGCGCGCGCGTGCGTGAGATTTCCTCATTTACGTGCGAGGAGAAGTGTGCGCTGTGGTGGCCGTGCCGTGGAAGAAAACGAAATATGCCCTGGCCTTTCTAAAAAGAAAATACTTTGTTCTTAAAACAAACAGTTGGAAGATAAACTGTGTTTAAGTCCATGAGTGGAGATGTGTCAGAGTCTTCTGAATCTGCACCTTGTGTCAAACGGACTCTGTCTGACTCTGTAGCACCAGGTTAGAACTTCCTACAAAGCTCTGGACCAGAGTTACTGTATATCAGAGGTAGGTTTCATAACATGCTGGCGACACGAAATAAAGGTGCATCTAACATTACTCTACCGAAAATAAGTTGCTGCATGTGAGGTTACGTTAGTATATAGCGTATAGTTAGTTAGACACGGACTGAGCTGCAACAGCATGGACTGCCAGCTGAACTAATGTTTAATGATCCAAATACTGCAAAGAAAATCCAAGGCTGCTGAGATGATAACAGCCCCGACACTGTGCTGGATATTCTAAAAGACCTGCAGCAGGTGAGCAAGTAAATGCACCCCCCTGTGTGTGTGTGTGTGTGTGTGTGTGTGTGTGTGTGTGTGTGTGTGTGTGTGTGTGTGTGTGTGTGTGTGTGTGCGTGTTTGTCAGCTGATTGATGGGAAAATAGCGCTGGGAAAATGGTTGGTTGAAGGATAACATTAAGTCTAATAATGATGTACAGTGCATGTTCACATCATGTATACTTTACATTACTTAATACCATTAATATAACATTATAGCCATTATAGCCAACAAAATAGCCAATTGTACATCAAAATGCCCAGATGTCCCTAGTGCCCACCTGTATCCGATTTGAACATGCTTGTTGTAGAACATTTCACATTTAAGGCCTCATTTGAACAGCTATAAAAGCTGTGGATGTCATTAGGGCATAAACAATAAGGTGAAGGCAGGGTACATTTTGGAGGTTCAAATCATGTACAGCCTACTTATTTCATACCCTTTTCCAAAGCATACTTTTGTTATTTACTTTTTCACATTTTGCAAACAACTGCCAATGTCAAACTGCAAAACATACACAATGGTGTATGGCTGAAGCTTGCATTTACTAGTATTTAGCACATAGCAGTGACATATGGTACTTTTTTGCCTTGAATATTCTTGAAAGGCAAAGAGTGACATGGTTTGTTTTTTTGCCTGGAAAACAATGCAATCAGACAGTATGGCATACTGTCTGATTGGGGAATTTTTTTTATTTTAATAGGACGTGTGTGTGTGTGTGTGTGTGTGTGTGTGTGTGTGTGTGTGTGTGTGTGTGTGTGTGTGTGTGTGTGTGTGTGTGTGTGTGTGTGTGTGTGTGTGTGTGTGTGTGTTTGTGTTAAATATGTTGTGTTATACCACTAGACACTATTAACCCATTCTATCCAGGAACACATCTGTGTCACTTTAGATTTCTTCAAGCTCAGAGCGCGGCACCAAGTGCCACGCTATGAGCTTGTAGATCTGCTATTTTTGAATAGCCTAAAGTATAAAATAATGGTTATAGTTAAAAATGTAATATGACACAGTATGCGGTCCTGGTCTTAAATCTGCTCCAAGCGCGCACGCACGCGCACACACACACACACACACACACACACACACACACACACACACACACACACACACACACACACACACACACACACACACACACACACACACACACACACACACACACACACAGAGAAAAAGCACTCAAATGTTTTACTTAAGTAAAAGTATCAATACTGCAATTTAGAAGTACTCTGTTATAAGTAAATGTCCAGAATTAAAAATATACTTGAGTAAAAGTACAAAAGTATTGGTATCAAAATGTACTTAAGGTACCAAAAGTAAAAGTGCTAAAATGTTTGAAAATTGGAAAACTACAAGCTCACAACGTGACGCGGTGTGACACGTTGTGAGCTTGTAGATCTGCTATTTTCAAATAGCCTATGTATAAAATAGGGCTAAAGTGGTTAAAGAAAGTTTTATAACGTAATAATATTAACTAAGTAACTAATAACTAAAGTTTTCAAATAATTGTAGTGGAGTAAAAGTACAATAATGTTGAATTAATAACAGCTATCAGGAAGAACTGGTTTATTATTATTACTATATTATCAGGATCCCTCACACTACCACAATTATTTTTTAAGTGATAACATATCAGCTTAATGAAAACTATTTAGTCATTCTATTTAATTGTTGTTTTTCATCCATGTTTTGAACAGTAAATCTTACCAACAAGGAGCTGGATGTCACTGTAGCGGTTCAGGTCTGGAACAGAACACTTGTATGGTCCCTGATCTGAGAGCTTCACCCTGGTCAGCTTCAGTGAGATGTTACCATGAGACAACTGCTCAGGAAACAGAGACGTCCTCTGTTTGTATGATGAGATCTGATCCTCAGAATCCACACGTCCATCTTGGAGACGGTGCACGTATGATGACCCCAGGTCAGGTCTGTCCCACCTCACCGTCCTCTTCTTCATGTTGAGAGGAGGTTCAATGTGACAAGGAAGGATGACATCATCTCCCACCATGGCCATCACAGGCTGAGATGAACCAATCACCTGCTGTTGTTCTTAAAACAAAACAAAATGGATTTAGTGTAGAGATATTAATGTGTAATGTTTAATTTATATTCAGATAGATGTGTGTGTGTGTGTGTGTGTGTGTGTGTGTGTGTGTGTGTGTGTGTGTGTGTGTGTGTGTGTGTGTGTGTGTGTGTGTGTGTGTGTGTGTGTGTGTGTGTGTGTGTTAAATATGTTGTGTTATTGTGTATAAATACAGGGTGGTGTACCACTATACACTATTAACCCATTCTATCCAGGAACGCATCTGTGTAACTTTAGATTTCTTCAAGCTCATAGTATGATGAGATCTGATCCTCAGAATTCACACGTCCATCTTGGAGACGGTGCACGTATGATGACCCCAGGTCAGGTCTGTCCCACCTCACCGTCCTCTTCTCCATGTTGAGACTCGGTGCCGCGCTATGAGCTTGTAGATCTGCTATTTTTGAATAGCCAAAGGTATAAAATAATGGTTATAGCTAAAAATGTAAAATGACACAGTATGCGTTCCCGGTCTTAAAGGGATAGTTCACCCAAAAAAGTATTTTTTTCTGTCAATTACACATTTTGTTTTTGTCTTGTTTATTCTTAAGTCATCCGTTTCTCTTAGCCAGTGGAGCATTAGTTACCATGAGCTGTGCTTTCTTTTTCTGTTCTTTTTCGATCTCCCAATTCTACATTCTCTTAAAATCAGCGTGAGGTTCCTTTTTGTTAATAGCGCGGTAGTTCCTGGCCAAACAGGAAACCGTTGCGGTAGTTCCTGAGGACGTCGGCCACGACGTCATGACGTTGGCCAGGAACGTCATTTTCCCGGGAAAGTCCCCCCCGTACACGTTCAATAGAAAATATATAAATAAAAGGCTTCCGGGGGTGAAATTCACGGAGTGGGTGTTGTGAAACTTTTGCCACTCGCAAAAGATATACAATTTAACTTTAGTTTTGTTGAAAACGTTACCTAGTATTACTTTAACTAATGCTTTATAGTGTATAGTTATTATAAAGTGCTACCGAATGGGTTAATAGTGGTGTATAGTGGTACACCACCCTGTATTTATACACAATAACACAACATATTTAACACACACACACTGCAGCAGGTGAGCAAGTAAATGCACCCCCCTGTGTCTGTGTGTGTGTGTGTGTGTGTGTGTGTGTGTGTGTGTGTGTGTGTGTGTGTGTGTGTGTGTGTGTGTGTGTGCGTGTTTGTCAGCTGATTGATGGGAAAATAGCGCTGGGAAAATGGTTGGTTGAAGGATAACATTAAGTCTAATAATGATGTACAGTGCATGTTCACATCATGTATACTTTACATTACTTAATACCATTAATATAACATTATAGCCATTATAGCCAACAAAATAGCCAATTGTACATCAAAATGCCCAGATGTCCCTAGTGCCCACCTGTATCCGATTTGAACATGCTTGTTGTAGAACATTTCACATTTAAGGCCTCATTTGAACAGCTATAAAAGCTGTGGATGTCATTAGGGCATAAACAATAAGGTGAAGGCAGGGTACATTTTGGAGGTTCAAATCATGTACAGCCTACTTATTTCATACCCTTTTCCAAAGCATACTTTTGTTATTTACTTTTTCACATTTTGCAAACAACTGCCAATGTCAAACTGCAAAACATACACAATGGTGTATGGCTGAAGCTTGCATTTACTAGTATTTAGCACATAGCAGTGACATATGGTACTTTTTTGCCTTGAATATTCTTGAAAGGCAAAGAGTGACATGGTTTGTTTTTTTGCCTTGAAAACAATGCAATCAGACAGTATGGCATACTGTCTGATTGGGGAAATGTTTTTATTTTAATAGGACGTGTGTGTGTGTGTGTGTGTGTGTGTGTGTGTGTGTGTGTGTGTGTGTGTGTGTGTGTGTGTGTGTGTGTGTGTGTGTGTGTGTGTGTGTGTGTGTGTGTGTGTGTGTGTGTGTGTGTGTGTGTTAAATATGTTGTGTTATACCACTAGACACTATTAACCCATTCTATCCAGGAACACATCTGTGTCACTTTAGATTTCTTCAAGCTCAGAGCGCGGCACCAAGTGCCACGCTATGAGCTTGTAGATCTGCTATTTTTGAATAGCCTAAAGTATAAAATAATGGTTATAGTTAAAAATGTAATATGACACAGTATGCGGTCCTGGTCTTAAATCTGCTCCACGCGCGCGCACACACACACACACACACACACACACACACACACACACACACACACACACACACACACACACACACACACACACACACACACACACACACACACACACACACACACAGAGAGAAAAAGCACTCAAATGTTTTACTTAAGTAAAAGTATCAATACTGCAATTTAGAAGTACTCTGTTATAAGTAAATGTCCAGAATTAAAAATATACTTGAGTAAAAGTACAAAAGTATTGGTATCAAAATGTACTTAAGGTACCAAAAGTAAAAGTGCTAAAATGTTTGAAAATTGGAAAACTACAAGCTCACAACGTGACGCGGTGTGACACGTTGTGAGCTTGTAGATCTGCTATTTTCAAATAGCCTATGTATAAAATAGGGCTAAAGTGGTTAAAGAAAGTTTTATAACGTAATAATATTAACTAAGTAACTAATAACTAAAGTTTTCAAATAATTGTAGTGGAGTAAAAGTACAATAATGTTGAATTAATAACAGCTATCAGGAAGAACTGGTTTATTATTATTAATATATTATCAGGATCCCTCACACTACCACAATTATTTTTTAAGTAATAACATATCAGCTTAATGAAAACTATTTAGTCATTCTATTTAATTGTTGTTTTTCATCCATGTTTTGAACAGTAAATCTTACCAACAAGGAGCTGGATGTCACTGTAGCGGTTCAGGTCTGGAACAGAACACTTGTATGGTCCCTGATCTGAGAGCTTCACCCTGGTCAGCTTCAGTGAGATGTTACCATGAGACAACTGCTCAGGAAACAGAGACGTCCTCTGTTTGTATGATGAGATCTGATCCTCAGAATCCACACGTCCATCTTGGAGACGGTGCACGTATGATGACCCCAGGTCAGGTCTGTCCCACCTCACCGTCCTCTTCTTCATGTTGAGAGGAGGTTCAATGTGACAAGGAAGGATGACATCATCTCCCACCATGGCCATCACAGGCTGAGATGAACCAATCACCTGCTGTTGTTCTTAAAACAAAACAAAATGGATTTAGTGTAGAGATATTAATGTGTAATGTTTAATTTATATTCAGATAGATGTGTGTGTGTGTGTGTGTGTGTGTGTGTGTGTGTGTGTGTGTGTGTGTGTGTGTGTGTGTGTGTGTGTGTGTGTGTGCGTGTGTGTGTGTGTGTGTGTGTGTGTGTTAAATATGTTGTGTTATTGTGTATAAATACAGGGTGGTGTACCACTATACACTATTAACCCATTCTATCCAGGAACGCATCTGTGTAACTTTAGATTTCTTCAAGCTCATAGTATGATGAGATCTGATCCTCAGAATTCACACGTCCATCTTGGAGACGGTGCACGTATGATGACCCCAGGTCAGGTCTGTCCCACCTCACCGTCCTCTTCTCCATGTTGAGACTCGGTGCCGCGCTATGAGCTTGTAGATCTGCTATTTTTGAATAGCCAAAAGTATAAAATAATGGTTATAGCTAAAAATGTAAAATGACACAGTATGCGTTCCCGGTCTTAAAGGGATAGTTCACCCAAAAAAGTATTTTTTTCTGTCAATTACACATTTTGTTTTTGTCTTGTTTATTCTTAAGTCAATAATTTGATGACTGGCTGAAAGATGCTTATGTATCCGGTAGGAGCGCGCGCGCGTGATTTTTTTTGCGGTTTTGGGCGGATATTTCAGAGTTTTTGGTGGTTATTTGCGGTTATTTCTTTTTATAACTCTTAATAAATGTGATTCTGTTCATCGTTTTTTTGTGGGGCTCCCCCAAGCGCGGGGCCCTGTGCGACCGCACAGTTCGCACACCCCTTCCTGCGGCCCTGGACACCGCCAGTCATCAAATTATTGGCTTAAGAATGCGATAAAAACCAAAACATCTGCATGAATTCAAGTCTCTATGGGTGTGTAATCGATAGAAAATAAGTCATTTTGGGAGTGAACTATTCCTTTAATGGGCAGAGGTGGACAGTAACGGAGTAAATGTACTTGAGTACTGTACTTAAGTACATATTCTGAGGATCTGTACTTTACTTGAGTATTAGATTTATTTGATACTTATTACTCTTACTCGAGTACATTTCCAAGACAAATATTTTACTTTTACTTGAGTAAGTCATTTTCTAGGAAGGCTGAAAAGTACTCGTTACTTTTAGGGAATGGACGCACACGGCCCAACGATGGAGAAAAAAAAATGTTTTCTGTGCATGCGCCAGGCAGTGCATCTGTCTGCCCGACTATGTATCTGTGTGTTGTATGCGAAGGGCGCTAGGACCCTGGGGGTGCCGCTCGCGCGCGCGCGTGTGTGTGTGTGTTTACTGTATGTGTGTGTGCATGCTTGTGAGATTTCCTCATTTACGTGCGAGGAGAAGTGTGCGCTGTGGTGGCCGTGCCGTGGAAGAAAACAAAATATGCCCTGGCCTTTCTAAAAAGAAAATACTTTGTTCTTAAAACAAACAGTGGGAAGATAAACTGTGTTTAAGTCCATGAGTGGAGATGTGTCAGAGCCTTCTGAATCTGCACCTTGTGTCAAACGGACTCTGTCTGACTCTGTAGCACCAGGTTAGAACTCCCTACAAAGCTCTGGACCAGAGTTACTGTATATCAGAGGGAGGTTTCATAACATGCTGGCGACACGAAATAAAGGTGCATCTAACATTACTCTACCGAAAATAAGTTGCTGCATGTGAGGTTACGTTAGTATATAGCAGGGACGTGCATAAGGATTTGGAGAGGCAGGGGCTGGAATTTCAAAAGGGTACTTTTTGGATTTTGTTTCACGGACAATTATCATACTTTTAGGCCCAATCACTGCGTTCTTAATGGCCTCAAAGTCACGCACCCAACAAGCTTTGAACTGAGCAGATTGGACATTCCGTTCCAGAGATAATGGCCAAAACATCTTGAAAACGGCCACTTTCGCCAATTTTCGGTCGCTGATTTTTGGCCATTGTCGCCCGTTTTTCTTTAATAACACGGGCTAGGAAGGTCGTACGGCGACAAACTAGATACCTGAGAAAAGTTCACTTTGAGCTGCATCCAACACATCCACTGGCATTTCCGTCAGCCTTGAATTTTTCTTCCTTTTTTTTTTTTTGTCCAGTCTGGAGAGGGCACTTTTTTTTTAGCAACGGGTAAAAGGGCAGGGGCTCAAGCCCCCTTTCATGTCTATGTGTGCACGTGCATGGTATATAGCGTATAGTTAGTTAGACACGGACTGAGCTGCAACAGCATGGACTGCCAGCTGAACAGTGCAATGTTTAATGATCCAAATACTGCAAAGAAAATCCAAGGCTGCTGAGATGATAACAGCCCCGACACTGTGCTGGATATTCTGAAAGACCTGCAGCAGGTGAGCAAGTAAATGCACCTGTGTGTGTGTGTGTGTGTGTGTGTGTGTGTGTGTGTGTGTGTGTGTGTGTGTGTGTGTGTGTGTGTGTGTGTGTGTGTGTGTGTGTGTGTGTGTGTGTGTGTGTGTGTGTGTGTGTGTGTTGTCAGCTGATTGATGGGAAAATAGCGCTGGGAAAATGGTTGGTTGAAGGATAACATTAAGTCTAATAATGATGTACAGTGCATGTTCACATCATGTATACTTTACATTACTTAATACCATTAATATAACATTATAGCCATTATAGCCAACAAAATAGCCAATTGTACATCAAAATGCCCAGATGTCCCTAGTGCCCACCTGTATCCGATTTGAACATGCTTGTTGTAGAACATTTCACATTTAAGGCCTCATTTGAACAATTGCTATAAAAGCTGTGGATGTCATTAGGGCATAAACAATGCTAGGTGAAGGCAGGGTACATTTTGGAGGTTCAAATCATGTACAGCCTACGTATTTCATACCCTTTTCCAAAGCATACTTTTATTATTAACTTTTTCACATTTTGCAAACAACTGCCAATGTCAAACTGCAAAACATACATACATACATACATACATACACAATGGTGTATGGCTGAAGCTTGCATTTACTAGTATTTAGCACATAGCAGTGACATATGGTACTTTTTTGCCTTGAATATTCTTGAAAGGCAAAGAGTGACATGGTTTGTTTTTTTGCCTTGAAAACATTAAAATCAGACAGTATGGCATACTGTCTGATTGGGGACATGTTTTTATTTTATTAGGACGTTTGTGTGTGTGTGTGTGTGTGTGTGTGTGTGTGTGTGTGTTAAATATGTTGTGTTATTGTGTATAAATACAGGGTGGTGTACCACTATACACCACTATTAACCCATTCGGTAGCACTTTATAATAACTATACACTATAAAGCATTAGTTAAAGTAATACTAGGTAACGTTTTCAACAAAACTAAAGTTAAATTGTATATCTTTTGCGAGTGGCAAAAGTTTCACAACACCCACTCCGTGAATTTCACCCCCGGAAGCCTTTTATTTATATATTTTCTATTGAACGTGTACGGGGGGGACTTTCCCGGGAAAATGACGTTCCTGGCCAACGTCATGACGTCGTGGCCGACGTCCTCAGGAACTACCGCAACGGTTTCCTGTTTGGCCAGGAACTACCGCGCTATTAACAAAAAGGAACCTCACGCTGATTTTAAGAGAATGTAGAATTGGGAGATCGAAAAAGAACAGAAAAAGAAAGCACAGCTCATGGTAACTAATGCTCCACTGGCTAAGAGAAACGATCCGTAGATAGTATAAAACAATTAAAAGATCGCTTTTTGAAACGCTTCCGGCTTCCGGTGAAAACGAATGGAATTCTGGGTAATCGAGGACTAGGGAAATTGTATGCAGTGACGGTAGTGACCAGCAGAGGTTGCTAAAAATCGTTATTTGTGATTTTGCATTGTACAACTTTAAGCATTAGTAAATGCTTAATTCCTCATGAACTCATCATTAGTAAAGCATTATTCATACATTACCAAGCATTAGTAAACACAGTTAAAAATGTTGCAACTATACACTATTAAATATTAGTTAAGCACTAGTAAAAAACGTAATTCATAATTAATTCATCATTTTTATAGCATTATTCATACATTACTAATCATTAGTAAACACAGTTATAAACCTTTCAACTAAACACAATTTACAATTAGTTAAGCATTAGTAAGTACTTAATTCATCATGAATTCATCATTTATATAGCAAGTAAGTACTTTATTCATCAGGAATTCATCATTTATATAGCATTAATAATACATTAATAAGCGTTTGTAAACAGTTATAAGCGTTTTTTTGCCCATCGATAACCTAATCTTTAATGTGCTTAATGATTGTATTCTCATACTTTGTAAATGATAGATTCAACATTTATAATTAGGTATTATATCAATTTACAAACCAGTTATTTATGAGTTGTTAATGGTTCATACGATCATTTAGAAAGTCTAAGTAAACACCATATACAAACCACTTGGTTGTATATTTATGCGGACATTTGTACATGATTAGTGAGTGTGTTAATAAATGTCTTATAAACACTTATTCATACTCAATGAATGATTTATTAAGGTAGTTACTACTTGTTAGTTAAGTATTTTGCGTGAGCCCATCTAAAGTGAGGACTATCTATGCCTTATAAAGCATTTATAAATGAGATATAAGCAGTGATATAGAAAATGTCAATATTTATTGCAACAATTGAGACAGAACATGGCCCTTGCAGTGTAAAAAATATAATTAACATTATTGTGCTGTATGAAAATAAACAAACAATATGCAATGCTATAAACGTGTACACATGGCTGATAAATTAAATAAACATTTGACTTCATGAAAATAAACAATAAACAATCTGCTATGCTATAAACATGTAAACATGTCTCATAAATTAAATAAACATTGTACTTTATGAAAATAAACGATAAACAATCTGCTATGCTATAAACATGTAAACATGGCTGAAGAATTAAATAAACATTGTACTTTATGGAAATAAACAATAAACAATCTGCTATGCTATAAACATGTAAACATGGCTGATAAATTAAGTAAACATTATTGTACTTTATGAAAATAAACCATACAGAATCTGCTATGCTATAAACATGTAAACATGGCTGAAAAATGTAATAAACATTCTTTACTGTATGAAAAAAATAAATCTGGGTTCTGCCTTCACTATGGGTATAGCCACCCTTGCAGAGCTAGGCAGACAGTTAACATCAGAAGGTAAAAAAAAAGAAAAACGGCTTGTTTTGAGTTTCTTCTTTAAATTATCTTCTTTGGTTTTTTATTATTTGTAGAACAGCAATGACATGAAATACACATAGAATGGATTTGTTAAAATGTGTACATTAGAAAGCAAGCCCAATTAAGCAACTACACTTAAAAAAAAGCCCCAAATTGTTATTACATTGTCCACCTACCTGCCCACTGTGGGCGTGGCCAGGTAGGGGAGTAGGGAGTTGGGGAGCCCCATATCAATGAGTTTCCTGTTTAGCAGTGTTGCCATGTCTGCTTATAATAAACAATTTGTGGCTTTTTTTTAAAGTGTAGTTTCTTAATTGGGCTTGCTTTCTAATGTTTTTTTTAAACCAGTGGTCCCCACATTTTTTCTATATTTTTTGAAAATAGCAGATCTACAAGCTCACAACGGGTCTTGATGAGACACATTGTGAGCTTGTTGATCTGCTATTTTCAAATTGCCGATGTAAAGTGGTAAAACCGAGCCTAGTTGCTTTCTTTTTTGGGCTTGTTTTCAAAGACCTAGCCGCTTGTTTTTTTTGCTAAATCTGGCAACACCTGCAGTATGCATTCACTTCCTGTTTAGCATACAGCAAAGCTATGTGCAGCTGTGTCTGTAAGTACTGTCCTTGTGATGTATTGTCTCAGTAATGATGAAACATGATTGCTAGTACCTTTTTCACAGCCCAACTGTGTATTCTGTCTGTGGTAAAAACGTCATGTTTGTTGCTAATCAGTGTCATGTTAGCTTATAGGCTATTCTGCTCTGAGCTAATGCTGTAATGCCATTATAGGGAGCAATGTTAAAATCATTGCAACTGTGTGAATGTTTAGCTGCTTAATTCATGTTTGCAAGTTAATTCATTTATTTTAAAGCATTGTTAAAAGGTTTACATATTTACTGTGGAAAACATTATTCAGTACACATTTTAACAAATCCATTCAATGTGTTTTCCATGTCATTGCTGTTCTACAAATAAGAAAAACCAAAGAAGATAATTTAAAGAAGAAACCCAAAACAAGACTTTGCCTCCAAACAGATTTTTTTTTATACTGTCTGCCTAGCTCTGCAAGGGTGGCTATATGCATAGTGAAGGCGCAGAACACAGAATGTTTTTTTTCATACAGTACAAGAATGTTTATTACATTTTTCAGCCATGTTTACATGTTTGTAGCATAGCAGATTGTTTCTTTTCATAAAGTAAAATGTTTATTTAATGTATCAGCCATGTTTACATGTTTATTGCATAGCAGATTGTTTGTTTATTTTCATGAAGTAAAATGTTTATTTAATTTATCAGCCATGTTTACATGTTTATAGCATTGCATATTGTTTGTTTATTTTCATACAGCACAAGCATGTTCATTTTATTTTTACACTGCACGGGCCATGTTCTGTCTCAATTGTTGCAATAAATATCGGCATTTTCTATATCACTGCTTCTATCTCATTTATAAATGCTTCATAAGGCATAGATAGTCCTCACTTTAGATGGGCTCACGCTATCTCATTTATAAATGCTTTATAAGGCATAGATAGTCCTCACTTTAGATGGGCTCACGCAAAATACTTAACTAACAAGTAGTAACTACCTTAATAAATCATTCATTGAGTATGAATAAGTGTTTATAAGACATTTATTAACTCACTCATTAACCATGTACAAATGTCCGCATAAATGTACATCCAAGTGGTTTGTATATGGTGTTTACTTAGACTTTCTAAATGATCGTATGAACCATTAACAACTCATAAATAACTATCATTTACAAAGTATGAGAATACAATCATTAAGCACATTAAAGATTAGATTATCAATGGGCAATAAAACGCGTATAACTGTTTACAAACGCTTATTAATGTATTATTAATGCTATATAAATGGTGAATTCATGATGAATTAAGTAATTACTAATGCTTAACTAATTGTAAATTGTGTATAGTTGAAAGGTTTATAACTGTGTTTACTAATGCTTAGTAATGTATGAATAATGCTATACAAATGACGAATTAATGATGAATTAAGTATTTTACTAATGCTTAACTAATTGTAAATTGTGTATAGTTGAAAGGTTTATAACTGTGTTTACTAATGCTTAGTAATGTATGAATAATGCTATACAAATGATGAATTAATGATGAATTAAGTGTTTTACTAGTGCTTAACTAATACTTAATAGTGTATAGTTGAAACATTTATAACTGTGTTTACTAATGCTTAGTACTGTATGAATAATGCTTTACTAAGGATTAGTTCATGAGGAATTAAGCATTTACTAATGCTTAACTAATGCTTTATAGTGTATAGTTAATATAAAGTGCTACCACCCATTCTATCCAGGAACACATCTGTGTCACTTTAGATTTATTCAAGCTCATAACACGGCACTCGGTGCCGCACTATGAGCTTGTAGATCTGCTATTTTTGAATAGGCTTAAGTATAAAATAATGGTTATAGTTAAAAATGTAATATGACACAGTATGCGTTCCTGGCCTTAAAGGGTTAAATCTGCTCCACACACACACACGCACGCACGCACGCACGCACGCACGCACGCACGCACGCACGCACGCACGCACGCACGCGCACACGCGCACACACGCACACTCGCACACACACACACACACACACACACACACACACACACACACACTTTACTTAAGTAAAAGTATCAATACTGCAATGTAGAAGTGTTCTGTTACAAGTAAATGTCCAGAATTAAAAATATACTTGAGTAGAAGTACAAAAGTATTGGTATCAAAATGTACTTAAAGTACCAAAAGTAAAAGTACTAAAATGTTTGAAAATTGGAAAACTACAAGCTCACAACGTGACGCGGTGTGACACGTTGTGAGCTTGTAGATCTGCTATTTTCAAATAGCCTATGTATAAAATAGGGCTAAAGTGGTTAATGAATGTTTTATAACGTAATAATATCTGCAAAGTAACTAATAACTAAAGTTTTCAAATAATTGTAGTGGAGTAAAAGTACAATAATGTTGAATTAATAAGAGCTATCAGGAAGAACTGGTTTATTATTATTAATATATTATCAGGAACCCTCACACTACCACAATTTGTTTTAAATAATAACATATCAGCTTAATGAAAACTATTTAGTCATTCTATTTTATTGTTGTTTTTCATCCATGTTTTGAACAGTAAATCTTACCAACAAGGAGCTGGATGTCACTGTAGCGGTAGTGGTACAGGTGTGAAACTTCACACCTGTATGTTCCCTGATCTGAGAGCTTCACCCTGGTCAGCTTCAGTGAGATGTTACCACGAGACAACTGCTCAGGAAACAGAGACGTCCTCTGTTTGTATGACGGGTTCTGACCCTCAGAATTCACACGTCCATATTGGAGAAGGTGCACGTATGATAACCCCAGGTCATGTCTCCACCACCTCACCGTCCTCTTCTCCATGTTGACAGGAGGTTCAATGCGACAAGGAAGGATGACATCATCTCCCACCATGGCCATCACAGGCTGAGATGAACCAATCACCTGTTGTACTACAACAAAACATGGATTTAGTGTAGAGATATTAATGTGTAAAAGTACATTTTGATACCAATACTTTTGTACTTTTACTCAAGTACATTATTTATTCCAGACTCTTACTTGTAACAGAGTACTTCTACATTGTAGTATTGATACTTTTACTTGAGTAAAACTTTTGAGTACTTTTTCCACCACTGCTTGCGCGTGCGTGCGTGCGTGCGTGCATGCGTGCGTGTGTTAAATATGTTGTGTCATTGTGCACAATGCACCATTCTATCCGGGAACACATCTGTGTCGGTTAAGGCCTCGTACACACAGTTAAAACACGGTACGCATGCTTCATGGGGGGGGGGTCTGCTATTTAAATAAATAAAAAATATGATGAAATCGTGTGCAAATCTTTGAAAATATTTACATTTTTAACTCAAATCGTTGCCTCTGGGGGGTCCCCGGAACAACATATTTTTTAAAAGGGGGTCCACGACCAAATACATATCATTTTGGGGGTCCTTGACATGAAAAGGTTTGAGAACCACTGATTATAGCAACATAGGTTGTTTTTTTTAACTGTTAGGATTTAGAAGACATTTGTAGAATACCCAGAAGCAAAGATTTGAAAAAAAATAATATATATATATAGATTTGCACAAGTTCTCATGATAAAAAAAATAAATAGCAGATCTACAAGCTCATAGCACGGCACTCGGTGCGGCGCTATGAGCTTGTAATATGACACAGTAGTATGTGTTCCCGGTCTTAAAGGGATAGCGCACCCAAAAAAGAGACAAGCTTTGGGCAGGAATAAAATGTGTACACACACACACACACACACACACACACACACACACACACACACACACACACACACACACACACACGTGGAAAAAGTACTCAAATGTTTTACTTAAGTAAAAGTATCAATACTTTAATGTAGAAGTACTCTGTTAAAATGTTTGAAAATAGCAGATCTACAAGCTCACAACGCGTTGCGGTGCCTAGGTGTAAAATAGGGCTAAAGTTGTAAATTAATGTTTTATAACGTAATAATTTATATCTGCAAAGTAACTAGTAACTAAAGTTTTCAAATAATTGTAGTGGAATAAAAGTACAATATTTGCCTCTGAGATGTAGTGGAGTAAAAGTAAAAGTAAAGACAATTGGAAATACTCAAGTAAAGTAAAAAATACCTCAAAATTGTGCTTAAGTACAGTACTTCAGTACATGTACTTAGTTACTACGCCACTGCTAGTCAGTCACACTGCTTGTAGGTCTATAAGTATCATATATAAGTATAGTTTTAAGCCTTTCAGACATAAATACTTTAGTGTTTCTTAACTATTATTTAAACTATTTTATTATGATCCAGTAGAACAAGTTACTTTAATTTCCATGAACAGATTTATCATTGATAAATATAATGTTATGCTGCTGAACTGAATCCATACCATCAACAATTCAACATTACTTTAGGATCATTTTGTAGATTAAATTATTATTACAAAGTATAACTGTTACACTTTTATGTCACATATAAAATCACCCTATGATGGGGAGGGGGGGGGGGGGGGGTGACAGTCCTTGTTGAATGAATAACAGCTATCAGGAAGAACTGGTTTATTATTATTAATATATTATCAGGATCCCTCACAATACCACAAACATTTGTTTAAGTAATAACATATCAGTTTAATGAAAACTATTTAGTCATTCTATTTTATTGTTGTTTTTCATCCATGTTTTGAACAGTAAATCTTACCAAAAAGGAGCTGGATGTCACTGTAGCGTTGGTTCAGGTCTGGAACAGAACACCTGTATGTTCCCTGATCTGAGAGCTTCACCCTGGTCAGCTTCAGTGAGATGTTACCACGAGACAACTGATCAGGAAACAGAGACGTCCTCTGTTTGTACGACGAGATCTGACCCTCAGAATCCACACGTCCATCTTGGAGACGGTGCACGTATGGTGACCCCCTCAGGTCAGGTCTGTCCCACCTCACCGTCCTCTTCTCCATGTTGACAGGAGGTTCAATGTGACAAGAAAGGATGACATCATCTCCCACCATGGCCATCACAGGCTGAGATGAACCAATCACCTGATGTCCTTAAAACAAAACAAAATGGATTTAGTGTAGAGATATTAATGTGTAATGTTTAATTTATATTCAGATATTCATTTAAGTACATTTTGATACCAATACTTTTGTACTTTTACTCAAGTACATTATTTATTCCAGACTCTTACTTGTAACAGAGTACTTCTACCACCACTGCTTGTGCATGCGTGCGTGCGTGCGTGCGTGCGTGCGTGCGTGCGTGCGTGCGTGCGTGCGTGCGTGCGTGCGACATCAGTAAGAATACTCTGAAGATTCTTGCAGGGGCCCTCATTCAAGGTCATTATGATTATGCATGCACTTCATGGTATCACAACACCTCCAAGGCCTTAAAAACAAGGCTCCAAACATCCCAAAACAAACTTGTAAGGCTACTTCTTGGCCTCAATCACAGAACCCATCTAACCCCTGCTCATTTTGCTAGGATTGGATGGCTTAGGGTTGAGGACAGAGTACAGCAACTTGCTATGGGCCAGGTCTTCAAGATACACCACAACATTGGGATCCCCCTGTATTTGTCAAAATACTTCCAAAATGTTAATGAAGTCCATGATCATAACACCAGAGGCAGCTCCACAAATCATGTTCAACCCAGATTTGGCTCAACTAAGGGTATGAACTCGTTCTCATGCTATTCATCAAAAATGTGGAATGCCCTACCAAAAGGAGTAAAGGAGTGTAAAACCCTACTCACTTTCAAAACTGCCCTAAAGATACACCTTCAGGAGGCTGCAATTCGAAAATGGCCCCTGTCTAAGTCTTAACCTACCCCCCCCTACCCCCCCCCTCCTTCATTTTCCTCTTTTGTATATATATATATATATATATATTATTTTTTTTCTCTCGTCATACCAGTAACCTGAAAGCTGATTGTATGACATTCTGTATAGTAGTGTGTATATCTGCCTGCCTCTTATATTTCATCATGATTTGTGTGCATGGGGTTCTCATCTTAAACAAGCGTAATGCTTAATGAGGGTTTCCAGTTTAGTAGACCTTGTATTGTGAATTTGTACTTCCATGTACTGTTATGTACTGTCATGTACTATTCTCATGTCTTTCTAAATAAACTACATCAATCAATCAATCAAAAGGTTTGAGAACCACTGATTATAGCAACATAGGTTTTTTTTTTTAACTGTTAGGATTTAGAAGACATTTGTAGAATACCCAGAAGCAAAGATTTGAAAAAAAAAAAATATATATATATATATATAGATTTGCACAAGTTCTCATGATAAAAAAAAAATAGCAGATCTACAAGCTCTTAGCACGGCACTCGGTGCCGCGCTAAGAGCTTGTAATATGACACAGTAGTATGTGTTCCCGGTCTTAAAGGGATAGCGCACCCAAAAAAGAGACACGCTTTGGGCAGGAATAAAACACACACACACACACACACACACACACACACACACACACACACACACACACACACACACACACACACACACACACACACACACACACACACACACACACACACACACACACACACACACACACACACACACACACCTCTTACAATAAACGGTACCACTACCCTGTATGTAACAGTGTAAATAACTTTTATATTTAGTAAATCTTTCATGTTTAACTTTATCGTCTTACCTGTTACAGATGTTACAGATGTGGTGAACCAGCTGCTCCAAGTTAGCAGGAAAATGAGTAAATAAATCCTCATGGTTGATTTTACAAAAACTGTAACTTAGAAGGAAAAACAAGAGAGCGAGTGAGACGTAAGATTTCTGCTGCTTCAGTTCTGACTGAAGAACACATTAATCTGATCCAACCTGTTTAAACATGTTTACTGAATACCATTGAAGAGCAGTGTTTCACAACCTTTTGCCTGCCAGGGCACACCTTTTATAGCCACAAGATCCCAGGGCATACCTATATCCAGTGGCGTAAAGTAACTAAGTACATTTACTCAAGTAATGTCATAAAGTACAATTTTGAGGTATTTATTACTTCACTGGAGTATTCCCACATTTTCTGTACTTTTACTTCTACTCCACTACATCTCAGAGGAAAATATTCTACTTTTACTCCACTACAATTATTTGAAAACTTTAGTTACTAGTTACTTTGTAGATTTTGATTATTATTACAAAACACACAGTAACCACTTCAACCCTATATACATTTCGGCCATTTGAAAATAGCAGATCTGCAAGCTCACAATGAATCGCGACGCGACGCATTCATGTGAGCTTGTAGATTTTATACATCTGAAAACTTGTGAAATGGGACATTCTGCATAATGAGTACTTTATGGTTCTGGTACTTTAAGTACATTTTGATACCAATTACTTTTACTCAAGTAAATTTTTAATCACAGACTTTTACTTGTAACAGAGTCTCTCTCTCTTTAAATCACAACATCCGCTTTAGATCCCGCCTCCTCCTAAACTACATCCACACATACGATACATCACGTTGGACACGACCGTTTCCGTATCCGGTCCGCGACCGGAAGGAGAAGTGTTTGAAGTGTTCTGTGTGAACAACACACTCATTCATCACATTCACTAACGTTCTACCACCAGTGGTGGAAAGTAACTAAGTACATTTACTCAAGTACTGTACTTAATTAATTGTTCGGTACTTTAACTTGAGTACTGGAGTATTTACAATTGTCTATACTTTTACTACTACAGCTGAAAGACAAATGTTGTACTTTTACTCCAGTACAATTATTTGAACACTTTAGTTACTTTTACAGATTTTGATTATTATTACAAAACATACATTTACCACTTCAGCCTTATTTAAACTTTGTTTATTTGAAAATAGCAGATCTACAAGCTTGTAGATCTGCTATTTTCAAAATATTTTTGAATACATTTTACATTGCAGTATTGATACTTTTACTTAAGTAAAACTAAAATAAAAGTACTTTTCCAACACTGTCTACCACTAAACTAAAGTCATGTTTCTGTATTGTTTACTTTCTACCACTAGAGGTCAGTGTTGGAACATATTTATGTACCTGAACTATCCACAAGTTAATCCAGAGTAAATGGAGACTTCTGTGTGTGTGTGTGTGTGTGTGTGTGTGTGTGTGTGTGTGTGTGTGTGTGTGTGTGTGTGTGTGTGTGTGTGTGTGTGTGTGTGTGTGTGTGTGTGTGTGTGTGTGTGTGTGTGTGTGTGTGTGTGTGTGTGTGTGTGTGTGTGTGTTTGTGTGTGTGTGTCATTTATACAACTTAATGCTGAATGCATTACATTTTTTAAAACATACTTGTTTTTTACAACATAAAATACATGATAACTAAGAGTCATAATTAAGATAAATAAGTTATTATTATTCTGATAGATGTTATTCAGGAGAATGATGAAGATGAATAATGTTTAAACTCTTTATCAAACTTTTGATTTGATGATCATGATCATAATATTAATTGTAAACTGTTTGCCAATGACAGGGTGGCTGGCTGGCAGTAGTTGAGTGTATACTCAAGTAATTACCTTGTCCCTCGTCCAGCTGGGTGCTAAAGTGGCATGTGATTTGTTTATTTGTTTATTTGTTTATTTGGCCGTCCGTCCTTTCCTTTCCTTTCCATGACAGTCCGTGCCATATGGTCCTTATCATACAAACTTTGGCCCTCATTTATCAACACGGTGCAAACCAAATAATGGGCGTACGGCGAGATCACCGCACCTTTCGGCATTTATCAATATATCCTGACGTTGGCTTCATCCTACCGTACGCTGAAATCTCACGTCTGGTAGAGACCAGTTGTTGACGTTGGCTGCATCCGTTTATTCCATCCTAGACCTGCGGATCAGCATTGTCTGACTGTCTGACAGGCATCTGGACACATAATCCACTCATAAATGTATATCTACACTAATAAATAATCCCTGTGAAAATATAACATTTTATAAAGTAATTTAAACAAACTGCTTTTTCTTTAACAGTCATTCAGATAAGATTGTAGATCTGGCTGCATTGAAAATAGCAGATATACAAGCTCACAAGCCAGCGTCGCATCGCGACGCGTTGTGAGCTTGTAGATCTGCTATTTTCAAAATATACGAGCGCTCGGGAGTTTAGACCGGTGCAGCGGCGCTGCTGTCATATTTTCATGGCCACCGGGAGATCAGACATTTAACCCATGGTCCAACACAAACCAGCCTTCATCTATTAATGTTCTCTCCAGGCTATCTCTCATTAATGCGGAGCGGAGTGGGACGGGACTCGCCCGTCCGACAGTCCGAGTCACACTGGGAAATGGGAATAGCCTACATGACTGCTTTATTTTAGTGTAACTCAAACGCGCACTGCTCGCTATGGGTTAAATACATTTATATACAAACTTATTCCATTCTTGGCGATGTGATTGGTATCATAATATGTCACTCATGTAGGCTACAAGCCTACGTGACAAAGATTGTACCGCTACGGTACGGATTACATGAAAAACACAGCTGGGCGGGCGTATGTGTGTGTGTGTGTGTGTGTGTGTGTGTGTGTGTGTGTGTGTGTGTGTGTGTGTGTGTGTGTGTGTGTGTGTGTGTGAGAGAGAGGGGCGTGTGCGTGTGTGGCGAGACGATCGGGGGAAACTCTTTCTTATTGGCTTTTGATGTCTTTGGTCGTATTCTGGTTCTTCTTCATGTCGTAAAATCGGGTAGTTTTGAGAATATTTGAGGGCGTGTTATTTAAATGACGCTCGTTTTCAGACATGAGATTTATCAAAGCACCGACCTGATGTACGCCAGGATTGGCTGTGTAGGATTCGTTGATAAATGTGACTTCGACGTTGGTGTACGGCCGAATATATGGAAAAATATAAGCCGGTTTATACGCTCCGTTGATAAATGAGGGCCACTGTATGGAGTTACATTTGTGTCTTTATTAACCAAACAAAAGAAAAACATTTGAGAGAGAAAAAATATAAACAGAGCAAAGAATAGTTTTGAATGAAAACAAATTAAAACAGCAAGCGAAAAATAATAATTTGTAAGCAAAGGAAATTATATAAACAGAACAAAAAAATATTTTTAATTAAAACAAATTAAAAACGCAATCCAAAAAATATATTTGCAAGCAAAAAAATATAAGATTTGAAAGAAAAGAAAAGATTATTGAGAACAAAACTTTTAAAATTCAAGAGTAAAGAAATAAGGAAAAACTGTTTAAACTACATAAAACAAAATACTTAGTAAAATGTTTGGGAAATAAAATGTTTTTAATGTTTTTTTCCTCATTTGCAAATGAAAGTTGTTTTTTCTGATTGCAAAATGCCTTCTCTCTCAAAACCTATGTCTTTGGTCTCGATTTTTTTTTTCTCTCTCTTGGATTTGTTTGTGTGAGGGGTTAAAGTTCAGAAGGCGGGTCCTACGCTGATAGATGTAAGACACCTCTCCATTGGTCACTTGGAATCTGAGTGACAACTCCCCCTTCCTTATGTAGCTTGTTGAATGCAGGGATGGAGGTGTGTTACGGCCAGCATGGTTTTTTGATTGATTGAATTATTAGCAGTTTGCAAAAAAAAACTAAAAAACATGAAAGTATAGTGCAAGGTCAGCTAAGAGTATTTAAAACCCAAGAAAGATGACTTGTTTCCATTGGGGTCCTTTGTACTCAATTCATAGAGACATTTAATGACAGACAGATATACACTACTATGCAAAACATCATAAAAAACAAAAACAAAAAAAATATGTACAGTAAACAGTTTGAGTAAACAGATTGATGGAATACTTTATTAACAGTAGGATACAGAGGTACAATTGTACAATGATTGTTATAAGGATAACACAAAAAGGCTCGTTTCCATTGTGGTCCTCTGGGACTGAGGTCAGAGCTCCATTCCAGCTCTGGACGCTACACTATTCGTTACAATATTGAGCATTTTAGGCTATTAGCAATTCAGATGATTCCCTAATGTTAGGTTTCTGTTCTACTTACAGTTTGTGATCTGTATTTAAAATTGTTGTATTGTTGTTACTGTTATAGTAGGCCAGTGGTTCCCAAACTTGGGATCGGGACCCTCAGAGGGGGTCCCCAGATTAGCTTAATGGGCAACATTGTTTTCTCTCTCAACAATAAACAAACCAACCTATACAGTATAAGTGTATACAGGGTAACACATTTCTAAAGTGACAATTTAATGACTTTTAAGACCTTTTTAAGGCATTGTGCGCTTGTAGTTCGGCTATTTTCACAATATTTATCTGTGGAACCGAGTCAAACTAAATCTAATTCCTACAATTTCAAGTGCTTGTCAGGGTGGGTGGTCCCCAGTTCAAGTATGATTATTTTGGGGGGTCCCCAGTTCAAATATGATTATTTTAGGGATTCACAGCCTGAAGCACACTATCAGACGAAACGTTTCCAAAGCAGTCTATCTGGAATGGGCCTGGCCAATAGGCCAGTCACTTCAGCCTTGCCTTAATTAGAATAACGAATATAACATAAAATAATGTAGCTTTATTTTATAATTTCAAAGGGTTCCGAGGCTGTGAATCCCTAAAATAATCATATTTGAACTGGGGACCCCCCAAAATAATCATACTTGAAGTGGGGACCACCCACCCTGACCCAGGCATTAGATTTAGTTTGACTCAGTTCCACAGATAAATATTGTGAAAATAGCCGAACTTCAAGCGCACAATGCCTTAAAAAGGTCTTAAAAGTCATTAAATTGTCACTTTAGAAATGTGTTACCCTGTATACACTTATACTGTATAGGTTGGTTTGTTTACTGTTGAGAGAGAAAACAATGTTGCCCATTAAGCTAATCTGGGGACCCCCTCTGAGGGTCCCGATCCCAAGTTTGGGAACCACTGGCCTACTATAACAGTAACAACAATACAACAATATTAAATACAGATCACAAACTGTAAGTAGAACAGAAACCTAACATTAGGGAATCATCTGAATTGCTAATAGCCTAAAATGCTCAATATTGTAACGAATAGTGTAGCGTCCAGAGCTGGAATGGAGCTCTGACCTCAGTCCCAGAGGACCACAATGGAAACAAGCCTTTTTGTGTTATCCTTATAACAATCATTGTACAATTGTACCTCTGTATCCTACTGTTAATAAAGTATTCCATCAATCTGTTTACTCAAACTGTTTACTGTACATATTTTTTTTGTTTTTGTTTTTATGATGTTTTGCATAGTAGTGTATATCTGTCTGTCATTAAATGTCTCTATGAATTGAGTACAAAGGACCCCAATGGAAAAAAGTCATCTTTCTTAGGTTTTAAATACTCTTAGCTGACCTTGCATTATACTTTCATGTTTTTTAGTTTTTTTTGCAAACTGCTAATAATAATAATAATCAAAAAACCATGCTGGCCGTAACACACCTCCATCCCTGCATTCAACAAGCTACATAAGGAAGGGGGAGCTGTCACTCAGACTCCAAGTGACCAATGGAGAGGTGTCTTACATCTATCAGCGTAGGACCCGCCTTCTGAACTTTAACCCCTCACACAAACAAATCCAAGAGAGAGAAAAAAAAAATTGAGACCAAAGACATAGGTTTTGAGAGAGAAGGCATTTTGCAATAAGAAAAAACAACTTTCATTCGCAAATGAGGAAAAAAAACATTAAAAACATTTTACTAAGTATTTTGTTTTATGTAGTTTAAACCGTTTTTCCTTATTTTTTTACTCTTGAATTTTAAAAGTTTTGTTCTCAATTATTTTTTATTTTCTTTCAAATCTTATATTTTTTTGCTTGCAAATATATTTTTTTGATTGCGTTTTTAATTTGTTTTAATTTAAAATATTTTTTGTTCTGTTTATATAATTTCCTTTGCTTACAAATTATTATTTTTTGCTTGCTGTTTTAATTCATTTTCTTTCAAAACTATTCTTTGCTCTGTTTATATTTTTTCTCTCTCAAATGTTTTTCTTTTGTTTGGTTAATAAAGACACAAATGTAACTCCATACCACTGTGTCTGCCGTCCTTTACTCCTCTACCACCAAGGCAGTTTCATTCTACTCTGCTGCTAGCAGCAGCAACACAGGTGAACCTGATTTATTCTAATCAGTGCCAATTCTGTGTGGTTCAGTTTGGACAGGAAACCCGTCAAAATAGAAGTCTCAGAGACCTGACTTTGGGCAGGAAGCCCTTCAAAATAAAAGTTTCAGGGAAACATTTGTGAACCCCCCCCACCCCCTTTGGGTCCGTTACAAACAGTGGTGGAAAACGTAATACCTTTTTTTAACTTAAGTAAAAGTGTCAATACTGCAATGTAGAAGTAATCAGTCACAAGTGAAACTCCGTAATTCTAAATTTACTTGAGTAAAAGTACAAAAGTAATGGTATTTACTTAAGGTACCAGAAGAACTCATTATGCAGAATGTCCCATTTCACAAGTTTTCAAATGTCTAAACATCTTTTGAAAATAGCAGATCTACAAGCTCACAACGGGTCTGTAACTCTGAGAGTGTACACATGTAACCAAATGGACCCTTACAGGTCTGTAACTCTGAGAGTGTACAAATGGAACCAAATGGACCCTTACAGGTCTGTAACTCTGAGTGTAAAAATGGAACCAAATGGACCCTTACAGGTCTGTAACTCTGAGTGTACACATGGAACCAAATGGACCCTTACAGGTCTAACTCTGAGTGTACACATGGAACCAAATGGACCCTTACAGGTCTAACTCTGAGTGTACACATGGAACCAAATGGACCCTTACAGGTCTAACTCTGAGTGTACACATGGAACCAAATGGACCCTTACAGGTCTGTAACTCTGAGAAGGGACAACTAACCAAATGAACCCTAACAGATCTATTGGTTCCATTTGTATTAATGAGTGATTGTGGCGGGGTGGAAAAATAACGAAGATATTATTTTAGAGCCGACTACGCCACCTGGAGGATAATAGAGCCCAGGAACTGAAATAAACACTTTCAAACAGGTTCTTATATAAACCAGGGTTGAGCAGAGTTAAACTATAGGAGCAAAGGGTGCAATAAAACAGGTTTATTGCCAAATGTACAAAATGATTCAAACAGAATGATCAGGTAATCACAGTCCTACTAGAGGCAATGTCCGTACGGTCCTGGTTTAAGAAGTAGAGCACAGTCCATATAGTCCATATAGCTTATCAGCCTTCTGTCCTTCTCCCAGGAGGGTCTCCTTTAGTGGTCAATACAATAATTCACATCAGTTTACACTGTCCCACAACGGCCTACTGCAGTGGTAGAAAAAGTACTCAGATATTTTACTTCAGTAAAAGTAGCAATACCACAATATGAAAACACTCACAGTAAAAGGCCTGTGTTCAAAATGTTACTTGAGTAAAAGTACAAAAGTCTTGGTATCAAAATGTACTTAAAGTACCAAAAGTAAAAGTACTAAAATGTTTGAAAATAGCAGATCTACAAAATCGCGACGCGTTGTGAGCTTGTAGATCGTCTATTTTCAAATAGCCTACTGTATGTATAAAATAAGGCTAAAGTGGTTAATGTATGTTTCATAATATCATATGTTTTCACTGAAAAGTAACTAAAGTTATCAAATAATTGTAGTGAAGTAAAAGTACAATATTTTCTTCTGAGATGTAGTGGAGGAGAAGTAAAAGTATTGGAAATTGAAAATACTCAAGTAAAGTACAAATACCTCAAAATTGTACTTACAGTACAGTACTCAAGTAAATGTACTTAGTTACTATCCACCACTGGTCTACAATCACTGCCCACACAAATAAGAGCTACAAAGTATTGAGTTTAACAGTATATAAAAGCTTGTTCCAATTAATACAAAAACCAGGCCAGAGCTAGTGTTCACAAAATGAATTAAATGTCCCAAAATGGAGCCTTTGTGTGGGGCTGAATAACTAATAAACACAAGAACTAAAATAATGGATTTAAAAGAACAACTACAGGTGCACAGTGCACACGCCGTCTAGTGTCACAAGAGGGGTATTTAGCTTTGAAGAGGGGCCAGTCTGAACTTGGCCTTAACCCTCTGCTGAGTTGGTTTGTCTTCCCCTCTTTGACTCCATGTCTCTGGTGGATAAACAGCACCGCCGCTCTGCATGTACGGCCGTCCAACCCGGCTGCTGCCTTTCCTCCTTGGCTGCACCGATGCTCCGTTAGAACGTGTCGTTTCCCTTTGGCTGTCTGTCGCTGATTCCACCTTTCCCCGGCGTTCATGGCGTGCTGTGCTGTAGCGTGCTGTAGCGTGTGTAGCGTGCTGTGCTGTAGTGTGTGTAGCGTGCTGTCTGGTGCGTTCCATGGTGTTTCTGTCTCACTCTGTCCTGAGTGGCCTTAAACTTGGCACCTGCCCTGCCCGCACAGCTGCCACTGATGGCGATTAATTGCCCCCGTTGATCCGCCCTTGTTGCCATGGGAACTGTTCTTAGGGTTGTAACTCAAACATATGCACTCAACGTATAAAATAAATGATAACAAACATATGCACTCAACTTATAAAAGAAATGATAACAAACATATGCACTCAACTTATAAAATAAATGATAAACATGCAGTTACTAAACTGACCCCATCACATAATAATGAGTAATAATGACTAAACAATGACAGTGTGTATACTATGAATCATAATAACAGCATCATTTACTGCATATATTGATGAACACAGAGATTATAAATATTGAAGCTCCAAAAGGATCCCTTATTGAATTACAAAAGACACGTCAAGTCAAGGTTTCACTCACACATACTTACAGGCTGTGTGCTGGTAGAGGAAATACATATCTACAAGCCCACATCTCATCCTGCTGTGACATGTTGGAATGTGAGCTTGTAGATCTGTGGTGTTTGGCGCACCTCACTGGTATGCAACCAAGATGATCAGACAGACAGACAGACAGACAGACAGACAGACAGGCAGGCAGGCAGGCAGACAGACAGACAGAATAGAGTTAATATAATGAATGATAAATAATACATATGAATACACACAGATTTATGGCTGAAGTGACAAAGGATTTGTTTTCATATTGTGTTCCCGTTCTGACATGACTTTATTCAGACAGAACATCTGCTCTGCTTCAAACAACTAAACAAACACACAGTTTAAAGAGAAGTGCAGCCCTTAGGCTACCTGTGTGTGTGTGTGTGTGTGTGTGTGTGTGTGTGTGTGTGTGTGTGTGTGTGTGTGTGTGTGTGTGTGTGTGTGTGCGTGCGTGCGTGCGTGCGTGCGTGCGTGCGTGCGTGCGTGCGTGCGTGCGTGCGTGCGTGCGTGCGTGCGTGCGTGCAGGGCCGGTTCTAGGCTGATCAGCGTTCAAGGCGAGATTCCTCTGATGCGCATGGGTTTGGGCTGATTATGACACGTTTTTGGCTACTTTATTTTGGTTTTAAGGTCAGGGTTAGGTTAGGGCTATGTTATTTAATTCTGATTTTACCGATTTATTATCTTTTTTTTAACTTTTTTTGCCGCCTCTCCAAACTGCCACTCTAGGCGGCCGTCTAGGTCGCCTGTATGGACGCGCCGGCCCTGTGTGTGTGTATATGTGTGTGTGTGTGTGTGTGTGTGTGTGTGTGTGTGTGTGTGTGTGTGTGTGTGTGTGTGTGTGTGTGTGTGTGTGTGTGTGTGTGTGTGTGTGTGTGTGTGTACACACGCGCGCACGTGTTTTAGAGTGTTGTCAGCTATGAATAGTTGGATGCAAAATATTGTATTCACCAACACATTATCCAAAAACAATGTAGCCTAGAGTCTAGAGAGTGTACAAATGGAACCAAATGGACCCTTACGGGTCTGTAACTCTGAGAGTGTACAAATGGAACCAACTGAACCCTTACAGGTCTGTAACTCTGAGAGTGTACACATGGAACCAAATGGACCCTTACAGGTCTGTAACTCTGAGAGGTTGAGCAGAGTAGATATCAAAGCAAAGCCTAATTTATGCTCCATTGTACAACTGTGTTGAGCTGTGACATGTGTCTGTCCACCAGCTAGCTCACAGCGCGTCACGTCTGCAACGTTGAGAGCTTGTAGATCAACTTCTGCCGCTCTACACTGTCATGCACCGAAGTATGTGTCTTAATAGAGGAGTGTTGTAGTGGAAAGGGTCCGCGACTTCAAGGCTGTGGTGTAAGTAACTAAGTACATTTACTCAAGTACTGTACTTAAGTACACTTGAGGATTTGTTTTTACTTTACTGGAGTATTTCCCATTTGCAATACTTTTACCTCTACTCCATTACATCTCAGAGGCAAATTGTACTTTTACTCCACTACAATTATTTGAAAACTTTAGTTTCAATCAAATATAATGAATTCAAATTGAATTAAGCCGTGGGTGAAGAAATGTGGGAAATAAATGAATGACATCTATCTATAGGCCTATTATAGATATATATAGATATATAGCTTTTAAAAAGCACTAAATCTCAGCATGCGTTTATAGTATTTTAATATGAGGTCATTTTTCATCAGGCACAAATCAGCCGTCTATACTACGCATGGTTTGCCGGCATCTGGGGTCCTTCCATTTCCAAACAACGGTGGACCACTAAAGGCAGCTAAAATCAGTGGTGGAAAAAGTACTCAAATTCTTTACTTAAGTAAAAGTACCAATACTTCAATATAGAAATACTCTCTAAGGGCGCGCTCCCACCAAGAGTTGGCTGGCCGCTGTTAAACGCAGGTTGTGCGCGGCCACAGTTTTTTGCAGCCAGCGGATTCTAAAAAACGGGAGTGTCGCGCCTGTCACTCACTTTCAGGAGCCTCCCCGTAGCCCGCACCGCCTGTGCCTGCTGCCTTGAGCACCATGTTGCTTCCTGAGTCTTGAGATGGTCCGCCTTCGACTCACCCGATTGGACAGAGAGAGAAAATCAGCGCCTGCCTCCAGCAGTTTTATGCTTAGTCGCGGAGAGCAGATAAACGCAAGGTCTGCGCGATTAGCGGAAAAATATGCTCTTGCGTGAATCAACGCATTTGCATTGACAATGCATTGGCAGATTCTGCAAACAGCGGCCAGCCAACTCTTGGTGGGAGCGCGCCCTTACAAGTAAAAGTCCAGAATTTTTTAATTTACTTGAGTAAGACTCATGGTGCTGAGTTTCAACTGCACAGGCTGAGTATTCACTTTCATCTCTTCAAGGAGGTCTTCTAACACAAATGTGGAATCGCTCTGTGTGTCGAGTAGGGCGTAGGTTAGGATTTCTCTCTGTGGCTCCTCTGTAGACGACATGAGAACGGGAACAATACTTGAAGTGGCAGAAGCTCTTTGAAACACTGTGTGCGTTGTATCAGTATGGACCTCCTGATCCAAATGTTCATCTGTGGAAGTGGACTCCGTCGCCATTTCTCCCACAGGTTTCTTGACTCTGTCGTCATGTAGGCAGGTCGGATGTCGTCGACTACACACTCTACAAGTATGTCTCTTCGTACAGTCTTTACTTCCATGTCCCCGCCTTAGGCATCCGAAACAGAGATGGTTTTCGAAAATGTATGCCCTTTTCTCTTCCATTGGCTTATTTGCAAACGTGGGACAGGTAGCGATGCCGTGCGCTTCCTGGGTACAAATGGGGCAGGTGAATGAGGGTTTGAAGTTTGAGTCGTTATTTTGGGTACTGGTATGGAAAGCGCTGGTTTTTCTTGGTGTTTTGTCGTCCGTAGACCGCTGATGTACCAGAAAGGGAGAGGCGATGGGGTTGCAAACTATGTTTGCTTCTGTCTGGATGTACTTAACGAAACATGAAAAGTTTGGGTAATCCCCAGATTGATCCAGTTCCTTCACCACCACTCTGCTCCACCTACGCACAATCCATTCAGGCAGTTTTTGGAGGATTTTATGGTTCTCCTCACAGTCATTCAATATGGATAGTCCTTTGATGTGTGGCATTGCTTCAAGACAGCTTTGTAAAAAGTCGGAAAATTCTCTGAGTGCAAAAGGGTCCTTTGGGCTGATGTTGGGCCACTTCATTACTTTATCCCGAAAGGCCTTTTGCAAGATGAAAGCGTTTCCATATCTCTCTTCTAGAACCCTCCAAGCTCCCTGGTACGCGTCCTCAGAACTTCTATAAAAGAAGCCTTCCACAGCCCTGAGGGCTTCCCCAGCTAAATAGTGTTTTAAATAATACATTTTCTCACTAGAGGGTATTGGCTGTCGATCTATCAATGCCATAAAGGCCATTCTCCAGTCCAAAAACTCCAATGGCTCACCGGAAAATATTGTTGGCTCTGGGGTGGGGAGGCGATTTATACTTAGTGAGCTTAGGAGTGATTGCGTGAAACTGTTTGTATCCAAAGTAGCTGCTGTATTAATGGGCGTTTGGGATGTTGTTGGCTTTGGGTTTGAATTAAGGTGGGGACGTGATGATGTGTTGGGAGGAGCAGAGGGTGGGTTGTTGCAGTGATCGGCAGCACCTTCGAACTGTTGGTAAACTTGAACCCGTGCTGCTGCCACTCGGATGTCCCTTTGCGCTTTAAGTTGCTGTAGCTTTGTCTTTGCCTCTTGCAGTTTGGCTTCTTGGTTGTGGATCTCCTGCAATGCCTTGGCCGCTTCTTGTTTGGCAGCGAGATCTGCTTCTGCGTCGGCTCTTTGGGAGGAAGTGTTGGATTGATGGCTGGAGTTGGATTTCGAGTCGTCGCTGTGTATAATGGAAGGGGGCTTGGGAGGGTGTAGAGGATGGGTTCCACGGGAATGTTTTCGGCTTCGTCTGATGCGTTAGAGACAACAGTTTCTGTGTTTGTGTGTCCGAAAATTGAGCCATAGTCTCCTTTATTCAAGGCCATCCTGATGCGTGTTTTTGCGAGCTGCTCGTTGAAGGGTTGATTAATAGTTTGTAAGTGTTTTTCCACAATTTCGTTGATTTCCGAGGTGACAATACCACAGGCGTCCATTTTCTGTACGATGTCAGGAGTGGGGGTGCAGTTGCGTTGAATTGATTTGTAGCATTCATTAATTACAGTGTGTTGGGTTTGAATAACCTTTTTCATGTCACAAAGATCCTCCTCTGAACAAAATGTTTTCAACGCTGTTCGAATGGTTTTGGCAGATTGCACCCAGGTGTCATACGCTTTGGTAAATGCTTTTTCATGTTTCTTTGTATTCTCATCATGCATCATTTGACCCCTTTCTGTAAAGGTTTTTTGTCGAGTGCTTAATTTTACCAGTGATGCACTGGACTCTCCCTCTTCAGGTTCATTAACGTCCAGTGTGTCACATGTTAGCTTTTCTGGATTTATAGGCTGCTGCTTGTTAACAGTCGTCTCAGAGATTGACATTTTCTTTGGATTGTTTGATCACTTAGCACTTCAGAGGGTATGACGTTCAGAGTATATACACACATATACAAACACATTTTGAATCCCAATAAAGAATTATGTCAAAGCAAATTAATCACAATGTATGTGAAATGACCTCTTTAATGTTGGTAGGCCAACTCTGTTTGAGAAATACCTTAGACCAGAAAAGCACATTCAAAACCCTTCACCTTGAAAGACACATTGGATTTTCCCATATTTTTTTTTGTTTGTTTTCTTCTTTATTGTCCTCTTTAGAAACTTCAGTCCAGCAGTGAAATGTAGGTCAAAAATACCTTGAAGTACAGGGTGGATTGAAGTACAGGGTGGCTGTAGTTGAGAAGGAGGTGTCGACGTTGAGTTGCTTCAGGGCCAAGTTTTCACTGTAAGCGCCCTCGATGTAAGAATGAAGCGGATTGGTTTCAACGGGTGTTTTATTTTTCTTGGAAGCACCATGGATCAACACCGTGAAAACTATGAAAAAATAGAGAATAAATACTTTTACAAATGTATCAAATATTTCATAGTTCCATTCAACAATAAAAGCAGTGTATTTGAATTAATTACTTCAGTTCAATTCAACAATAAAATACTTTATAGTCGATTGTAATTCAATATAAGTAGTCATTTAACATAGAAACCCAAGAAGACAAAGCAAAATGTATCATAACCAAAATATCATAGACCCAAACAAAACAAACAAAAGTAGTTAAGCCCAAAGTAAATAACAAATGAAAACCCCAAAACAAACAATCCTATACCTTGCTCCGGCTATCGAGGGGCTAAACAGGCTGTTTGAATGCCACCTGGAACCTTCATTCATCGTCACCCATCATAATAGTTGCATGTGTCAACACTGATCACAGCAGGGACTGTGGAAAATACAAACTGCTCAGTACACTGAAGCTACACATGTCTGAGTTCAACATTTACCGGAATAATGTGAGGCATTTCCAACAAACATACCGTGTTGCTCTGCTAGGCACACACACACGCCGTCTCTCTGCTGCTGTAACTGACTGAGTTGTGAAAGGAATGGGGTGTGTGAAGCGAGCTAGTTTAAATGCGTGCCGGTGCGGTGACAGGACGTTTCAAAATAAAGGTAAGCCAAAGTACAGGAAGTGTCAAGATAAAGGTATGCCAAAATAACGTAAATAAACAGATCAACTTCAAACCAAAATAATTGAAATTAAACCAGCAAGTGTCCCCGACACTTACACTAACTCTAAACACAATAAGGTTCATGAGGTTTGAATTCTCTTTTGTCGTGTGTTCTCACAGATTCCTCTCCTGTCTTCTGGTCTCTGGACATGAACTCAATAAACACACGTCTCTCCCTGTCAGAGGAGAAGAGGAAGGTGACTGTAACACGACAACAACAACCTTACCCTCAACATGCAGAGAGATTTACTACGTGCAACTGTCAGGTGTTGTGTACAGAGGGTCTGTCTGAACGTTGTTACTGGGAAGTAGAGTGGAGTGGTACAGGGGTTGGTATAGCAGTCAGTTATAAAGACGTCGGCAGACAAACCTACTTGGGATACAATGATAAATCCTGGTGTTTACAGTGCATTGATAAAAACTACAGTTTCATTCACAACAGTGTTGAGACTAACGTGTCAGGGCCTCTCTCCTCCAGAGTGGGGGTGTACCTGGACCACAAGGCAGGTACTCTGTCCTTCTACAGTGTTTCTGACACAATGACCCAGACCCTCCTACACACAGTTCAAACCACATTCACACAACCTCTCTATCCAGGAATAAGGCTTTTGTATAGCTTTGGAGATACAGCAGAGCTGTGTAAGACATGGTAGACATGTTAAGAATACTGATGATGATATTCAGTTGAAAACTTAGTTTTCTTCAATTGATAACAGATTTTCCCTTCTAGATAAAGCATGTGTAAGAATGATGTGATCAATCAATCCATTGTGTTCCTCTCATTGCATTTCTTTAATAAGCCTGCTGCAGACAATCATTATACAGTATGCCCTGTTATCTTGTTGATATTACTACAGAGCCCTCTGTCAGTCAGTGTAGATTGGTTATACTTAATGTAATGGTTTTCAAACTGTGGGTCGGGATCCCCAGGGGGTCCCCAAATGATGATTTTTTTTTTGTTTAATGTGCAACATTGTTTTCTCACTCAACAGTAAACAAACCAACATACAGTATGTATAGTGTATACAGGGTATCTGCACATTTCTAAAGTGAAAGGACTTTTAAGACCTATTGAATACCTCTAAAAGGTAAAATAAAATGAGACATTACTGTTACACACTTAAAACTTGCCATGTTAAAAACAAAAGATGGGGAAAAAGCTTCTGTAACTTCTTTAATATCCGATATGCAAGCTCACAACCTATCTGGTAAAATCACAAAATTATGTTTCAATTCATATAAAGGATTTTGAGACCGTCAAGTGATCATACTATTTTCATTAACTTTACTTAATTTACACTGACTTATTTTTTTCTAAATAAATGTTAGACTGCAACCTCTAACAGTGTGTTTTAGTCTGATTTGAAGAATGTTTCTGTTTCTGTCTCTGTGAAAGTTGTCTCCATGTTTAGATGACGTTTTATACAGGATCTGAATTTTGATGTTAGATGTGAATTTTGATGTTAGAACAGTGTGAGGACTGAGAGGACAAGACCAATATCTGATTAATTGTGTGTGTGCACTTGTACAATTGTGAACAAGACTAATTTTATCCAATAAAACATATTCATAATATTATGTACTTCTCGTGCCATGGTTCTTTTCAAGAGCAGCGGACCTCTATTGTTATTAACTAAGAGATTAATCAAACACTATACTATTGGGTTGATGGTGTCCTCAAACTAAATATTTTACACTATGATATTTGCTCTAGAAACCAGAAAGAAATGAAAAGTCATACTATACCAGGTGCTGTGTGTGTGTGTGTGTGTGTGTGTGTGTGTGTGTGTGTGTGTGTGTGTGTAAAATCAACTGTAGATTTAGTCGACTAAAATCTTATGATATTTAGTTGACTAAAACTAGACAAAAACAAACATTTGAGATGACTAAAATATGACTAAAACTAAACGAAATTCAAAAGATTTAAATTAAATCAAAATTTGGTGTCAAAATGAACACTGCGTCACAGTGACATGACAAGCCATGCTGTTAGACCCCGTCTTGTGGGTTGAACCTGGGACCTTCCGATTTCCGCTTGACATTCTGAGCTGTCAGTATTGTGCCTATTGCAATCATATTTTTAAGAGGACACCCTGCCACTGATGATACATATAACAGACTTTAGTAAATTCCTGTGTTATTGAATTATTCTGTATTGTTTAAGTTGCAGAGAATGACATGTGTTTGATTGTATTGATATATTGTTTGATGGTTGATTGTTTGATTGCATTGACTCCAGTGTAGGGAGCATGCAATCAAGCATGCTCATTCCACCCATGCTGAACCATACCAACTGTGGGTTGGTTTAAAATTGGTAAAGTGGGAAGATGGGTACTCTAATATTAATTATGATTATGTGGGTAATTCTTTGAGTAATATGTGACACTTTAAAGTGTGGATATGAATTGTAATGTCTCTGGACATTACAATGAACTGGTTAAATTGAGGATTCAATTCAGGTTTGGTACGGTCCAATGGGCGGGGCCTAGCCTATATAAGTAGGGGGACCTGCCACTGCTTGGCAGTCAGTGAAGGACTGTTGAGGAGTAGACCCAGGGCCAATCTGTCCAGTGTGTGTATATAGAGTTTGCTGTGCGTCATTATTTTTGTTCATGATTTTCCTGAGATGTAAGAAGGTGAATAAAATCCACTTCCATTCTGCAACATCGAGGGTTCTGTCTGGCGATTTTTGGCAGTTTTGCTATTTTACCAGTGGTTTCAAACTATGCCTTTCGGCAAACACTATCCTCACTAAGTCATAGTGTGACAATTCTGAAACTTAGTATTTTGCCGCAGATACTCCAACCCAGACGTAACCTATACAAAATTAATATTGCTCTTTTTTTTCAGAAGTGGTATAGATTTAACCCTTTATAACACTCAAAACAATGTAGCTATTCTATGCTGCTACAAACTATTAGGCATTTATTGTCAACTGGTTTATATACCACTTAAACATAATACTTTGTTCACAAATAAGCTGAAGTTAAAAAGTAAATGCCATCCCACACACACAGCAACAGATTTCGCTGTGCGGGATGGCACATTTTTTGTGTTAAATTATGACTGTAGCCTGAATGCATCAGTGGTCAATTGTAAGCAAAAACTGATTGTTGTAATTGGAAGTAAGTAATATCCATAATTGAATGCAAACCTTTTGCTGAGATCTGCAGACTAACAATAATTAGCAGTTTCTGGCCAGAGGCACTTGTCTGACCTCTGACCTCACTGGACGGCCCGCCACACATTATTAATTTTTTTTTACACCTCTCCAGCTTAGCTGAGAGTGTAATGTGGTAGAGGAGGTCTCCCTGAACGTGTGAGTATGTCAAAAGTGCTGACATGAAGAGCTGTCTCCTGTCCAGCGTCCAATTTGTAAAGGCTATGCACTCCAGTGAACAGCATTTATCCATTTAGATAAATTCTTAATGTTATTAAAACAGTTCAAAACTGTTTTTGTTACACAGAAACATAATTTGTGCTGTCTAGCTTCGTTTAAATGCTTAATTTATTTAGTTTTAATGTGCACATGAATCGTTTTTCAACGGCTTCTTTTTACCCCCCCCCCCTTTCCTTTTTTTCTCTTGTACATATTTTTTTACTTTTCATACCAGTAACCTGTAAGCTGATTGTACGACGTTCTGTATAGTAGTGTGTATATCTATGTCTCTTATATGTCATCATGATTTGTGTGCGTGGGGATCTCATTTTAAACAAGCTTAGTGCTTTATTGGCCTTCCAGTTTAGTAGACCTTGTATTGTGAATTTTGTACTTCCATGTACTGTTGTTCTCATGTCTTACTAAATTAAGTACATCAATCAATCATTCAATCAATCAATCAATCTGCTGCAGACAATCATTATACAGTTTGCCCTGTTATCTTGTTGATATTACTACAGAGCCCTCTGTCAGTCTGTGTAGATTGGTTATACTAAATGTAGTTCTGTCAGATAACTCACGAATAGATTGAACCAATATTATAGACCGAATATATTTAAGCGATATAATAGAATGAGAATACAAGTGTGGAAGAAATATTTTATCTTGGCGTTCAGGCTCTGCTATATTTTTTCTCCCTGCTCAGCACAATCATACGGCCATCATTAACCATTAAGAGCAGGGAGATAGATATACCATAACATAACATAACATCCCCCCATGGGGAACAGACCAATAGCAGAGCCCACTGGTGGTGCTGGGGTGGTGGTGGGAGCAAACGCTGCATGACAACAAGCTAGAAGACACAACCGGATGGAATGCCCGATTCAAGAGAACTTAAATACCCGCCCAATTGGACAGCTGATTGCCACGTCTGTGTATGACGTAAGGATCTTGCATGACGCTGTAAACAGCCATATAGAATGAGCAATGCATGTAACCTCTCGAGTGTATGCTGCCAGAACTAACTCGCAGGCTACGTATAATTTCTGTCAGATAACTCACGAATAGATTGAACCAATATTATAGACCGAATATATTTAAGCAATATAATAGAATGAGAATACAAGTGTGGAAGAAATATTTTATCTTGGCGTTCAGGCTCTGCTATATTTTTTCTCCCTGCTCAGCACAATCATACGGCCATCATTAACCATTAAGAGCAGGGAGATAGATATACCATAACATAACATAACATAACATCCCCCAACACGCGTGACCTACGGTGAACGCTCACCGATTCATCCAAACAGATATCCCACTAAACTCCTTCAGGAGACAGTGACGAATATGCAGCTAGCAATTCTGGATCATGCTAGGATATTCTAACATAACCCCCAACACGCGGAACCAAGAACGCCCTACGGTGAACGCTCACCGATTCATCCTAGCAGATATCCCACTAGACTCCTTCAGGAGACAGTGACGAATATGCAGCTAGCAATTCTGGATCATGCTAGGATATTCTAACATTATGTGAACTTGAATGTGAAGCCATGGCTACGCTTGCCGTAAGCCTTATCTATGTGAACTTGAATGTGAAGCCATGGCTACGCTTGCCGTAAGCCTTATTCTATATGATAGGAAAACTATGTGTGGGGTGAATTCTCAAACCCATACCAATTGACCAAGCTGATATCCCATCCACCACAGACCAGCGTCTGGGATCAGCGAGGACATACTAACTTTATGTGAACTAAAAGGCCTTAGCTGCCATGCACAGGCAGCACTTAACCATTCCTCTAATAGCCACATAGAGGAATATACTACATAAACTTAACATGCCTAAGTGTTAAGAGTTGATGCCCCCAACCGCATCAACTCTTATGCAAGCCAACTGCATCACCGTGATGCTATACCCAACCGCATCAGCCATGATGCAAACCAACCGCATCAACCATGATGCCTTTTTTTTTTTTTTTTTTTTTTTTTGAGTTTGAGTTTGAGCAACCAGCTGAACTCTTTAGTGCCAACTAAAGAAACATTTAAAACTTAACATGACTTTGAAGTCACGCTACCCAGCGACCACCAGATATGCATGGTAATAACAGAACTACCATTTACATTTAGCTATTACAACACTTGTATTCATTACATCCTGAGCCAACAAAGAACTCCCCATTTTAGCGCACATGACGAACATGGCACTAAGGACCATTTTATTCAGAACGGTTGATCTGTGCACCAACTGAAAATATGCAGATGGTTAAGATTTGTTCTGTTGAATTAAAGCTTAAACTGAAGATGGGACATGACCTGTTTGAACAAATGAGCCACAGATAAAACATAATGCTGCTCGTGTGAGAACAGACTAAGATCTGTGTTTTAACAGCTAAGATCTATGACTGCCCCATCTAACCATAGATTGACTTCTAATTAACAAAGAATACTGAAGCAGCTTCCAATGAGAGATTTAAGATATATTCATAAAATGTCCCTCCATAGAAATGAAACATCAGAAATCATGGATGCATGACTAACTCTTGATATACACTTATATTAGACTCCACATAGATGAAAGCAATGGTTATCAACTTATAGTAGTTAGTAGTACCAACAATATTTAATCTGAATCCAGTACTCCCTTTACATTACATGCTTGTAAAATTGCAACCTTGCTTACAAGACTGCAAGAAGAACCACGCCAACATAATACCAAGAATGATAAGCCACCATTTAAAGAACATAACATTAAATATTTGCCTCCTGAGCAGATTTTAATTAATGACCATAACATTCATTATCCAATAACTTCATAACAATAATAACGGAACTAAGTTTGGATTCCAAGATCCTTTGAAATGCCCATCAACCATGACTCTACTGAAGAGCCCCACCATTTATCTGGTAGCAATAACTTTACTCCTGTAGCTTGTCACACAACATGACATCAATTGTCAACCGCTTTTATAAGAATGCATTACATCCGGTGATTTGAACATATGTTGATCCCAAGATAAGACATGAGTGCCCTCATAAATTGCTCCCCTCCTTTATGCCCTGAGAGCATGAATGCCCTCTGCTGGACTGACTGCATTTCGCAATTAGCAGTGTTAAACCATCTTTAATATAACAAAGACCATTTAGATGGTCTGCTATTGCTAAAAATAAAGAAAAGCAGTTGTTTTCCTTCAAGTGTTTCAAGATTTACTTAAGAAAATCCCTGTAACCTACCAGTCTCTTATCCAAGGTGTAAGCAGCAAAATGTATATCACCTTGACAGCAAGAATAGCTTAATTAGCTTTGCAATACAATAGCACAGGGGGTACTTTAGAATGTAACCAAAAGCTTACATCTAACCAAGCACTGCAGCCAACACAGTATAATAGCCCATAACTTACTTGATTTGCACAATTTACTTCACAGTATAATAGCCCATAACTTACTTGATTTGCACAATTTACTTCATTATTATATATACCAGCCTCCACTATATCTTAGAGGCAAATTATTACCAGAAAATGTAGGCTACATCAGATGGAAATAGCTATAGCCACCAATTAGCACATACTAGCTGCAACATAACATATTACCACAATATAATGGCCATACTGCACACTATAGTCTACTATAGTATAAAATGATGCACCATGAACCATAAGTTCTCTTTACAGCATATTTGAATGCAGTCTCCTAGATTTGAAAAACTGCTGAAAGAATGCATCACTAATATAAATAGCCTATATATATTTTAACCAACTGTAGATTAACTTGAAACATTATTAATTCCTACACTGAGATACCTGGTACTATGCTGCTTTACTCAAGTAAATCCGCAGACTACTGTCTGCAACACTAAAACGAGATCAAGAAAAATGACTATTAGTTATAACTTGTGCTTATAATAAGCGGACATGGCAACCCAGCACTGTGTTGCGTCTATGCTTGCAGTCCCATAGCCCGGAGGGAACGCACTCGACGTTGATCAGTGAGTGAACCACAACATGTTTGGAAGCGCAAGAACACACACTAGCTCTTCTTCATCCACAAGTGTACTTTCTTATCCCACTCAAGATGACGGCCAGACTGTGCATTAATCGTTTTTAACCAGTACATTATATGAAACATAAGATTTGAGCAATGCACTGCATAAGTGACACTAACTATTGGACCTCTCTCTCCCTCTCTGCTCTGAACAGCTGATCACTGATACGTGCAGTGATGCCGGTTTGAGAGAGAAATCAGCCAACCTAGACCACGAAAATACTTGTATTTAACCTGTATTATGCTAATGTATGCATTGCCATTGAAATAGCCTAAAGTGAGCTTGTAGATGATCTGCTATTTCGAAATCTTGTGATAAAAGTGGAATATTTGGAATATGTATATTTTTAACTACACATTAATCTGGGGACCATGACAGAACCACATAAGAAAGCGATCCCAAAATAACTTTTCCCCAGAAATAAGCCAAACCACCAATAAGCGATTTGACAGAAAACCAGCCAATGTTGCTAATAATGAGATGAGGCCCCATAGCCCGGAGGGACACAACAGAAAGCTCTGCTGGCTGAGCTAAAACACCGCTGTTTTTCAGCTTAACTTTGAAAACATTAGCAAGGAGCAGTTTCACTACAATTTAAGATGCTTTGCTTTTAGTAATAGAACAAGTATCATATAACAACCAGCGGCACCAGACCACCACTGAAACCTCAACAATGACATTAGCATCAACAGCATATTAGCTTTTTTCAGCAGCATAGAGAAGAACACAGCAGCCTTAGTAGATAAACAAACGCGACGCCATACCACCTGGCCTTCACAGTAGCCTATAATAGACAGCAGCTTATGAACAGAAGCATGATTCAAGTAGCATGAAGCAGTAACACCAGCAAACAATAGCAGCTTCTGGGAAGCATGATAGCAAGTAGCAGTAGCTCCAGCAAACAACCAGCCAGGAACAGCAAACGCTGCATGACAACAAGCTAGAAGACACAACCGGATGGAATGCCCGATTCAAGAGAACTTAAATACCCGCCCAATTGGACAGCTGATTGCCACGTCTGTGTATGACGTAAGGATCTTGCATGACGCTGTAAACAGCCATATAGAATGAGCAATGCATGTAACCTCTCGAGTGTATGCTGCCAGAACTAACTCGTAGGCTACGTATAATTGGTTCTCAAACTGTGGGTCTGGACCTCCAGGGGGTCCCCAAATTATATTTTGCTTAATGTGCAACATTGTTTTCTCACTCAACAGTAAACAAACCTACAAACACAAACACACAGTACATACATGTATGTATAGTGAAAACAGAGTATCTGCACATTTCTAAAGTGACATTTTAAGACCTATTGAATACCTCTTAATTAAAAAATTAAATGAGACATTACTGTGTCAAAAGTAATTAACAAACTATACAATAGAAAATGGTCAAACATTGGCCAAATATTACCTGACAAAGAGACAGAAATTGTGAAAATAGCAGATCTACAAGCTCACTGTGAGCTTGTAGATCTGCTGTTTTCACATTATATATATATATTATATATTATACATTATTATTATGAAGTCAAACTAAAGGTAATGCCTCAACTCTGGCAATTCCAAGTGCTTGTCAGGGTGGCTGGTCCCCAGTTCAAATACGAGTATTTTGGGTCTCTGCCTGAAAAGTTTAAGAACCACTGGTGTAATGTCTTCCTCCTCAATGTGTAAATAGGGTATTGTGTGTCAACAGTGAATCGATTTAATCGCTTATAAAAACATATTTTAATGTGATGAACAAGTTTTTTTTTACCCCATTTTGTAAATACAGTAGAAACTGTTTGAAGAGTCCTTCAAACAGTTACACACTTATGAAGCCATGTTAAAAACAAAAGAGGGGGAAAACGCTTTGGTAATTTCTTTATAGACAAGCTCACAACTGATGAGGCAAAATGACAAAATTATGTTTCAATTCATATAGTTGTTTGAGACAGTCAGGTAATCATAATTTTTTCATTAACTTTACTTAATTCACACTGACTTCAAAATAAATGTCAGTCTGCAACCTCTAACAGTGTGTTTTAGCCTGATTTGAAGAATGTATCTGTTTCTGTCTCTCTGTGAAAGTTGTCTCCATGTTTAGATGACGTTTTATACAGGATGTGAAGATAGATGTTAAAACAGTCTGAGGACTGAGAGGACAAGACCGATATCTGATTAATTCATTGTGTGTGTGTGTGTGTGTGTGTGTGTGTGTGTGCAGCCTGATCTCCAGAGATCTCCGTAACATTGCACGGATCCAGTGCACTTCATTCCGTGGATAGTCGCCTAGAAACCCCGAAATTGCGTGCATATGTACGGCGAGTCCCACGGTGGGCGTAACCAGTCGCAAGCAGTCCCCACAACAAAATTTACGATTCTGTGCCTATCGGTACATAACTCAAACGGCGCTGAGTAGGCACAGGCGAACGTCACACAGGCGGGTGACAGTTCGCCTGTGACTGCGCGCCTCCGTCATGGTTTAGTCACAATGGGGGAGATGCGAGGCGGCTATGCACGGAATTTCGGGTTTTTCCGTGTCTATTCACGGAATTTCAAAAACTTCAAAAACGTTCAAAGAGAACGTTTCCTCTGGAGATCGGGTTGGTGTGTGTGTGTGTGTGTGTGTGTGTGTGTGTGTGTGTGTGTGTGTGTGTGTGTGTGTGTGTGTGTGTGTGTGTGCCTGCGTGCGTTGACTTGTGGAAAATAAATTGGGAACTGAGTGAAGTTTCTCTTCATATATAATCTATAAGTGAAGAGAAAGACGAAAAGGAAGGAGAAGGAAAAGTCTAACATTTGCCCTCAGAAACATTATATTAACCACATGAACCCTAGCGTCCCCTTTCTGGGCACGTCGTAAATAGCCGATCTACAAGTTCACAGCGTGTCTGTAGAATAATCTATTATTATGATGTAACGGTGGCGTTTGTATTGACATGTTACCTGCACATGTGGCCTTCTAGCACCTTCCTGTATCATATTTTCAGAAGGATATTTAGTCATAATAAGTACAAACATATACAATTCTAAAAACTACAACTCTGACCTACAGTGTTGAAATCAGGGGACTTTGCACATGTCACATGAGAGTCACATGAGAGTGTTGAGAGGGTTGATTGATTAGGTCAGATAAGGAGCTGGGGTACAGTGGCCATTGTTATAGAATAGTGCTAAAGCCTGTGTTTCCACATTTAAGACAATACACAAGTCACATGATTAATCACCCGAAGGTTTCACCCACATGGGTAGACCAACCCATATAAATAGAGTGGATGCTTGCTGAACAGGAGTGTGTTCTGCATGCATCAGTGTTACTTGTGACCAGGGTGTTATTGCTGTGTTTGTCATTTTCCATTATGAGCGCCGAGGGACTGACGGTAAGAATTGAGAGCGTGTTTACACAGCGATAAATGTTTATATTTCTGATATGTTTTATAGTTGTGTGTGTATATCTCATGTCAGTAATTTGTCGTTGTGTTGTTGTTTGTGTTACCTCTTTCTCTTTACTTCCAGAATGTGATGAAGCTGAGCAGTACAGGAGGTCAGCAGTCTTCTGCCTCTGCTGCTCTGCTGTACGCCGGTCCAGCAGACGTGGCCTGTGATTTCTGCACCGGAGCCAGACCTCACAAAGCTCTCATGTCTTGTCTGGTGTGTCTGGTATCTTGCTGTGAGAATCACCTCCAGCCTCACTACAATGTTCCTGTGTTGAAGAGGCACAAGCTGGTCCCAGCCGAGAAACAGGTAGGACCATGATCACTTGAAGACAAATCATAAGATAGAGCATGTTTTCAAGCAGAACTAAATGACCATGTCAGAGACATAAAAAGCACAAATCAGGGTGTAATAAAAAGTATTAAAGGATGAAGTAAACTCATTTTGGACCCAATGAAAAACAGAGGCGATTGATAACTTTTCATGAATGGTATTTAATGTCCATTAATCTTGCCCCTGCAAAAGTGTATTTTAAAAAAAGAAGTTGATTTAAGATGATTGGATCCAAACTAAACTGTCTCAAATCTCACTAGTTTTTACCCTGTATCCTATATGAGTTCTCTTTCTCCTGATTGGATAGAATCAGTGGTGGAAAAAGTAATCAATTGTTTTACTTAAATCTACAAAGTGACTAGTAACTAAAGTTTTCACATAATTGTAGTGGAGTAAAAGTACAATATTTGCCTCTGAGATGTAGTGGATTAGACGTAAAAGTACTGAAAACTGGAAATACTCAAATAAAGTATAAACATCTCAAAATTGTACTTAAGTACAGTACTTGAATAAATGTAGTTAGTTACTTTACACCACTGGATAGAATTGGTATCCCGACTTGAAAATGTGCTTTGTTTACAAGCCAAACTGTCTCTTCCTGTTTCCTGCAGAAACAGCTGGTGACAAGTCAGGAGGAAGTCCAGCAGAAGATCCAGGAGAAAAAGAAGGAGATGAAAGACCTGAGACAGGTCATGATGGCCCTGAACGTGAGCTGATATTATGATAATAGTTCTTGTTCTTGTGTTAACTGTGATGCTATATGGATGAGACAGTGCCTTGTGTCATCAGAAGCACTAAAGCAGTGGTTCTAAAACCTTTTCATGTCAAGGACCCCCAATTAATATGTATTTGGCTGTGGACCCCCATTTGAAAATACTTGTGTGCCATTAACCCATATATAATATTTGTGAGACTGCGTAGGCGTTTTCCATGCGGCAACATCTCAAACAGTCTGTGGTTGGGATGGTTTTGATCATGGTTTTGATTGTGTGTGTGTGTGTGTGTGTGTGTGTGTGTGTGTGTGTGTGTGTGTGTGTGTGTGAAGCAGAGCTCTGCAGAAGCAGCAGTGGCTCAGACTGAGGCTCTCCTGAGGCAGCTGGAGGACCACATGGAGCAGCTGGAGAGGAGACTTGCTGACCCGGAGGAGCTGTCCAACACTGATGACATCATCACTTTTATTCAGGTTCCACACATGGCATTTTACTGTTTGGTTTTGACTCATTTAGGAGAAATCGTCTTCATATTTCATCTCATTCCATCATGTCATATTATTGTTACATCATAGTATATTACATAACATAACATGACATTATTAATGCTGGTAGTTACTAATACTAATATAGTTCTAGAATACAGTAGTTGTACAGACCAGAATAACAATGTCAGAATTAGGCCTGTCACAATTATTACATAATTGCCTAATCACAATTATTTGAGATAATCACAATTATTTTCTATAATTGTAATAATTGTAAATATTTTTCAAAAATAGCAGATCTACAAGATCAGCTTCTGAGCTTGTAGATTGTCTATTTAATATTTTGAAAGTATAAAATTATTCAATATCTGCCCTGTACAATTTGTTTTTGTATACCTCCACCAATTATGATCTCTTGGTTTAATGTTCTTCCATCCCTGTCTATTCTGGTTTACTTGTCTCTCTCCAGAGTTTCCAGTCTCTCACCAGTTCCAGTGGATCTCCAGTCTCACCCAGTGTGGTCATCTGTCCTCTGAATTTCTTCACAGATGTGATTGATGTGGTGTCTGGTCTGAGAGACCAACTAGACAACATCCTGAAGACAACAAAGAGAGGTGAGATTTAAATGTGTTTCTTGTTTTTCTAACCAGCCATCATAGTAAACATGGATTGATGAAGTCAGAAGGCAAATGGAGATATTTGAACTGGAGCAGACTGATGGTACACAGGTTGGCTGTCTGTCAGATTGGACAGAAACATTGAAGAATCTAAGCAAGAATATTTCTCAAAGGAGAGGTTAGGGTTAGATTTAAATGTCTTTATTGTGTTTTAACCGGCCCCTATACTGTACAGTAGGACATTTCTAAGTGTTGAAACAATGTGTACAGGTGGAAGTATGTCTGGGAAGGCTACTAAAGACTGTAGTATGGGAGGCAAAAGTGTGCAAAATGTCAATTCTCCTAAGATTTTTTGTAATGAGCAGATCTACAAGCTCACAACGTGTCGTGATTCGTTCGATGTGTTGTGAAGTTGTAGAACGGCTATTTTCAAATAGCTGATGTATATAGGATTATGGTTGGTTAAACTAATTTTAAGGCTATATTAACACATTTTGCTGGGGATCCCCTGGAACCCCTTGGGGAACCACTGCACTAAAGTACCCAGAATGACAGTAAAGAACAGTGACAGTAAATAATCCAGGCCACCAATTCTTATGTTCCACAAAGTTCTACAGAAACATGACAACTAAGAACCAAGAGTTTCTTTCTTTCTTTCTTTCTTTCTTTCTTTCTTCAAATATTGATTGGATGAAATTTGTAACCCACCAGAAAATGTATTTTCTGTTTTACTGAAGAGCTGGAGAGACAGCTGTTACTGAACAAACACTATATAATAGCAATTACTATCAAGCTATAATAGCTTGAACCTTTTGATAAAACCCTTGGAACTTCAGTTTAATCCATTCTTCAGTATGATGTCTGTCATATATCGATGGCCAAAATGCAAAACCTCCTAAGTGCAAATTTCATGATTTTCGGATTTCACTGTGGATGAGGACTAAAGGCTATGCTGCACATGCTCAGTCTGTCTGCAAGATAGTCCCGCCCCTCATTTTGTCAGAAAAAGTCATTTGACTAAAACCTCCTATCTTGTTCAGTGCCAATTAGTGCTAAAATGTTGAAGCGCAAAACCTCTTATCTGCACCAGAACTAGTTGAGCAGCAGACAGAGCTGAAACTTGGGAATTCTATGTTATGTAGACCGTCTAAATGTCTTTCAGTTTGTAGTAATCAATTATTTTCAAAATAAAAAAGTGTCTTCCACCCTTACTAGTTAAGTATTTGTTAGTAACTGTCAAGTTAATTGCATTGCCTTGTTGATTGCTAATGATTAGTGTCAGGTGGTGAAACTTTTATCACACCAAGAGTGTGAGTTGATCAAAAATGTTAATGGTATTACTTGTTACAGTACTGTAGAATGTCTTGATCTCAAAATGAGCATTAAAAAAGCATTATTTAACAACATAATGTTTGTTTGTAAGCCTAACTATTTCTAGGTAAAAACCTCCTATGTGCATCTATGTAGATAGGAGGTCATTTTTAGGTATAGATAGGAGGTTTTGGCATTGAACATTTTGAACTTGTGGTTAGAGGTTGTCATTGCTGCTTAGATGTGAACGTCCATGTCGTGATTTTTTAATAATTGCAGATCAAAATCACACGTGAACACCGTGGCAGCCAACAAACCCGTGAGAATATTGTGGTGTGTTGGTTGGAGGGTATAGGGTATGGGGGTGGGATGGGGTTTGGAGTTATGGGGTGTGGGAGGTGTGGGGTGGCGGTTGGGGGGTTATAGGGTGGGGGGTGAATGAGGGTTTGGGTGGGTGGAGTTTGGGGGTTGTGGTGTGCTGGTTGGGGGCATGGAGATCGGGGGTTCTGGGAGTGGGGGTAATGGGTTGGGTGGGATTTGGGGGTATGAGGGTATGGAGTGGGATGGGGTTTTGAGTTATGGGGGTTGAGAGGTGAGCGCTGGCAGTTGGGGGGTATGGGATTTGTGGGAGTGGGGGAGTATTGCAGGTGGTGGAGTTGGGGGTATAGGGTATGGGGGGGGGATTATGTTGAGGGGGGCATAGGCCAGTTAGGCCGGATCATATAGGATTGGGTCTTTGCGATGCGATGCAAGAGTGTGGTCTAGCCAACACCAACTCGGGACTCCTGAAGTGGGATGGGGGTTTGAGTTATGGAGGCGGAGATGTGTGGGCTGGCAGTTGGGGGGATGGGGTTTGTGGGAGTGGGGGAGTATTGCAGGTGGTGGAGTTGGGGGTATAGGGTATGGGGGGGGTATGTTGACGGGGGTATGGGCCAGTTAGGCCGGAGCATATAGGATAGGGTCTTTGCGATGCGAGTGTGGTCTAGCCAACACCAACTCAGGACTCCTGAATCGCTGCCCTCCACACTCTCCTATCTAGCATCAGGGTCTTGATCAGGGTCTTGAGCTCTACAGTGTTGTTAGCTAAGCTGTTACGCCGAAGTTCATCTACGTAGGGTGGTGCACTTATTGTCTTTCCTGGCTTTGCCCTGGGTTGGCTCCCATAGTGTCAGTTTGCTTGCCACTAGTTATGGGTGCCTGACGCAGTGCCCTGCCTCATCCTTCTCTCTCTTACTTTGTCTGTGACCCATGGTAAGTTACCGTAGAGGACCACATTTCTGATGTGGTCCGTCCATGTGACTAGTGCCATTCGTAGCATTCTTGTGTAGACTCCATCCAAGGCCCTTTCCTGTTGTGCTGTGACGGTCCATGTCTCAGCCCCATACAGCAGTACTGACACTGTAGCTATACGAACAGCCGCCTCTTGAGGTCTTCTCCCATGTCTGATTTCCACACTCTCCTCATCCCATGCAAGGCATTCTAGTCAAGTACCCCCTGGACCTTCAGGTCCTATTCCATTGAAGCAGTCCAGGCCCAAGTTATTTGAAGTCCTGGACTGCCTCGAGTAGCTTGTCTCCATCATTTGAACCATCTTCTCAGGAACTCAGTAGGCCCAGAGAATGTTCATCAGTTTCCCCCGGTGGATGGTGCCAAAAGCCTTTTGGAAGTCATGAAGGTGATCACCACTGAAAGATTCCGCTCCCTTACTCCTTCCAGTATCCTCCTCAGCACCAGTATCTGCCCGCCTGCTGTTCGCTCCAGGCGGAAGCCGTTCTGCGAGTTTCTCAGTACAGGGTCTGAGATGGGTCTAAAACCTGCGACTTGTGAGCTCAGGCTAATGCCTTGGAGGTGTCTGTCTTGGTGAGGTCGCCTGACTTTGGTACTGGATTGATGATCATTTTGCGCCACAGCTTCGGCAGCTCGCTAGACGTGTGTGCTTGATAAAATCCAACACCACCTCGTCTATGGGCACATACATCACTCCATCCTCCCTGCAGCTCTTGCCTCACTTGATAGTAGCCTTGGCCCTCTGGTACTCATCCATGGTGAATGATCTGTCTTCCATGACCTTCCCATACCAGACGGGAACATCGGATCATCCTCTTCTTTGGTTGAAGGAGGATTTCCTAGGAGTGTTTTGAAGTGCTGGTACCATGTTTCAACTCGTTCCTCTGCGCTTTCTCCCCAGAAGTCTGAGAAGAGCTTCTGCCAGAAACGTCATTGATGAGCTTCCAGTTCTTGCCATGCTTCTGGTTAACATGCACCTCTTTAATGTCCCTGATCTTTTGGGTCAGCTCCTGTTGTTCCAGTTGCATACACGTGGTATAGCTCCTCCTTCTTCCGCTTATATTCCTCCCTCAGACCCTCTCCCTTTTGGTCAGCGACAAAGTCCCTGTGTGCTGCTCTCATCTCCTCCCTGGCTTTGGTGATTCTAGGGTCAAGGCATCCGTCTTTCCTCCTTGCTTATAGGCTCTTTAAGACATTCAATGATCTTACATACTATTCCACTGTCCACACTGGACACAAGGTTGGTGATCCAGTTGTATGAGTTAGGGGAGTTGGAGGGCATGAGGGTTTAGGTGGGTGGGGTTTGGGGCATGTGGTGTGCAGGTTGGGGGGAATGGGGGTTGTGGGAGTGGGGAGGTATTTCAGGTGGTGGAGTTGGGGGGTAGAGAGTATAGGGGGGATTATGTCGAGGGGTGCCTGGGCCAGTTGTTTTGTAGTCCACCTAATTGTATTCCTGTTATTTTAGGTTCTTGCTGGGGACTGTTCTTAGCACATTTTTTGTGAGCATTGCCCTGCAAACTTTTTTTTTTTTGTTGAATAAAATAAAAAAGCATTCTATGCAACTCAGTGGTGTGTTCTACCGTGTTACGCTGTATACGCTGTATACAGTGCAGATTTTTTTGGGAAAAAGCGTATACAGTCTACCATTTAATCCATTGAAAACGCGCTAGCGTATACCCACGACCACGCGCATCTCGTGCAGGGAATGATTATCGTATACCTCCGGGAAAAAAACTAGACCACACCACTGATGCAACTGTTTGCAGCTGTAAATGTATGTATTTACAGACAGTATTATTTGTCATTATTTAGTTATGCAATCACTTAACATTGAAGTGTAAAAGCTCCTATCTGCAGAATTATCCAGGAAAAGTGGGGAAAAACCTCCTATCTGCATTTGCTATATGAAATAAGTGTAATTAACATATAATAATGTAATATAGTCCAGACATCCAGAAACGGTGTATTATGTGATGGGTTTCATAAAAAAATAGCATTGTGCAAAAAAAATACAACATTTTGTAGTTTTCTTTTTCATTTTCCCAACAATGAAAATTTTTCAGATAGGAGGTTTTGCGTTTTGGCCATCGATATGCTATATATGTGACTGTGCTTTTAAGAGAGCTTCGTTACGACACTGCCATAAAGCAGGTCTGTTGTTGTCTTTTACGTCAGCCGTATGTTGTGACCTCCTGTAGGCTCACGCTGTATGTTTTGCATGCCCGAAGTCAGCAGTAAAGTCTATTGGATTTGACCCTTTGTGTGGACATAGAAATCCTTTACAATGTCATGATGACCTTTACTGTTTTCTTGTGTCTCCAGTTGAGGTTTTACATCCAGCGGAGCCTCAGACCAGAGAGGACTTTTTACAATGTGAGTCCATGTTGATGCAGGTTCTGAACGTTGAAGTTTCATTCTGATATGTTGTTATTTAAAGCTCTAATGAGTTTGATCTGAGAGACTAACTCTAAACACAATAAGGTTCATGAGGTTTGAATTCTCTTTTGTCGTGTGTTCTCACAGATTCCTCTCCTCTGTCTCTGGACATGAACACAATAAACACACGTCTCTCCCTGTCAGAGGAGAAGAGGAAGATGACTTTTACACCACTAAAACAACCTTACCCTCATCATGCAGAGAGATTTACTACGTGCAACTGTCAGGTGTTGTGTACAGAGGGTCTGTCTGAACGTTGTTACTGGGAAGGAGAGTGGAGTGGTAAAGGGGTTGGTATAGCAGTCAGTTATAAAGACGTCAGCAGACAAACCCTCTTTGGATCCAATGATAAATCCTGGTGTTTACAGTGCATTGATAAAAACTACATTTTCATTCACAACAGTGTTGAGACTAACGTGTCAGGGCCTCTCTCCTCCAGAGTGGGGGTGTACCTGGACCACAAGGCAGGTACTCTGTCCTTCTACAGTGTTTCTGAGTCTGACACAATGACCCTCCTACACACAGTTCAAACCACGTTCACACAACCTCTCTATCCAGGGATAAGGCTTTATTGGAACAATGGCGATACAGCAGAGCTGTGTAAGACATGGTAGACATGTTAAGAATACTGATGATGATATTCAGTTGAAAACTTAGCTTTCTTCAATTGATAACAGATTTTCCCTTCTAGATAAAGCATGTGTAAGAATGATGTGATCAATCAATCCATTGTGTTCCGCTCATTGCATTTCTTTAATAAGCCTGCTGCAGACAATCATTATACAGTATGCCCTGTTATCTTGTTGATATTACTACAGAGCCCTCTGTCAGTCAGTGTAGATTGGTTATACTTAATGTTGTGGTTTTCAAACTGTGGGTCTGGACCCCCAGGGGGTCCCCAAATGAGGATTTTATGTTTAATGTGCAACATTGTTTTCTCACTCAACAGTAAACAAACCAACATACAGTATGTATAGTGTATACAGGGTATCTGCACATTTCTAAAGTGAAAGGACTTTTAAGACCTATTGAATACCTCTAAAAGGAAAAATAAAATGAGACATTACTGTTACACACTTAAAACTTGCCATGTTAAAAACAAAAGAGGGGGGAAAAGCTTCTGTAACTTATTTAATATCCGATATGCAAGCTCACAACCTATCTGGTAAAATGACAAAATTATGTTTCAATTCATATAAAGGATTTTGAGACCGTCAAGTGATCATACTATTTTCATTAACTTTACTTAATTTACACTGACTTATTTTTTTCTAAATAAATGTTAGACTGCAACCTCTAACAGTGTGTTTTAGTCTGATTTGAAGAATGTTTCTGTTTCTGTCTCTGTGAAAGTTGTCTCCATGTTTAGATGACGTTTTGTACAGGATCTGAATTTTGATGTTAGATGTGAATTTTGATGTTAGAACAGTGTGAGGACTGAGAGGACAAGACCAATATCTGATTAATTGTGTGTGTGCACTTGTGCAATTGTCTTGTTCAATTGTGAACAAGACTAATTTTATCCAATAAAACATATTCATAATATTATGTACATCTCGTGCCATAGTTCTTTTCAAGAGCAGCGGACCTCTATTGTTATTAACCAAGAGATTAATCAAACACTATTCTATTGGGTTGATGGTGTCCTCAAACTAAATATTTTACACTATGATATTTGCTCTAGAAACCAGAAAGAAATGACAAGTCATACTATACCAGGTGCTGTGTGTGTGTGTGTGTGTGTGTGTGTGTGTGTGTGTGTGTGTGTGTGTGTGTGCGTGTGTGTGTAAAATCAACTGTAGATTTAGTCGACTAAAATCTTATGATATTTAGTTGACTAAAACTAGACAAAAACAAACATTTCAGATGACTAAAATATGACTAAAACTAAACGAAATTCAAAAGATTTAAATTAAATCAAATTTGGGGTCAAAATGAACACTGCGTCACAGTGACATGACAAGCCATGCTGTTAGACCCCGTCCTGTGGGTTGAACCTGGGACCTTCCGGTTTCCGCTTGACATTCTGAGCTGTTAGTCAGTATTGTGCCTATTGCAATCATATTTTTAAGAGGACACCCTGCCACTGATGATACAACAGACTTTAGTAAATTCCTGTGTTATTGAATTATTCTGTATTGTTTAAGTTGCAGAGAATGATACAGTATGTGTTTGATTGTATTGATATATTGTTTGATGGTTGATTGTTTGATTGCATTGACTCCAGTGTAGGGAGCATGCAATCAAGCATGCTCATTCCACCCATGCTGAACCATACCAACTGTGGGTTGGTTTAAAATTGGTAAAGTGGGAAGATGGGTACTCTAATATTAATTATGATTATGTGGGTAATTCTTTGAGTAATACGTGACACTTTAAAGTGTGGATATGAATTGTAATGTCTCTGGACATGACAATGAACTGGTTAAATTGAGGATTCAATTCAGGTTTGGTACGGTCCAATGGGCGGGGCCTAGCCTATATAAGTAGGGGGACCTGCCACTGCTTGGCAGTCAGTGAAGGACTGTTGAGGAGTAGACCCAGGGCCAATATGTCCAGTGTGTGTATATAGAGTTTGCTGTGCGTCATTATTTTTGTTCATGATTTTCCTGAGATGTCAGAAGGTGAATAAAATCCACTTCCATTCTGCAACATCGAGGGTTCTGTCTGGCGTTTTTTGGCAGTTTTGCTATTTTACCAGTGGTTTCAAACTATGCCTTTCGGCAAACACTATCCTCACTAAGTCATAGTGTGACAATTCTGAAACGTAGTATTTTGCCGCAGATACTCCAACCCAGACGTAACCTATACAAAATTAATATTGCATTTTGTCTCAGAAGTGGCATAAGTTCTAAGATTTAACCCTTTATAACACTCAAAACAATGTAGCTATTCTATGCTGCTACACACTATTAGGCATTTATTGTCAACTGGTTTATATACCACTTAAACATAATACTTTGTTCACAAATAAGCTGAAGTTAAAAAGAAAATGCCATCCCACACAACAGATTTCGCTGTGTGGGATGGCAATTTTTTTGTGTTAAATTGTGACTGTAGCCTGAATGCATCAGTGGTCAATTGTAAGCAAAAACAGATTGTTGTAATTGGAAGTAAGTAATATCCATAATTGAATGCAAACCTTTTGCTGAGATCTGCAGACTAACAATAATTAGCCGTTTCTGGCCAGAGGCACTTGTCTGACCTCTGACCTCACTGGACGGCCCGCCACACTTTAAAAAAAAGAAAATTACACCGCTCCAGCTTAGCTGAGAGTGTAATGTGGAAGAGGAGGTCTCCCTGAACGTGTGAGTATGTCAAAAGTGCTGATATGAAGAGCTGTCTCCTGTCCAGTGTCCAATTTGTAAAGGCTATGCACTCCAGTGAACAGCATTTATCCGTTTAGATACATTCTTAATGTTATTAAAACAGTTCAAAACTGTTTTTCTTACACAGAAACATAATTTGTGCTGTCTAGCTTCGTTTAAATGCTTAATTTATTTAGTTTTAATGTGCACATGAATCGTTTTTTCAACGGCTACTTTTTACCCTCCCTTTCCTTTTTTTCTCTTGTACATATTTTTTACTTTTCATACCAGCCTGTAAGCTGATTGTACGACGTTCTGTATAGTAGTGTGTATATCTATGTCTCTTATGTCATCATGATTTGTGTGTGTGGGGGATCTCATTTTAAACAAGCTTAGTTCTTTATGAGTGTTACGACCCCCTGTCTAGGGTAGGGGAGGTGACATAATAATGGAGGACAAAGTCGCTTTCAAAAATGAATTGATTTTATTTTCCTTTTTTTGTGCAGAGATTTCAAGCTCTTTTTGTCTTTTTTTCATAAGTGCCAAAAACTTCAGGGTGTCGGTTTACATTGGCAAAATGTCTACCTATTAAAGAAAATTACCCCCTGACCTAACCCTAACAAAAGAAAAATACAATTGCTAAACTTACTTACCTAACTAATGAATAAACAGAAACAAATAACAAAGTGGTTAAACCAAATAAGAAGACCAAACACCCCTACAAGGCAAGTGAACAGATTAATACAATAATGAAAGAAATAGGCAAATATATACAAAGTAACTAACTCAATAATACGGGTCAGAAAACAAGGTCAAACAAAGTAACTAAAGGACAAAGGAACAAACAAACAAACAAACAAACAAACAGGCTACATGGGTTCGGGGAGACAGAGGGATTGAATCTCTGCTTGCTCTTTCAAATGAGAGCGACCAGTCCCCATGACAGTCAGGGCAGAATGAGCTTTTGTAGGTGAGCTTCAGAGAACAGCCAACCCTGGCTTGGGCGGAGACAAAGGGACGACGAATGGGAGCAGGGGAACAGGGCCAGAGGCTGGACCTGTCAATCTGGACAGCTGGAAGTCAATCACTCACTCACTCATACCAGCACCACAGCCAGACTCAAGACTCACAGCTTCCACCACCACTCATGACCTTATATGAAACATAGAAAAACAATATAACACAAACCACAAATCGCACAATATTCCAAAGCATCATAATTATACCTAAATAAACCAAATACAAATATATAATAATAAATACAAATACGGCTGGCCGTAACACCCCCCTCCCTAAAGAAAACTTCCCCCCCAAAAGTTATCTCCAGAAGGGGCTAAACGAGAGACACATAATGCACAGCCGAACTCACCATCCTAAGTTTCAAAAATGAGGTCCCTCAACCTCCAAAGTGTGAATATGTTCAAATCAGTGATTGGAATTTACTGCAAAACACATGAGGTACACCTCGCTGTTTTCTGTAACGTGGAGGGTGTATTACAAAGCCCGAGTGGCACAAACGCATAAAACACCATCGGAATAATAAAAACAGGACTACAAATGTATGCGAGTGTTAAAAGGGGTCTGCCAATAACTTTTAACAAAATGACCAAACAAAGAAGTTGCTACGAAATGTCTGTTGTGCATGTTCCCCCAAAGAAGGCTGTATTTTTTATTCTTTCTAAAAAACACAAATTTAAGCCATAGTTTTTTTTTGGAGAACAAAGTGCACCAGACAAAACGAAAACCAATGGCAGGGTTTTTCCAAATTCACGTTATTTTTTTTTGCATATTTACAAATCAAACGAAGAGACAATCAGAAAAACACACGAAGGGGAGGAAAAGGGGTACGAACGAAGTTATCGAGTGGGAAAAATCGAATACACGATCACTGAGTGGGTAATAGGGATTCAAAGAGAAAACGAGTGGGTAAGGGGCACAAAGTTTCTTCTGTCATGTGTGCCCTCCCAAGCACAGATGACAGAAGGACAAAAGGACTAAGACACAACCGAAGTCAAAGTCACCACACGAAACAGATGATCATCCTAATACACAGACACACACGCATTTAACTAATTCCTCGGCGCACGCAGCAACCTGGGACACAGAATCAACCTTTTGTTCATTATTTGAATTCCTCTAATAGGACTAACTCACAGAACTGGTGAATAGTCAAAACTCTGCTTGCTGAGCACCATTTATCAAAAACACAGTCTTATCTAGTACAAATTCAACATGTTTGAAGGGCGTTTTTTTTTCACTCTTCTTTTCGTTGTAGAGTGGGACATGCCGAAATGAGGTGACCCTTTTCATGACAATAGAAACAACCACGAGTCTCCGAACCGGAGACAACGTTAGAACCAGAACAAGGTGGGCTTTTTTGACACAGAAATTCTTTGATTCCCCCCACTCTGCCGTCCGTAGAATTGCGGCGTGCAGAGGGAGCAGAAAACACAGATCGGTGTGTCAAAACAAACTCATCGGCGCACACCGCAGCTTTAGCCACATTATCTACCTTCTGCTCGTTTAAGTAGACAACAATACGCTCAGGTAGACAGGATTTAAATTCCTCTAATAACACCAAATCACGAAGCTGGTGAATAGTCAATACCTTGTTCGCAGTGCACCATTTGTCAAACAAGACACTTTTCTCCCTGGCAAATTCCACATGTGTTTGGTTGGCAGTCTTTTCACAGGACCTAAACCTTTGGCGGTACGCCTCCGGCACTAACTCATATGCCCGTAGTATGGTTTCTTTTACAACTTCATACTTGCGGCTCTCTTCAACAGTTAAGGCTGCACACACATCCCGAGCTTTTCCCACTAATTTGCATTGCAGTAATAGACTCCACATATTCTTAGGCCATTTCACCGTGGTTGCAATGCGCTCAAGTGTCAAAGTAAGAATCAAGTTCTGTCTCTTTAAAGTGTGGTACCAGAGGAATATGCTTACTGACGTTGAAATCTGGAGGGCATCCCGAAGTTCCAGAACCACTTGTTCTGAGCTGAGGGGCAGGCGACCTGTCGAGCTCTGCGGCCCTGATGCGGAGTTGCATCAGCTCAACCTCCTTGGTTTTTGTTTCGAGTTCCACCTCTCGGAGGCGGAGGGCCAGCCCTAGACTATGTGAGTCCCCCCCAGCAGTGATGCGAGCTTTAAGCGGGTCGGTTTCTGAGTCCTGAGGTGAGACTTTAGCCTCTCCATCCTCAAGCTCAGTGAGCGCAGGGGAGTCTGTGTCAGCAGCCGCCTCTACATTCTCACCCGAACGCCCAGCCATATTCTCCGCCAGCCCGGTGCTTACACTCTTTATGAGCCCTTTTTCAGTAAGTTTTTCCTCTACTAAAGACCTTAGTTCGGCCTTATTGGCACCCGATGGGACAGAAATTTTGAAGACCTTTGCAATCAAATTTAACTCAATTTTAGTGCATTTATCCAATTTTTCTAAAGTGGGAGAAGTTGGGAAAGTGAATGCAACCTCCTCTGTTTCTACAGCGGACATTACAATGAATCAAATACTCTACCTAACCTGCCAACCAAAACAAAAATGGAACAAAGCTTAATTGACTACTCACCAGAACCAAAACGAACCGAACCAAACCCATGCAACCTGTTAAAACGAAAGAATTAAACCGACTCAATACTCAAAATTTGGAAGTTTCAGGGGTAAATTTTAAACCGATACCGAGTCCCCAAATTCTGTTATAATTTGGATCGATATTATGCTATAATTTGGACCGGACGAGCCCCCAAATTATGTTACGACCCCCTGTCTAGGGTAGGGGAGGTGACATAATAATGGAGGACAAAGTCGCTTTCAAAAATGAATTGATTTTATTTTCCTTTTTTTGTGCAGAGATTTCAAGCTCTTTTTGTCTTTTTTTCATAAGTGCCAAAAACTTCAGGGTGTCGGTTTACATTGGCAAAATGTCTACCTATTAAAGAAAATTACCCCCTGACCTAACCCTAACAAAAGAAAAATACAATTGCTAAACTTACTTACCTAACTAATGAATAAACAGAAACAAATAACAAAGTGGTTAAACCAAATAAGAAGACCAAACACCCCTACAAGGCAAGTGAACAGATTAATACAATAATGAAAGAAATAGGCAAATATATACAAAGTAACTAACTCAATAATACGGGTCAGAAAACAAGGTCAAACAAAGTAACTAAAGGACAAAGGAACGAACAAACAAACAAACAAACAGGCTACATGGGTTCGGGGAGACAGAGGGATTGAATCTCTGCTTGCTCTTTCAAATGAGAGCGACCAGTCCCCATGACAGTCAGGGCAGAATGAGCTTTTGTAGGTGAGCTTCAGAGAACAGCCAACCCTGGCTTGGGCGGAGACAAAGGGACGACGAATGGGAGCAGGGGAACAGGGCCAGAGGCTGGACCTGTCAATCTGGACAGCTGGAAGTCAATCACTCACTCACTCATACCAGCACCACAGCCAGACTCAAGACTCACAGCTTCCACCACCACTCATGACCTTATATGAAACATAGAAAAACAATATAACACAAACCACAAATCGCACAATATTCCAAAGCATCATAATTATACCTAAATAAACCAAATACAAATATATAATAATAAATACAAATACGGCTGGCCGTAACAATGAGCCTTCCAGTTTAGTAGACCTTGTATTGTGAATTTTGTATGCTGAATGCTGCAGGTGCCTGACAACACCTGCAGGTGGATCACGGACTTCCTGTCCAACAGGACTCAGCGGGTGAAGCTCGGGAAGTCCATCTCCGAGCTGAGGACCATTAGCACCGGTTCCCCGCAGGGCTGTGTCCTGTCTCCCCTTCTGTTTTCCCTCTACACCAACTGCTGCACCTCCAGCCACCAGTCGGTCAAGCTCCTTAAGTTCGCGGACGATACCACCCTGGTAGGACTCATCTCCAGGGGGGATGAATCTGCTTACAGGAGTGAGATCGACTTGGTGGTCTCCTGGTGCAGCCGGAATAACTTGGAGCTAAATGCTCTTAAGACGGTGGAGCTGATCGTGGACTTCAGGAGGAACCCGCCCCCTCCATCTCCAATCATACTGGGAGGCACTCCAGTCGCCACAGTGGAGTCATGCCGCTTCCTTGGGGTGACAGTCTCTCGGGACCTGAAGTGGGGGCCCAACATCGACGCCCTCACTAAAAAATCCAGCTCAGGAAACTCCACTTCCCAAGGTCCATGCTAGTGAACTTTTATACAGCCATCATCGAGTCCATTGTCACCTTCGCCATCATCATCTGGTTCCCCGCTGCAGCGGCCAAGGACAAGGCCAAGCTGCAGCGGGTGATACGCTCGGCGGAGAGGGTGATTGGCTGCCCTTTGCCCCCCCTGGAGGCCCTGTTTAAAAGTAGGGCTTTGGGGAGGGCCAGGAAGATCATGGCTGACCCCACACACCCAGGACATGGTCTTTTTGCCCCGCTCCCCTCAGGCAGGAGGTTGCGGTCACCAAAGACTGTGAAGGCACGACACTCACACAGCTTTTTCCCCACGGCCATCCGGCTACTGAATGCTGGTCCCCCCCCCCCCCTGACCTGACCTGACCTCAGAGAACTATATGGACTGTCCTAACTGAACACTTGATCTTTTTGGCACTTTTTGGCACTTCTCATATTTATTTTTATTTATTACTTGTTGTTGCACTATGATGTGGTTTGCACTGTCTTGTCCTGTCTTGCACCAGTCCTGTTGTAAACTGCGCTCCACTGCATCAAACAAAATTCCTAACATGTCTACATGTCATGGCAATAAAGTCTTCTGATTCTGATTCTGTACTTCCATGTACTGTTGTTCTCATGTCTTACTAAATAAAGTACATCAATCAATCAATCGATCAATCATGATCAATCATTCCATTGTGTTCCGCTCATTGCATTTCTTTAATAAGCCTGCTGCAGACAATCATTATACAGTATGCCCTGTTATCTTGTTGATATTACTACAGAGCCCTCTGTCAGTCTGTGTAGATTGGTTATACTAAATGTAGTGGTTCTCAAACTGTGGGTCTGGACCTCCAGGGGGTCCCCAAATGATATTTTCCTTAATGTGCAACATTGTTTTCTCACTCAACAGTAAACAAACCTACAAACACAAACGCACAGTACAAACATGTATAGTGTATGTATAGTGAAAACAGAGTATCTACATTTCTAAAGTGACAATTTAAGCACTTTTTAAGACCTATTGAATACCTCTTAAATGAGACATTACTGTGTCAAAAGTAATTAACAAACTATACTATAGAAAATGGTCAAACATTGGCCAAATATTACCTGACAAAGAGACAGACATTGCGAAAATAGCAGATCTACAAGCTCACTGTGAGCTTGTAGATCTGCTGTTTTCACAAAATTATATATATATATATATATATATATATATTATTATTATTTTGAAGTCAAACTAAATGTAATGCCTCAACTCTGGCAATTCCAAGTGCTTGTCAGGGTGGCTGGTCCCCAGTTCAAATACGAGTATTTTGGGTCTCTGCCTGAAAAGTTTGAGAACCACTGGTGTAATGTCTTCCTCCTCAATGTGTCAATAGGGTATTGTGTGTCAACAGTGAATCGATTTAATCGCTTATAAAAACATATTTTAATGTGATGAACACGTTTTTTTTACCCCATTTTGTAAATACAATAGAAACTGTTTGAAGAGTCCTTCAAACAGTTACACACTTATGAAGCCATGTTAAAAACAAAAGAGGGGGAAAAAGCTTTAGTAATTTCTTTATAGACAAGCTCACAACTGATGAGGCAAAATGACAAAATTATGTTTCAATTCATATAGTTGTTTGAGACAGTCAGGTAATCATAATTTTTCATTAACTTTACTTAATTCACACTGACTTCAAAATAAATGTCAGTCTGCAACCTCTAACAGTGTGTTTTAGTCTGATTTGAAGAATGTTTCTGTTTCTGTCTCTCTGTGAAAGTTGTCTCCATGTTTAGATGACGTTTTATACAGGATGTGAAGATAGATGTTAAAACAGTCTGAGGACTGAGAGGACAAGACCGATATCTGATTAATTCATTGTGTGTGTGTGTGTGTGTGTGTGTGTGTGTGTGTGTGTGTGTGTGTGCCTGCGTGCGTGTGTGCGTGCGTTGACTTGTGGAAAAGAAATTGGGAACTGAGTGAAGTTTCTCTTCACATATAATCTATAAGTGAAAAAAAGACGAAAAGGAAGGAGAAGGGAAAGTCTAACATTTGCCCTCAGAAACATTATATTAACCACATGAACCCTAGCGTCCCCTTTCTGGGCATGTCGTAAATAGTCGATCTACAAGTTCACAGCGTGTCTGTAGAATAATCTATTATTATGATGTAACGGTGGCGTTTGTATTGACATGTTACCTGCACATGTGGCCTTCTAGCACCTTCCTGTATCATATTTTCAGAAGGATATTTAGTCATAATAATAAGTACAAATATATACAATTCTGAAAACTACAGCTCTGACCTACTGTGTTGAAATCAGGGGACTTTGCACATGTCACATGAGAGTCACATGAGAGTGTTGAGAGGGTTGATTGATTAGGTCAGATAAGGAGCTGGGGTAGTGGCCATTGTTATAGAATAGTGCTAAAGCCTGTGTTTCCACATTTAAGACAATACACAAGTCACATGATTAATCAACGGAAGGTTTCACCCACATGGGTAGACCAACCCATATAAATAGAGTGGATGCTTGCTGAACAGGAGTGTGTTCTGCATGCATCAGTGTTACTTGTGACCAGGGTGTTATTGCTGTGTTTGTCATTTTCCATTATGAGCGCAGAGGGACTGACGGTAAGAATTGAGAGCGTGTTTACACAGCGATAAATGTTTATATTTCTGATATGTTTTATAGTTGTGTGTGTATATCTCATGTCAATAATTTGTTGTTGTGTTGTTGTTTGTGTTACTTCTTTCTCTTTACTTCTAGGGTGTGATGAAGCTGAGCAGTACAGGAGGTCAGCAGTCTTCTGCCTCTGCTGCTCTGCTGTACGCCGGTCCAGCAGACGTGGCCTGTGATTTCTGCACCGGAGCCAGACCTCACAAAGCTCTCATGTCTTGTCTGGTGTGTCTGTCCTCTTACTGTGAGAATCACCTCCAGCCTCACTACAATGTTCCTGTGTTGAAGAGGCACATGCTGGTCCCAGCCACCAACAAACTGCAGGAGAAGATGTGCTCGGCAGACGTGGCCTGTGATTTCTGCACCGGAGCCAGACCTCACAAAGCTCTCATGTCTTGTCTGGTGTGTCTGGCCTCTTACTGTGAGACTCACCTCCAGCCTCACTACAATGTTCCTGTGTTGAAGAAGCACAAGCTGGTCCCAGCCACCAACAAACTGCAGGAAAAGATGTGCTCCAGTCATGGCAAGCTGATGGAGGAGTTCTGTCGCACAGACCGCCAGTATATCTGCTATCTGTGCCTCATGGATGAACATAAGGGCCATGACACGGTGTCAGCTGATGCAGAGAAGGCCGAGAAACAGGTAGGACCACCATCACTTGAAGATAAATCATAAGATAGAGCATGTTTTAAAGACAGAAGCAGAACTAAATGACCATGTCAGAGACATTAAAAGCACAAATCAGGGTGTAATAAAAAGTATTAAAGGATGAAGTACACTCATTTTTGACCCAATGAAAAACAGAGGCGATTGATAACTTTTCATGAATGGTATTTAATGTCCATTAATCTTCCCCCTGCAAAAGTGTATTTTGAGGAAGTTACAAAGATGATTTAAGATGATTGGATCCAAACTAAACTGTCTCAAATCTCACTAGTTTTTACCCTGTATCCTATATGAGTTCTCTTTCTCCTGATTGGATAGAATCAGTGGTGGAAAAAGTATTCAAATATTTTACTTAAATCTACAAAGTAAAGTTTTCACATAATTGTAGTGGAGTAAAAGTACAATATTTGCCTCTGAAATGTTGTGGATTGGAAGTAAAAGTACTGAAAACTGGAAATACTCAAATAAAGTAAAAATCACACCCTGTGTGAAGTGGGCGGTGTCTTGCTAGCTAATCACAATACTGAATGGAGTCAACCAATCATGTACAAAAGATAAATACATTTATTGAAACACTCTTTATGATGGACGAAACCATAACTTGAAAAAAACAAATTTTTGTTTTTTTTCAAGTTATGCTTTCTTATATAGGGCTATGCACATGTGTCATGTGACACTGGCCAATCAGAGTCCTGAATAGACTGTGATTGGCCAATCACAGCGCAGGATAATTCTACTAATTTCCTGGGCCCAGATCACAGCGCAGGAAAATGTACATTTTTCCAAATCTCACTTATAGGGGCGGTTTCACCGCCCAAAAAATATCTCAAAATTGTACTTAAGTACAGTACTTGAGTAAATGTACTTAGTTACTTTACTCCACTGGATAGAATTGGTATCCCGACTTGAAAATGTGCTTTGTTTACAAGCCAAACTGTCTCTTCCCGTTTCTTGCAGAAACAGCTGGTGACAATTCAGGAGGAAGTCCAGCAGAAGATCCAGGAGAAAAAGAAGGAGCTGAAAGACCTGAGACAGGTCATGGAGGCCCTGAACGTGAGCTGATATTATGATAATAGTTCTTGTTCTTGTGTTAACTGTGATGCTATTTGGATGAGACAGTGCCTTGTGTCGTCAGAAGCACTAAAGCAGTGGTTCTAAAACATTTTCATGTCAAGGACCCCCAATTAATATGTATTTGGCTGTGGACCCCCATTTGAAAATACTTGTGTGCCATTAACCCACATATCATATTTGTGAGACTGCGTAGACGTTTTCCATGCGGCAACATCTCAAACAGTCTGTGGTTGGGATGGTTTTGATCATGGTTTTGATTGTGTGTGTGTGTGTGTGTGTGTGTGTGTGTGTGTGTGTGTGTGTGTGTGTGTGTGTGTGTGTGTGTGTTGTGTGTGTGTGTGTGTGTGTGTGTGTGTGTGTGTGTGTGTGTGTGTGTGTGTGTGTGTGTGTGTGTGTGTGTGTGTGTGTGAAGCAGAGCTCGGAGGCTCTCCTGAGGCAGCTGGAGGACCACATGGAGCAGCTGGAGAGGAGACATGCTGACCTGGAGGAGCTGTCCAACACTGATGACATCATCACTTTCATTCAGGTTCCACACATGGCATTTTACTGTTTGGTTTTGACTCATTTAGGAGAAATCGTCTTCATATTTCATCTCTTTCATCTCATTCCATCATGTCATTTTATTATTACATCATAGTATATTACATAACATAACATGACATTATTAATGCTGGTAGTTACTAATATTAATATAGTTCTAGTATACAGTAGTTGTACAGACCAGAATAACAATAGAATTAGGCCTGTCACAATTATTACATAATTGCCTAATCACAATTATTTGAGATAATCACAATTATTTGAGATAATCACAATTATTTGAGATAATCACAATTATTTGAGATAATCACAATTATTTTCTATAATTGTAATAATTGTAAATATTTCTCAAAAATAGCAGATCTACAAGATCAGCTTCTGATTGTAGATTGTCTATTTAAAATTTTGAAAGTATAAAATTATTCAATATCTGCCCTGTACAATTTGTGTTTGTATAATGGAACAGAAATATATATAGAACTAGAAAATGTGCTCCTCGGAGCACAGGTCTCCGCCAGTACTGTTCCTGATTAATCCTGTCTTACCTATTTATATTACATATTGTCACGTGTCACTTGACCAATGTTAGCTTGGCTGATGGAAGCTCACTTCAAAAAATATAAATGATTTTTTGAAGCACATTTGCTATTTATAGGTTTCTATGTCATCATGCGTCTCGCTAGCCAATCAGAGCATTGGTGACAACAATATTGTCACGTGTCACGTGAAGCTTGACCAATGTTAGCTTGGCTGAGACGGGGGGACACACGGAAGGACAAGAACGAAAACATACTCTCCACCTCTGGCGGAGACAAATATATTTGCCAGACCCAGGGGGTCGGGCCTACATGTGGCTTTGTCTGTCCCCCTCTCCAAACATACATCTACATACATGGGCATAAAAGAGGTCTGTCTTCTGTCCTCTTTTTGATTGGCCAAGCTTAGCGTGACGTAGTGCTCTGATCTTTCAACCACTAGGGGTCTGGCAGTACCAGGTCTCCTGGTTCCCTTGTTTGTATGAGAATTAGAGACAAATTAAATCATGTGTGTGTGTGTGTGTGTGTGTGTGTGTGTGTGTGTGTGTGTGTGTGTGTGTGTGTGTGTGTGTGTGTGTGTGTGTGTGTGTGTGTGTGTGTGTGTGTGTGTGTGTGTGTGTGTATTTGTGTGCGTGTGCGTGTGCGTGTGCGTGCGTGTGCGTGTGTGTGTGTGCGCGCGCGCGCACTGGTTGATCAACAGGGACATCAGCTCCACCAATTGTGATCTCTTGGTTTAATGTTCTTCCATCCCTGTCTATACTGGTTTACTTGTCTCTCTCCAGAGTTTCCAGTCTCTCTCCAGTTCCAGTGGATCTCCAGTCTCACCCAGTGTGGTCATCTGTCCTCTGAATTCCTTCACAGATGTGATTGATGTGGTGTCTGGTCTGAGAGACCAACTAGACAACATCCTGAAGACAACTTGCCCAGAGATATCAAAGAGAGGTGAGATTTAAATGTGTTTCTTGTTTTTCTAACCAGCCATCATAGTAAACATGGATTGATGAAGTCAGAAGGCAACTGGAGATATTTGAACTGGAGCAGACTGATGGTACACAGGTTGGCTGTCTGTCAGATTGGACAGAAACATTGAAGAATCTAAGAATATTTCTCAAAGGAGAGGTTAGGGTTAGATTTAAATGTCTTTACTGTGTTTTAACCGGCCCCTATACTGTACAGTACATTTCTAAGTGTTGAAACAGTTTGTACAGGTGGAAGTATGTCTGGGAAGGCTACTAAAGCCTGTAGTATGGGAGGCAAAAGTTGATTTAAGATGATTGGATCCAAACTAAACTGTCTCAAATCTCACTAGTTTTTACCCTGTATCCTATATGAGTTCTCTTTTTCCTGATTGGATAGAATCAGTGGTGGAAAAAGTAATCAAATGTTTTACTTAAATCTACAAAGTGACTAGTAACTAAAGTTTTCACATAATTGTAGTGGAGTAAAAGTACAATATTTGCCTCTGAGATGTAGTGGATTAGAAGTAAAAGTACTGAAAACTGGAAATACTAAGTAAAATAATAAGTAAAAACATCTCAAAATTGTACTTAAGTACAGTACTTGAGTAAATGTACTTTGTTACTTTACACCACTGGATAGATTTGGTATCCCGACTTGAAAATGTGCTTTGTTTACAAGCCAAACTGTCTCTTCCTGTTTTTTGCAGAAACAGCTGGTGACAATGCAGGAGGAAGTCCAGCAGAAGATCCAGGAGAAAAAGAAGGAGCTGAAAGACCTGAGACAGGTCATGGAGGCCCTGAACGTGAGCTGATATTATGATAATAGTTCTTGTTCTTATGTTTACTGTGATGCTATATGGATGAGCAACCCACATATAATATTTGTGTTGTGCAAAATGTCAATTCTCCTAAGATTCTTTTGTACTGAGCAAATCTACAAGCTCACAACGTGTCGTGATTCTTTCGATGTGTTGTGAACCTGTAGAACGGCTATTTTCAAATAGCTGATGAATATAGGATTATGGTTGGTTAAACCAATTCTAAGGCTATATTAACACATTTTGCTGGGGACCCCCTGGAACCCCCTGGGGAACCACTGCACTAAAGTACCCAGAATGACAGTAAAGAACAGTGACAGTAAAGAATCCAGGCCACCAATTCTTATGTTGTGACTGAATTTATTCCCCACAAAGTTGTACAGAAACATGACAACTAAGAACCAAGAGTTTCTTTCTTTTTTTCTTTTTTTCTTTCTTTCTTTCTTTCTTTCTTTCTTTCTTTCTTTCTTTCTTTCTTTCTTTCTTTCTTTCTTTCTTTCTTTCTTTCTTTCTTTCTTTCTTTCTTCAAATATTGATTGGATGAAATGTGTAACCCACCTGAAAATGTATTTTCTGTTTTACTGAAGAGCTGGAGAGACAGCTGTTACTGAACAAACACTATATAATAGCAATTACTATCAAGCTATAATAGCTTGAACTCCTTGACAAAACCCTTGGAACTTCAGTTTAATCCATTCTTCAGTATGATGTCTGTCATATATGCTATATATGTGACTGTGCCTTTAAGAGAGCTTCGTTACGACACCTGTTGTTGTCTTTTATGTCAGTCGTATGTTGTGACCTCCCGTAAGCTCACGCTGTATGTTTTACATGCCTGAAGTCAGCAGTAAAGTCTATTGGATTTGACCCTTTGTGTGGACATAGAAATCCTTTACAATGTCATGATGACCTTTACTGTTTTCTTGTGTCTCCAGTTGATGTTTTACATCCAGCGGAGCCTCAGACCAGAAAGGACTTTTTACAATGTGAGTCCATGTTGATGCAGGTTCTGAACGTTGAAGTTTCATTCTGATATGTTGTTATTTAAAGCTCTAATGAGTTTGATCTGAGAGACTAACTCTAAACACAATAAGGTTCATGAGGTTTGATTTTTCTTTTGTCGTGTGTTCTCACAGATTCCTCTCCTCTGTCTCTGGACATGAACACAATACACAGAATGCTCTCCCTGTCAAAGGAGAAGAGGAAGATGACTAGAACACAACAACAACAACCGTACCCTCATCATGCAGAGAGATTTACTATGTACTCTCAGGTGTTGTGTACAGAGGGTCTGTCTGAACGTTGTTACTGGGAAGTAGAGTGGAGTGGTAAAGGGGTTGGTATAGCAGTCAGTTATAAAGACGTCAGCAGACAAACCTACTTTGGATCCAATGATAAATCCTGGTGTTTACAGTGCATTGATAAAAACTACAGTTTCATTCACAACAATGTTGACACTAAAGTGTCAGGGCCTCTCTCCACCATAGTGGGGGTGTACCTGGACCACAAGGCAGGTACTCTGTCCTTCTACAGGGGGTGTACCTGGACCACAAGGCAGGTACTCTGTCCTTCTACAGTGTTTCTGACACAATGACCCTCCTACACACAGTTCAAACCACTTTCACACAACCTCTCTATCCAGGAATAAGGCTTTGGTATAGCTTTGGAGATACAGCAGAGCTGTATAAGACATGGTAGACATGTTAAGAATACTGATGATGATATTCAGTTGAATTTTTTTTTTTTTTTATCATAGATTTTCCCTTCTAGATAAAGCATGTGTAAGAATGATGTGTACAGTATACTACACCATCATGATCAATCAATCCATTGTGTTCCCCTCATTGCATTTCTTTAATAAGCCTGCTGCAGACAATCATTATACAGTATGCCCTGTTATCTTGTTGATATTACTACAGAGCCCTCTGTCAGTCAGTGTAGATTGGTTATACTAAATGTAGTGGTTCTCAAACTGTGGGTCTGGACCCCCAGGGGGTCCCCAAATGATGATGATATGCTTAATGTGCAACATTGTTTTCTCACTCAACAGTAAACAACATACAGTATGTATAGTGTATACAGGGTATCTGCACATTTCTAAAGTGACAATTTAAGGACTTTTAAGACCTATTGAATACCTCTTAAAAAAATCAAATAAAACATGGCATTACTGCGTCAAAAGTAATCAACAAACTATACTATAAAAACTGGTCAAACATTAGCCAAATATGACCTGACTTAGAGAATAGAAAATAGCTGATCTACATGCTCACAACCCCTTGCAACGCGAGGCTTTGTGAGCTTGTAGATCTGCTATTTTCACAATATTAATGGAGTTACACTAAATGTAATGCTTCCACTCCTGCAATTCCAAGTGCTTGTCAGGGTGGGTGGTCCTCTGTTCAAATATGATTCTTTTCAGGGGTCCCCAGTTCAAATATTATTTTGGGGGGTCCCTAGTTCAAATATTATTTTGGGGGGTCCCTAGTTCAAATATGATTATTCTGGGAGGTCGCGGCCTGAAAAGTTTGAGAACCACTGGTGTAATGTCTTACTCCTCAATGTGTCAATCAATAGGGTGTTGTGTGTCAACGGTTATTCGATTTAATCATTTATAAAAATATGTGTGTAAAAGTCAAACTTTTGTCTATGCTACATTGTTCCCTGCACAATGATAATAATTAAATATTATACATAGTGTAAATATAATGCTGAGTTTGCTTTTATCCACTTTTTATGTTTTACTAATTGTACACTTAAACAATGTTGCCAGTAATCTTCAATACATGTTTTATATACATGTAATTACTTTCCATCAGAGGCTTCCACACATAGATTCATAATGAATGACATCATTGACATGACATATCATGGGTTAATGACTCATTAACTTTGGATTACAACTGGACTTTGTATCATTTATTACTTATTTTCCCGTTGCACAATGATGAATGAACTGTCTTTTCTTCAGTCAGTTAATTACAACTTCTTCAGCAAAATAGAAGACGTGTACAAGTTCACATCACTTCCTCAATAGTACAATAGATCAGTGGTGTAAAATAACTAAGTACATGTACTCAACTCAAGTACTGTACTTAAGTACAATTCGGAATTATTTTTTACTTTACTTTAGTACTTACCCTTTTTAAAATTTTATTGTACAGAAATGTAAAAACAGCACGAGTACAGTCGAGTACAGTCAAACACACAAAAGTCCTTGCGGTCTTGTTTCCATTGGGGTCCTAGGTACTGGGGGCATTGACCCTTTGACTATCTTAAAACTACATCCCATCACTGAAATACCCCTTAATTGCCTCTGAGATGTAGTGGAGAATTAATAGTCACTAAGTCAGTCAATAGGCTGTTGTTTATCTATAACCCAGTGGTTCTCAACCTGTTCAGGCCGTGACCCCCAAAAATAATCATAATTGAACTGGTAACAGACTGTACAATGAAAGATTATAGGCCTTTAAATTGGTTAATTTAGCAAAGTGTTAAAACTGCACATTACAAAATACGGTAGCTGATCTGCGGTGATGCTATTTTCGCTATTTTAAAATGGTTTTCAGAATAAAAAAATAAAATAAGCCATAAGACGCCGTGCAAAATGGGGAATATGTTTGATAAAGTGAGTGATACAGACAGCACAGCTAAAAAAAATAAAATAATACTTGACCCTATTATAAATGAGTCTATCGTGTCTATCAAATTCATGCAGTTTTAACATAATTCACCACTATGTGTTTCAAGTTTCAATTAAAAAATCCAATGTGTGGTCCTTCACTTACTTTATCAAAGTCAGTTTGGCCCCTATAGAAAAAAAAACTGTTTTTTATGTCCAGTGAAGTCAAGACCTACATAACCAAAACATCTGGGGAAATAAGTATTGTTTTTCTAAAAACATTATTCAATCATAATATCTCAGAATGCGACATATTTATGCATGCATATCATGTTTATTAACCACTTAAACCCCATATGGGTAACCAGAGTCCCTCAGGGCTCAATACTAGTGTCTTTTGTGTTTTGGGTTATTGTGGGGAAAGCTTTCGCTGAAAATAGTCGATCGAGCTGCGACGCGTTGTGAGCTTGTCGATCTGCTATTTTCTGTGACCACAATACGGATGCTGGGGTTTTTAAGTGGTTAAAAATAATATTGAATATAGAAGTCCTAAGTACATTTGCTGTATCATTTTGTTTAGTTTATTTAGTCACAAGCTCTCTTTAATGCTTTTCATCAGTTAAACATTTATGAAAATCACAGACAGACTTAAAGGGCCACTTCCCTGATTTTGAACCCAAATCCTGTTTTCATGAAGTCGAGGACAAAATAAAGATGATTTGGCAGTGCTTCTATGTTTTTATATTGAATTTAGAATGTTTACTCTTTGACATCAGAGGGTGAACCTCAGTTCCTCCTATAGACTACTTGGACTACAGTGTTTCCTGTAAACTGTAGTTCCAGTCAGAACTATACTAATATCAGCTGGAGTCCTGTGTGACTATATCTTCTCATGTGTGTACGCTCCAAATAGTTATGCTGTCCCTATTTTGGCCATTAAACAAAAATATGATTTATTTTTTTGCTATGTTTAACAAAATGTGTTATTTTAACTACCTTTGTGCAACAGTGTCACACCACGAAGTAGGGCATTATTTTAAGAACAAAATCATATAAAGTTGAAATGTGGAGATAAAGGTTTTCTGCATAACAGCGACAATACAGTATTTTTGATAGTTTGAATGTGAGCTTGAACAAGCCTAAGTTTATCCAATAAAACATTAATATAATAAGCTGTACTTTTCATGTCATAGTCCATTTCAAGAGCAGTGGACCTTAACCAAGAGATTAATGAAACACTACTCTGTTGGGTTGATAGTGTCCTCAAACTAAATATTGTACAAAATCATTATGCCTTTACTCTGATATTTGCTCAAGAAAAAAATGTGTTTCATTTGTATTGACAGCAAAATCCTGCATGGCTATAAGCAAACGAGTGGTGAACGCTGCCCCCTTGTGTCCAAAGTGAAACATAACCTGAAACAGAATCTCATATAATGTAACTTTGCATTCACAGTATTGTTTGCCTTTGTTTTCTTTTTAGAATTCCACAAGTTTAACAAATACGTACATTCAATTCTCACTGGAAAAGATTGACACAGTGAGGCTTGGAAAGGGAAAGCTAGTGATTATAATGAGGTCCTATTCAGAGGTCTGAGAGTGTTTTTAATGAATGGTTCCTTGTTTTCCTTCCAGAATACAGTAGCCTATGCTTGCATAATGTCTGTTGCTTTGCTGTGAAAGAACAGAGGTGTTGACTGTTCCGTTGTTGAACAGAGATTTACTATATTCCATTTCCCCTTTTAATTCTGACCTTTTCTTAATCAAGTTGTCTGTCTTTCAGTCTACCTTCTAGTTTATTTTAATTACAATAAAATGTTATAGGCCTATAAGGTCTCTACACATATGCTTTTCTATTCCATGTAAATCAACAGCCAATGCCAAAAAGTGTGTATAATTTGAAACTTGTGTGTTCTGAGCTTTTTCATCTGGACCATGTACATAACACAGCTATGAATTACAGTAGGAGAGGTTTTATAGCACACAGTTTTTTTTACAAGTGAAGTCAAGACCTAAATAACCAAAGCATCTGGGGGAAAACATATTTTGTCCATCATTCAACCATAATGTCTCAGAATGTGACTGTATGCGAATTAGACTAATGATTATATTTAAAAAAAATGGCAGACGCATCATGCTTATTAAAAAAATATTGTGCAAAGTACAACAATTACATTAACAGTATCAACTATAGGCTACACTTGAAATGCAACTCAGAAGATGAATTTGAGCAAAATCCAGTTTGCTTCCATTGACAAGTGTACTGAACACAAGGTAACATGTTTTGTGGCCATGAGATCATGTGTCCCCTGACAGTTAAAGCTGTTAAACCAAAGGTCCAGTCGACTGTACCACTGTCCTGTCCACTGAGGTCACAATACTGAATGGAATTCATTCATCATTCAATTTGACAATGCTGCTGGCATTTCTCTCACTTAATCTGTAGGAACTTAATCTTGTTTCCTGAAATAACACACAATGAATAATAATATTCAGTTGAAAACTAAAGCTTGTGTAAGAATGATGTGTATAGTATACTACACCATCATGATCAATCAATCAATCAATCAATCCATTGTGTTCTGCTCATTGCATTTCTTGAATAAGCTTGCTGCAGACAATTATTATACAGTATACCCTGTTATCTTGTTGATATTACTACAGAGCCCTCTGTCAGTCTGTGTAGATTGGTTATACTAAATGTAGTGGTTCTCAAACTGTGGGTCTGGACCTCCAGGGGGTCCCCAAATGATATTTTGCTTAATGTGCAACATTGTTTTCTCACTCAACAGTAAACAAACCTACAAACACAAACACACAGTACATACATAAATGTATGTAGTGAAAACAGAGTATCTGCATATTTCTAAAGTGACAATTTAAGGACTTTTTAAGACCTATTGAATACCTCTTAAATGAAAAATTAAATGAGACATTACTGTGTCAAAAGTAATTAACAAACTATACTATAGAAAATGGTCAAACATTGGCCAAATATTACCTGACAAAGAGACAGAAATTGTGAAAATAGCAGATCTACAAGCTCACTGTGAGCTTGTAGATCTGCTGTTTTCACAATATTATTATATTATATATATATATATATATATATATATATATATATATATATATATATATATATATATATATATATATATATATATATATATATATATATATATAATAATATTGTGAAAATAGCAGATCTACAAGCTAACTGTGAGCTTGTAGATCTATATATATATATATATATATATATATATATATATATATATATATATATATATATATATATATATATATATATATATATATATAATATAATAATATTGTGAAAATAGCAGATCTACAAGCTAACTGTGAGCTTGTAGATCTATATATATATATATATATATATATATGTATATATTTATTTATTATGAAGTCAAACTAAATGTAATGCCTCAACTCTGGCAATTCCAAGTGCTTGTCAGGGTGGCTGGTCCCCAGTTCAAATACGAGTATTTTGGGTCTCTGCCTGAAAAGTTTGAGAACCACTGGTGTAATGTCATCCTCCTCAATGCTTCAATAGGGTATTGTATGTCAACAGTGAATCGATTTAATCGCTTATAAAAACATATTTTAATGTGATGAACACGTTTTTTCAAACGTTTTTTCAAAAGTCCTTCAAACAGTTACACACTTATGAAGCCATGTTAAAAATAAAAGAGGGGGAAAAAGCTTTGGTAATTTCTTTATATACAAGCTCACAACTGATGTGGCAAAATGACAAAATTATGTTTCAATTCATATTGTTGTTTGAGACAGTCAGGTAATTATATTTTTTTCATTAACTTAATTCACACTGACTTCAAAATAAATGTCAGTCTGCAACCTCTAACAGTGTGTTTTAGTCTGATTTGAAGAATGTTTCTGTTTCTGTCTCTCGGTGAAAGTTGTCTCCATGTTTAAATGACGTTTTATACAGGATGTGAAGATAGATGTTAAAACAGTCTGAGGACTGAGAGGACAAGACCAATATCTGATTAATTCTGTGTGTTAAGTGTGTGTGTGTGTGTGTGTGTGTGTGTGTGTGTGTGTGTGTGTGTGTGTGTGTGTGTGTGTGTGTGTGTGTGTGTGTGTGTGTGTGTGTGTGTGTGTGTGTGTGTGTGTGTGTGCGCGCCTGCGTGCGTGCGTGTGCGTTGACTTGTGGAAAAGAAATTGGGAACTGAGTGAAGTTTCTCTTCTCTTCTCTTCAATAAAGACGAAAAGGAAGGAGAAGGAAAAGTCTAACATTTTCCCTCAGAAACATTATATTAACCACATGAACCCTAGCGTCCCCTTTCTGGGCATGTCGTAAATAGCCGATCTACAAGTTCACAGCGTGTCTGTAGAATAATCTATTATTATGATGTAACGGTGGAGTTTGTATTGACATGTTACCTGCACATGTGGCCTTCTAGCACCTTCCTGTATCTTATTTTCAGAAGGATATTTAGTCGTAATAATAAGTACAAATATATACAATTCTAAAAACTACAGCTCTGACCTACAGTGTTGAAATCAGGGGACTTTGCACATGTCACATGAGAGTCACATGAGAGTGTTGAGAGGGTTGATTGATTAGGTCAGATAAGGAGCTGGGGTACAGTGGCCATTGTCATAGAATAGTGCTAAAGCCTGTGTTTCCACATTTAAGACAATACACAAGTCACATGATTAATCAACGGAAGGTTTCACCCACATGGGTAGACCAACCCATATAAATATAGTGGATGCTTGCTGAACAGGAGTGTGTTCTGCATGCATCAGTGTTACTTGTGACCAGGGTGTTATTGCTGTGTTTGTCATTTTCCATTATGAGCGCCGAGGGACTGACGGTAAGAATTGAGAGCGTGTTTACACAGCGATAAATGTATATATTTCTGATATGTTTTATAGTTGTGTGTGTGTATATCTCATGTCAGTAATTTGTCGTTGTGTTGTTGTTTGTGTTACCTCTTCTCTTTACTTCCAGGGTGTGATGAAGCTGAGCAGTACAGGAGGTCAGCAGTCTTCTGTCTCTGCTGCTCTGCTGTACGCCGGTCCAACAGACGTGGCCTGTGATTTCTGCACCGGAGCCAGACCTCACAAAGCTCTCATGTCTTGTCTGGTGTGTCTGGTATCTTGCTGTGAGATTCACCTCCAGCCTCACTACAATATTCCTGTGTTGAAGAAGCACAAGCTGGTCCCAGCCACCAACAAACTGCAGGAGAAGATGTGCTCCAGTCATGACAAGCTGATGGAGGTGTTCTGTCTTACAGACCACCAGTATATCTGCTATCTGTGCCTCATGTATGAACATAAGGGCCATGACACGGTGTCAGCTGATGCAGAGAAGGCCGAGAAACAGGTAGGACCACCATCACTTGAAGAAAAATCATAAGATAGAACATGTTTTCAAGATAGAAGCAGAACTAAATGACCATGTCAGAGACATAAAAAGCACAAATCAGGGTGTAATAAAAAGTATTAAAGGATGAAGTACACTCCTTTTGGACCCAATGAAAAACAGAGGTGATTTATAACTTTTCATGAATGGTATTTAATGTCCATTAATCTTGCCCCTGCAAAAGTGTATTTTGAGGAAGTTACAAAGTTGATTTAAGATGATTGGATCCAAACTAAACTGTCTCAAATCTCACTAGTTTTTACCCTGTATCCTATATGAGTTCTCTTTCTCCTGATTGGATAGAATCAGTGGTGGAAAAAGTAATCAAATGTTTTACTTAAATCTACAAAGTGACCAGTAACTAAAGTTTTCACATAATTGTAGTGGAGTAAAAGTACAATATTTGCCTCTGAGATGTAGTGGATTAGAAGTAAAAGTACTGAAAACTGGAAATACTCAAATAAAGTAAAAACATCTCAAAATTGTACTTACAGTACTTGAGTAAATGTACTTAGTTACTTTACAACACTGGATAGAAGTGGTATCCCGACTTGAAAATGTGCTTTGTTTACAAGCCAGACTGTCTCGTCCTGTTTCTTGCAGAAACAGCTGGTGAGAATTCAAGAGGAAGTCCAGCAGAAGATCCAGGAGAAAAAGAAGGAGCTGAAAGACCTGAGACAGGTCATGGAGGCCCTGAACGTGAGCTGATATTATGATAATAGTTCTTGTTCTTGTGTTTACTGTGATGCTATATGGATGAGACAGTGCCTTGTGTCATCAGAAGCACTAAAGCGGTTCTCAAACCTTTTCATGTCAAGGACCCCCAATTAATATGTATTTGGCTGTGGACCCCCTTTTAAGATTTGAAAATAGCAGATCTGTCTATAGATCTGCTATTTTCAAAAAAAAGTGCACAACATTATGGATTGTTTTTGAAACATTTTAACAACACACTCCGTGTGTGTGTGTGTGTGTGTGTGTGTGTGTGTGTGTGTGTGTGTGTGTGTGTGTGTGTGTGTGTGTGTGTGTGTGTGTGTGTGTGTGTGTGTGTGTGTGTGTGTGTGTGTGTGTGTGTGTGTGTGTGAAGCAGAGCTCTGCAGAAGCAGCAGTGGAGGCTAGTGACAGGATCTTCAGTGAGATGATGGTCTCCATTGAGAGAAGACGCAGTGAGCTTAAAGAACTGATCAGAGATCAGCAGCAGACTGCAGTGGCTCAGACTGAGGCTCTCCTGAGGCAGCTGGAGGACCACATGGAGCAGCTGGAGAGGAGACATGCTGACCTGGAGGAGCTGTCCAACACTGATGACATCATCACTTTCATTCAGGTTCCACACATGGCATTTTACTGTTTGGTTTTGACTCATTTAGGAGAAATCAGCTTCATATTTCATCTCTTTCATCTCATTCCATCATGTCATATTACTATTACATCATAGTATATTACATAACATAACATGACAATATTAATGCTGGTAGTTACTAATACTAATATAGTTCTAGTATACAGTATAGAGAATTAGGCCTGTCACAATTATTACATAATTGCCTAATCACAATTATTTGAGATAATTGTAATAATTGTAAATATTTTTCAAAAATAGCAGATCTACAAGATCAGATTCTGAGCTTGTAGATTGTCTATTTAATATTTTGAAAGTATAAAATTATTCAATATCTGCCCTGTACAATTTGTGTTTGTATAATGGAATATTCTATTGATATATTCAATGCCAAAAACACAATCACATTGTTAATCACAATTATTTGTATGAGAATTACAGACAAATTAAATCCTGTGCGTGTGTGTGTGTGTGTGTGTGTGTGTGTGTGTGTGTGTGTGTGTGTGTGTGTGTGTGTGTGTGTGTGTGTGTGTGTGTGTGTGTGTGTGTGTGTGTGTGTGTGTGTGTGTGTTTGTGTGTGTGTGTGTGTGTGTGTGTGTGTGTGTGAACAACAGGGACATCAGCTCACCTCCACCAATTGTGATCTCTTGGTTTAACGTTCTTCCATCCCTGTCTATACTGGTTTACTTGTCTCTCTCCAGAGTTTCCAGTCTCTCTCCAGTTCCAGTGGATCTCCAGTCTCACCCAGTGTGGTCATCTGTCCACTGAATTCCTTCACAGATGTGATTGATGTGGTGTCTGGTCTGAGAGACCAACTAGACAACAACCTGAAGACATATCAGGTACCAGATATATCAAAGAGAGGTGAGATTTAAATGTGTTTCTTGTTTTTCTAACCAGCCATCATAGTAAACAACCCCACCTGAAAATGTATTTTCTGTTTTACTGAAGAGCTGGAGAGACAGCTGTATATAATACCAATTACTATCAAGCTATAATTGTCAAGGCAGACAGTGAACCCAGATGCAGACAAAGACCAAGGAAACGTAGAATGCCATTTAAAGTGGAATTTAATAAAGTCAAAGGAACAGGCTTCAAAAAACATTCAAGCCTCAGGAGGCATCAAAGGTAAAACTAAAACAAGTCCAAAAATTAACTGAGGTCCAAAGCTTCTCAAGCTGGAAATAATACCAATGTCCTCCTGGTAGTCAGACTTCAGGCCTTGTCTTCAAAGGTTGGAGCTGTGTGGGGAGGCAGTCAGGCTGGCTGAGGGAAGAGACCAAGTATTAGCGAAAGCCACAAAGGAACAGGTTCTCAAACCAAAGATCTGCCGATCCGGAGTAATTCGACTAACCTAGTACTGAGAGCACAGACGTGTGCACTAGCTGAAGAAATGATTATCACAGAGCACAGCGTGCTGCCACAGCTAGGTATTTGTAGCCAGCCAGGTGATTGCCGGATAGAGAACAGCCAGGTAACTGCCAGGACACACCTCCCCACGAGTGGAATGCAGCTCCAACCTAATAGAACATAGAAATAGAAGAGTCAGAACAGACAGCACAGTCAAACTGCCATGACAGTACCCCCCCCTAATGGGCGCCTCCAGGCGCCCCACCCGCGTTCCGACGACGGAACTCCCGGATGAGAGCAGGATCGCAGATGTTGCGCCGAGGGACCCAGCAGCGCTCCTCTGGACCGTAACCCTCCCAGTCCACCAAGTACTGTAGACCTCGACCACGGCGGCGAACATCGAGCAGCCGGCTGACCGTATAGACAGGGCCACCGTCCAGCATCCTGGGAGGAGGAGAGGGAGGAACAGGGGGGGACAGAGCACTAGTCACCACTGGCCTGACACATGGAATACAGGATGAACACGAAGGGTCCGGGGTAGCTCCAAACGAACAGCGGTCGGATTGATGACCTTGTCTATAGGGAATGGTCCAATGAATCTAGGCGACAGTTTACGGGACTCAGTACGTAGAGGCAGATCAGAGGTTGACAGCCACACCCTCTGTCCAGGTTGATACACTGGGGCAGGAATCCGTCGTCGATTAGCATGCTTCTCATTCCGCCGGGAAGTACGCAGCAAGGCGGCCCGAGCAGTCTTCCAGGCCCGACGACAGCGGCGGAGGTGGGCCTGCACTGAGGGGACTGCAATATCCCCCTCCTCGACTGGGAATAGTGGGGGTTGATAGCCCAGGGAACACTGGAAGGGGGACATGCCGGTGGCAGTGCTGGCAGCCGAGTTGTGAGCATATTCCGCCCACACAAGCTGAGATGCCCAGGTAGATTGATGAGAGGAGGCCAGGCAACGCAGTGTAGTCTCCAACTCCTGGTTCCATCGTTCAACCTGGCCATTGGTCTGGGGGTGGAAGCCTGAGGACAGGCTAACTGTGGCACCCAGTGCAGTACAAAAGGCTCTCCACACCTGCGAGGTGAACTGAGGGCCACGATCGGAAACAATGTCAGTAGGAATACCATGAATGCGGAAGACATGTAGAACTAATAGATTACCCGTCTCAGTGGCAGATGGGAGCTTAGGGAGAGCAATACAGTGAGCAGCCTTAGAGAAGCGATCAATAATGGTTAGAATGACTGAGTTACCTTCGGATGGTGGCAGGCCAGTAACAAAGTCCACAGCTATGTGGGACCAGGGCCGATGTGGAATAGGTAGAGGTCGAAGGAGGCCAGTACTGGGCCGGTTAGAAGTCTTGTTCTTGGCGCATACAGTGCATGCCGCCACATAGCCTCGGGCATCCGCTTCCATGGAAGGCCACCAGAAATGACGGTGGAGAATGTCAAGGGTGCGGTTCCTACCAGGGTGACAGTTGACACGGGAGGCATGAGCCCACTGGAGAACCTTGGAGCGCACTGAGTCAGGAATGAACAAGCGACCTGAGGGACCCGTGCCTGGGTCTGGTTGGGTGCGTTGGGCCTCCAGAATGGCTGACTCGAAGTCCCAGGTGAGAGCAGCAACAACACAGGCAGAGGGCAGGATGGTCTCAGGGGGAGCTGTATCCTCATCAGCAGCATACTGGCGTGATAGGGCATCCGCCTTGGTGTTCTTGGACCCAGGCCGGTAGGTCAGGGTGAACTGAAAACGTCCCAGAAACAGCGCCCACCTGGCTTGACGAGAATTGAGGCGTTTTGCTGACTTAAGGTAGGCCAGGTTCTTATGGTCTGTCCAAACCACGAACGGATGCACAGCGCCTTCAAGCAAGTGCCTCCACTCCTCCAGGGCTAGGACCACGGCCAGTAGTTCACGGTTCCCCACATCATAATTCCTCTCTGCAGAGGCCAGCTTGTGGGAGAGGAAGGCACAAGGGTGGACCTTCTGGTCTGTGGCGGAACGCTGAGAGAGAACAGCCCCGACCCCGACATCAGAGGCGTCCACCTCCACAATGAACTGTCGGGAGGGATCGGGCTGAACCAAGATGGGAGCGGTAGTGAACAGAGTCTTCAGTTCCTGGAAGGCCGCAGCTGCCTCAGGGGTCCATTTGAACCTGGTCGTGGTGGAGGTGAGAGCCGTCAGAGGAGCAGCGACACGGCTGTACTTCCTGATGAAACGGCGGTAGAAATTTCCGAAACCCAGGAAACGCTGCAGCTGCTTGCGGGTGGAAGGCTGTGGCCACTCAGAGACCGCCCACACCTTGGAAGGGTCCATACTCGTCCGTCCCTCGGAGATGATGAATCCTAGATAGGTGGTGGTTGGCACATGAAATTCACACTTCTCTGCCTTCACGAAAAGCTGGTTTTCAAGGAGCCTCTGCAGGACCAAGCGGACATGCTGGGTGTGTTCAGCCGAAGACTTGGAAAAAATAAGGATGTCATCTAGGTAAACAAAAACAAAAATGTTAAGCATGTCTCTTAAAACATCGTTTACCAAGGCCTGGAAAACTGCAGGGGCGTTTGTGAGTCCAAAAGGCATCACACAGTACTCGAAATGCCCTAGCGGGGTGTTGAAGGCCGTCTTCCACTCATCACCGTCGCGGATCCGCACCAGGTGGTAGGCGTTGCGCAGATCCAGTTTAGTGAAGATGGTAGCTCCTCCAAGAGGCTCAAACGCTGAACTGATGAGTGGAAGGGGGTAACGGTTCCTGACTGTGATGTTATTCAAGCCTCTGTAGTCGATGCAGGGCCTCAGGCTGCCATCCTTTTTCCCCACAAAGAAAAAAACAGTTCCCACAGGAGATGAGGAGGGACGAATAAGGCCAGCAGTCAGGGACGTCTGGATGTAGTTCTCCATTGCCTCACGTTCTGGGCGGGAGAGGTTATACAGACGGCTTCCAGGCAGTGGTGCGTCGGGCAACAGCTCAATCGCGCAGTCATAGGGCCAGTGAGGGGGGAGAGAGAGAGCCCGCTGTTTACTAAAAACCTCCCCCAAATCATAGTACTCAGGAGGCACAGTGGTCAGGTCTGGAGGAGTTACTGAAGGAGAAGAAGTGAGGGAGTTAGGGCCCAGGGCAGACTTGAGACAACAAGAATGACAAAACACACTCCAACTACGAATAGTGCCTGACTTCCAGTCAACATGAGGATTATGCAACATAAGCCAAGGGATTCCAAGTATCAGAGGGACATCAGGTGAGCACAATACGAAGAAACTGATAAACTCTTGGTGGTTACCAGACAGATGAAGCATTAGGGGTTCAGTCTTCTTGGTGACAAGGGCTAACAACTCCCCACTCAAAGTATTGGTCTTAAGTGGCACCTCAAGATCAACAAGGGGAATATTAAGTTCTTCACAAACAGAGGAATCAATGAAATTCTCATCAGCGCCAGAGTCTAGTAAAGCAGAAAACGAGTGGACTGTACCTTCAATGACCAGCTGCGCTTGAAGAGGAGTTCTTGTGGTGGAGGTGTGACGTGTCGTCTGGCCCATCAGTCCCCTCCTGACTGAGAGCCCCCGTCTTTTCCCGATAGTAGAGAGCAGTCCTTCTTGAAGTGGCCAGGCTTGCCACAGTAGAAACGGCTGTTGCTCCGCTGACGGCGACGACGCTCCTCCGTTGTCAATGGACCGCGGGCTCGCCCGACTTGCATCGGCTCAGCCTCGCTCGTAGACGGAGGCTCATGGGTGTTCCCGGAGAAGGACGAGGACGAACGTGGTGGAGAGCGTCGGGGGGTAACCACACGGGACTGGGAGAAACGCCCACCTCTCTCTCTGTGTCGTTCACGGAGCCGGTTATCGAGTCGAATGGCAAGGGAAATGAGAGAATCTAGATCTTCAGCCTCCTCACGAGCTGCCAATTCATCCTTGATAGCCTCGGACAAGCCATGTTGAAACACCTCTTGAAGTGCGATGTCATCCCACATGCTTTCAGCGGCAAGAGAGCGGAACTCAACAGCGTACCTCGCAACGCTTCTGGAGCCTTGTCTTAGATTCAACAGCCGTTTGGATGCCTCTCTCCCCTTCACTGGATGATCGAAGACGGTTCGCATAGCCTGGGTGAAAGCCCCATAAGAATGACAAACTTGAGACCGGCTCTCCCATACAGGTCTTGCCCATGCCAATGCCTCTCCCTTTAAGCAGCCGAGAAGATAGGCGATACGAGAACGATCAGTAGAATATGCCTGCGGCTGAAGATCGAAGACGATGGAGCACTGAAGGAGAAAATCACCACAGGTACCGAGGTCCCCGTCATAGCGCTCCGGTGTCGGAGCATGAGGCTCCCGGAAGGAAGCCGGTCGCTCAGCAGGTAAGTTCACCGACACCTCTTCTTCATCTGGGGGCAGGGGTCGGATCTGGGCAGTTGTGTCACTTAGCTCCCTGCGTAGCCTGGTCACGTTGGTGGAGAGTTCACGCATGCCATCCATAACTTCTCTCAAAGCCTGATCATGACTAGCCAAGGTCTGGAGGATATTGTCAGAGTCTGCTGGGTTCATAATGGCTCTGTGATACTGTCAAGGCAGACAGTGAACCCAGATGCAGACAAAGACCAAGGAAACGTAGAATGCCACTTAAAGTGGAATTTAATAAAGTCAAAGGAACAGGCTTCAAAAAACATTCAAGCCTCAGGAGGCATCAAAGGTAAAACTAAAACAAGTCCAAAAATTAACTGAGGTCCAAAGCTTCTCAAGCTGGAAATAATACCAATGTCCTCCTGGTAGTCAGACTCCAGGCCTTGTCTTCAAAGGTTGGAGCTGTGTGGGGAGGCAGTCAGGCTGGCTGAGGGAAGAGACCAAGTATTAGCGAAAGCCACAAAGGAACAGGTTCTCAAACCAAAGATCTGCCGATCCGGAGTAATTCGACTAACCTAGTACTGAGAGCACAGACGTGTGCACTAGCTGAAGAAATGATTATCACAGAGCACAGCGTGCTGCCACAGCTAGGTATTTGTAGCCAGCCAGGTGATTGCCGGTTAGAGAACAGCCAGGTAACTGCCAGGACACACCTCCCCACGAGTGGAATGCAGCTCCAACCTAATAGAACATAGAAATAGAAGAGTCAGAACAGACAGCACACAGTCAAACTGCCATGACAATAATAGCTTGAACTTTTTGACAAAACCCTTGGAACTTCAGTTTAATCCATTCTTCAGTATGATGTCTGTCATATATGCTATATGTGACTGTGTCTTTAAGAGAGCTTCGTTACGACACTGCCGTAAATCAGGTCTGTTGTTGTCTTTTACCTCAGCCGTATGTTGGGACCTTCTGTAGGCTCACGCTGTATGTTTTACATGCCCGCCCCGAAGTCAGCAGTAAAGTCTGTTGGATTTGACCCTTTGTGTGGACATAGAAATCCTTTACAATGTCATGATGACCTTTACTGTTTTCTTGTGTCTCCAGTTGATGTTTTACATCCAGCGGAGCCTCAGACCAGAAAGGACTTTTTACAATGTGAGTCCATGTTGATGCAGGTTCTGAACGTTGAAGTTTCATTCTGATATGTAGTTATTTAAAGCTCTAATGAGTTTGATCTGAGAGACTAACTCTAAACACAATAAGGTTCATGAGGTTTGATTTTTCTTTTGTCGTGTGTTCTCACAGATTTCTCTCCTCTGTCTCTGGACATGAACACAATAAACACACGTCTCTCCCTGTCAGAGGAGAAGAGGAAGGTGACTTTAACACAACAACAACAACCTTACCCTGATCATGCAAAGAGATTTACTTCGTACTTTCAGGTGTTGTGTACAGAGGGTTTGTCTGAACGTTGTTACTGGGAAGTAGAGTGGAGTGGTGGAGGGGTTGATATAGCAGTCTGTTATAAAGACCTCGGCAGACAAGCCGGCTTTGGAAACGATGTTAAATCCTGGTGTTTACGGTGCATTGGTAAAGAGTATTGGTTCAGACACAACAGTGTTGAGACTAAAGTGTCAGGTCCTCTCTCCTCCAGAGTGGGGGTGTACCTGGATCACAAGGCAGGTACTCTGTCCTTCTACTGTATTTCTGACACAATGACCCTCCTACACACAGTTCAAACCACGTTCACACAACCTCTCTATCCAGGAATAAGGCCTTGTTACTATGGAGATACAGCAGAGCTGTGTAAGACATGTATTATGGAAGCTTTTACATGTTACTTTATGTAAGTTAAACAGATCAGGAAGATGCAGGACTCAGTTGTCAGGAACCAAACTCCATGCTTTATTGTAGATCTCATCACAGCAGAGAGAGACTAGTGTCTCCCTCCAGAGCTTCCCCCAGAACCCCCAACACCACTCTCTTACATACATTTATATCAGGAGAAGTACACATGAGGTAACAACAGATGGTCATTCCTTACATGGGCTTTATTCTATAACTGACTCACACATAGTCGGTATGTTTGAAATAGGTTTGCATGAGTCGACTGTTTCTAAAGGAGTTTTGTCAGGGAGAGGAGTTTAACAAGGTGATGATTGTTGCATCTACTAATACATTCAATTAATCAATACCACAATGACTGTTATATGAATTTATCCACCACACATGGTAGACACGTTAAGAATACTGATGATGATATTCAGTTGAAAACTTTGTTTTCTTCATTTGATAATAGATTTTCCCTTCTAGATAAAGCATGTGTAAGAATGATGTGTACAGTATACTACACCATCATGATCGATCGATCCATTGTGTTCCGCTCATTGCATTTCTTTAATAAGCCTGCAGCAGACAATCATTATACAGTATGCCCTGTTATCTTGTTGATATTACTACAGAGCCCTCTGTCAGTCAGTGTAGATTCATGGTTCTACTAAATGTAGTGGTTCTCAAACTGTGGGTCTGGACCCCCAGGAGGTCCCCAAATGATGATGATATGCTTAATGTTTAACATTGTTTTCTCACTCAACAGTAAACAAACCAACATACAGTATGTGTAGTTTATACAGGGTATCTGCACATTTCTAAAGTGACAATTTAAGGACTTTTAAGACCTATTGAATAACTCTAAAACGAAAAATTTAATGAGACATTACTGCGTCAAAAGTAATCAACAAACTATACTACTGTATATAAAATGGTCAAATATTACCTGACAAAGAGCCAGAAATTGTGTTTTGGGCGTTGTGAGCTGCTATTTTCATAATATTAAAGTCAAACTAAATGTAATGCCTCAACTCCTGCAATTCCAATTGCCTGTCAGGGTGGGGGGTCCCCAGTTCAAATGTGAACATTTTGGGGAGTGCTCAGTTCAAATATATGATTATTTTGGGGGTCCCCAGTTCAAATACGATTATTTTGGGGAGTCTCTGCCTGAAAAGTTGGAGAACCACTGGTGTAATGTCTTACTCCTCATTGTGTCAATAGGGTATTGTGTGTCAACAGTTAATCGATTTAATCGCTTTTAAAAACATATGTGATGAACAAGGTACTTTTTTCCTTTTTTTCTCCTCCCAGTTTGTAAATACAGTAGACACCTTGGATTCCATGAAACAGTTACAAACGTATAACTTGCCATGTTAAAAAAAAAAAGCTCACAACTTATCTGTGAAAATGACAAAATTATGTTTCAATTCATATAAAGGAGTTTGAGACCGTCAGGTAATCATTATTTTTTCATTAACTTTACTTCATTTACACTGACTTGTTTTTTCAAAATAAATGTTAGTCTGCAACCTCTAACAGTGTGTTTTAGTCTGATTTGAAGAATGTCTCTCTGTGAAAGTTGTCTCCATGTTTAGATGACGTTCTATACAGGATGTGAATTTAGACGTTAGAACAGTCTGAGGAGTGAGAGGACAAGACCAATATCTGATTAATTGTGTGTGTGTGTGTGTGTGTGTGTGTGTGTGTGTGTGTGTGTGTGTGTGTGTGTGTGTGTGTGTGTGTGTGTGTGTGTGTGTGTGTGTGTGTGTGTGTGTGTGTGTGTGTGTGTGTGTGTGTGTGTGTTTGTGTGTAAAAAGTCAAACTTGTGTCTATGCTACATTGGTCCCTGGACAATGATAATAATTAAATACTAAACATAGTGTAAATATAATTCTGAGTTTGCTTTTATCTAGTTTTACTAACTTTACACTTAAAGGGATACTTCACTTTCACATAAAATAAACATTTAAAAAATATATTAAAAATAAATGAAAAAAGTAATGGAAAATGTATGGCCCCCTCACGCATTAGAGTGTCCTACTAATGTGTGAGGGGGCCTTTATTTTGCCATAACTTCTTTCATTTTTTTTTAATATATTTTTTTAATGTTTATTTTATGTGAAAGTGAAGTATCCCTTTAAACAATTTTGCCAGTAATCTTCAATACATTTTTTATATACATGTAATTACTTTCCATCAGAGGCTTCCACACATAGATTCATAATGAATGACATCATTGACATGACATATCATGGGTTAATGACTCATTAACTTTGGATTACAACTGGACTTTGTATCATTTATTACTTATTTTCCCATTGCACAATGATGAATGAACAGTCTCTTTTATTCAGTCAGTTTATTAGAACTTCTTCAGCAAATAGAAGACGTTTTCAAGTTCACATCACTTCCTCAATAGTGCAATAGACCAGTGGTGTAAAGTAACTAAGTACATGTACTCAAGTACTGTACTTAAGTACAAAAAGAGTTATTTTTACTTTACTGTAGTACTTCCCCTTTTTAAAGGTTCTATGACATTCATTTTCACTTGTTTTTTGGGGGGTTTTATGACCTCAATTACACCCAAAAAATCTGAACTTTGAACATTCAGTGGATTTTCTGTGGTCTGGGGTTTTTTGAATAATTAGGCTGAAAAGTAATCTGAGCTTGGCCCTTCGGCAGTGAGGTCACAGCCGATTAATCCCGCCCACTCTCCTCCTCGCCCCTCCCCTCCCCTATCCTTTCCTTCGGGGGGGGGGGGGGGGGGGGGGGGGAGCAGAGGCGATGATTGACAGGCAAAATCCCTCACCAGCGACACCCGCAGGCAAAGATTTCTTTTTTCATAGCAGTTGAAAAGGCTTTAGAAATGTGAGAGAAAAACACCTGCCATGGATCAATGGAGTGGAATTTTTTGTTAAAACTTTCTATACACGTTTGAAGGACCATGACAAAGACTTTTAATGTGTGGTAAAACTGAACGTCATGAAACCTTTAACATTTTATGGAACAGAAATGTAAAAACCGCACGAGTACAGTCAAACACTTTGTCTAAAAGGATAACACCACAAAAGTCCTTGCGGTCTTGTTTCCATTGGGGTCCTAGGTACTGGGGGAATTGACCCTTTGACTATCTTAAAACTACATCCCATCACTCAAATACCCGTTAATTGCCTCTGAGATGTAGTGGAGAATTAATAGTCACTAAGTCAGTCAATAGGCTGTTGTTTATCTATAACCCAGTGGTTCTCAACCTATTCAGGCCGTGACCCCCAAAAATAATCATAATTGAACTGGTAACGGACTGTACAATGAAAGATTATAGTCCTTTAAATTGGTTAATTTAGCAAAGCGTTAAAACTGCACATTACAAAATACGGTAGCTGATCTGCAGTGAAGCTATTTTCGCTATTTAAAAATGGTTTTCAAAAAAATAAATAAGATAAGTCATAAGATGTCGTGCAAAATAGAGAATATGTTTGATAAAGTGAGTGATACAGACAGCACAGCTAAAAATAAAATAAAATACTTGACCCTATTATAAATGAGTCTATCGTGTCTATCAAATTCATGCAGTTAACATAATTCACCACTATGTGTTTCAAGTTTCAATACAAAAATCCAATGTGTGGCCCTTCACTCACTTTATCAAAGTCAGTTTGGCCCCTATAGAAAAAAAAAAAAGTTTTTTATGACCAGTGAAGTCAAGACCTACAAAACCAAATCATCTGGGGAAAAAAATATAGTTTTTCTAAAAACATAATTCAATCATAATATCTCAGAATGTGACATATTATGCATGCAGAGTAGACTAATGATTATATTTCAGAAACTGATTCCATGGGAAATACATATTTCAAAATGATGGCAGACGCATATCATGTTTATTAACCACTTAAACCCCATATGGGTAACCAGAGTCCCTCAGGGCTCAATACTAGTGTCTTTTCTGTTTTGGGTTATTGTGGGGAAAGCTTTCGCTGAAAATAGCCGATCGACAAGCTCACAACGCGTCGCAGCGCGACGCGTTGTGAGCTTGTCGATCTGATATTTTCTGTGACCACAATACGGATGCTGGGGTTTTTAAGTGGTTAAAAATAATATTGAATATAGAAGTCCTAAGTACATTTGCTGTATCATTTTGTTTTGTTTATTTAGTCACAAGCTCTCTTTAATGCTTTTCATCAGTTAAACATTTATGAAAATCACAGACAGACTTAAAGGGCCACTTCCCTGATTTTGAACGAAAATCCTGTTTTCATGAAGTCTTGGACAAAATAAAGATGATTTGGCAGTGCTTCTATGTTTTTATTTTGAATTTGGAATGTTTACTCTATAGACTACTTGGACTACAGTGTTTCCTGTAAACTGTAGTTCCAGTCAGAACTATACTAATATCAGCTGGAGTCCTGTGTGACTATATCTTCTCATGTGTGTACGCTCCAAATAGTTCTCCTGTCCCTATTTTGGCCATTAAACAAAAATATGATTTATTTTTTGCTATATTTAACAAAATGTGTTATTTTCACTACTTTTGTGCAACAGTGTCACACCACGAAGTAGGGCATTATTTTAAGAAAAATCATATAAAATTGAAATATGGATATAAAGGTTTTCTACATAACAGCGACAATACAGTATTTTAGATAGTTTGAATGTGAGCTTGAACAAGCCTAAGTTTATCCAATAAAACATTAATATAATAAGCTGTACTTTTCATGTCATAGTCCTTTTCAAGAGCAGTGGACCTTAACCAAGAGATGAATGAAACAACACTCTGTTGGGTTGATAGTGTCCTCAAACTAAATATTGTACAAAATCATTATGCCTTTACTCTGATATTTGCTCAAGAAAAAAATAGTTTCATTTGTATTGACAGCAAAATCTTGCATGACTATAAGCAAACGAATGCCTCCTTGTGTCCAAAGTGAAACATAACCTGAAACAGAATCTCATATAATGTAACTTTGCATTCACAGTATTGTTTGTTTTTGTTTTGTTTTTAGAATTCCACAAGTTTAATAAATACGTACATTCAATTCTCACTGGAAAAGATTGACACAGTGAGGCTTGGAAAGGGAAAGCTAGTGATTATTATGAGGTCCTATTCAAAGGTCTGAGAGTGTTTTTAAGGAATGGTTCCTTGTTTTCCTTCCAGAATACAGTAGCCTATGCTTGCATAGTGTCTGTTACTTTGCTGTGAAAGAACATGAGGTGTTGACCGTTCCGTTGTTGAACAGAGATTTACTATATTCCATTTCCCATTTTAATGCTGACCTTTACTTAATCATTAATGAAGTTGTACAGTCTACCTTCTAGTGTATTTTTATTACAATAAAAGGTTATAGGCCTATAATTTGGTCTCTACACCTATATGCTTTTCTATTCCATGTAAACCAACAGCCAATGCCTAAAAGTGTGTATAATTTGAAACTTGTGTGTTCTGAGCTTTTTCATCTGGACCATGTACATAACACAGCAATGAATTACAGTAGGAGAGGTTTTAGCACACAATGTCATAGATGTTGTTGTTTTTTACAGTGAAGTCAAGACCTAAATAACCAAATAATCTGGGGGAAAACATATTTTGTCCATCATTCAACCATAATGTCTCAGAATGTGACATTATGTATGCGATTTAGACTAATGATTATATTTCAAAAACGGATTCCCTGGGAAATACATATTTCAAAATGATGGCAGACGCATCATGCTTGTTAAAAAAAAAAATGCGCAAAATACAACAATTACATTAACAGTATCAACTATGCTATGGGCTACACGTAATAGGATGGAATGCAACTCAGAAGTAAATTTGAGCGAATTCCAGTTTGCTTCCATTGAAAAGTGTACTGAACACTAGGTTACATGTTCATGTGTGTCCATGAGATCATGTGTCCCCTGACAGTTAAAGCTGTTAAACCAAAGGTCCAGTCGACTGTACCACTGTCCTGTCCACTGAGGTCACAATACTGAAGGTAATTCATTCATCATCCTTCAATTTGACAATGCTGCTGGCATTTCTCTCACTTAATCAGTAGGAACTTAATCTTGTTTCCTGAAATAACACACAATGAATAATTACATCAACACTTCAGGTCCAACACCAGCTGAACCTGAAGTGAGGGGACAAAAGAAAAGAGAATACAGATGACAAGCAATGACACACCAGCAATAAAGCATCACTGAATTGGCCACCAGATGTCACCCTTGTATCATTTTCAGGTCTCCCCTTTAGTATGATCAAGTTCACCTGTCCTGTCTTGCCATGACTTATTTGTAATCCTAGAGAGTATTAGAGCGTTTCACTATAATATATGAGCTCACTGGAGTCTGGAGGAAGTGGAGAGAGTGTGGAACTAGTGAAAAAGTCGAGATATTTGACTAAAATACACATTTTCTGCCATACTTTACCCCAAATAAATACCCCCGATTGTGTCACCACCAACAGGCTTTTCCACATGGAGGGGAAATGATGGTGTTGTGTGAGAGTCCAGCTGTACAACGTTCAACCACAAGCTGAACCTGTTTGTGCTACAAATTCAATGTTTCTTTAAAACCACTGCCTCCTGCAAACATCCAGTAAGTCCCTCCCTTTGCCTCTCCTACTTTTCTTCAGAAGAAACGAAACTCAGAGCTGTTGTGTGTTTCTCTCTCAGTCTCTCTTCAGAGTAAACCAAAGTGTTGTGTGTTTTCTCTCAGTGTGAGTGTGGTTGTCAGTCAAATGGCACAACAACAACAACAACAGACATGTGAGCTGGACCAGGACCAGTTCTGCTGTTCTGTCTGTCTGGACCTTCTAAAGGAACCAGTGGGTCTACCGTGTGGACACAGTTACTGTAGAAGCTGTATTGAGGGTTACTGGGACCAGTATGAGGAGACTGGAGTCTACAGCTGTCCCCAGTGCAGAGAGAGCTTCAGTCCCAGACCTGTTCTGAGGAAGAACACCTTGCTGGCTGAGGTGAGATGACCTTACAAGTTACAACCACACATTAAACTACATGTTCTGCTACTCAAAACTCCTTGTTGACTATTGTGATAGATGATTATACTATATGTTGGTTACTTACTACACATTATGTTATGTATGTTGATGTCCACACATACTAAGAATACTATTTAGATAGCATGTTAGACCAGTGGTTCTCAAAGTGGGGTCTGGGGACCCCCAGGCGTCCATGAGAGGAGTCCAGGGGGACCCGAACAAAATGTGTTAATAGAGCATCACAGTCTGTTTAACCACTGTAACCCTATACATCAGCTATTTGAAAATTGACGATCTACAAGCTCACAATGCAATGATATGCAATATTTTTAAAACATTTTAACAACATAAATCTTGTATGGGGGTCCTTGGCACAAACAATTTTTCATATGGGGGTCCGTGGCCAAATACATTAATTTGGGGGTCCTTGACATGAACATGTTTGAAAACCACTGGTTTAAACAGATGCTAGGTTTGATGGTATCTTAGTTTCTTTGCAGTCTACAGTACAAACATTATGCTGTCATTTTGTTGACTAGGGTAATTTACTCTGATCTTTGACTGTGTTAGTCACTGGTTAACCATTAAACTCTACTGTCGCTATTGTTGCCATGTCATTCATTGTAGGCAAACATAGTAGCAGATTCATAGGGTTCTAGTGGTTAAGAGTGTCTGCTAAACACTTACATTGTAAATGTTTTACAACATACTGTAAAGCAATCAAACTTTATGGAATGCAAAAAAAAAAACCCACAGTGTTCAGATAGTGTTACTATTATTATCAGATGAACTTACCTGTAATTTCTCACTGTGTGTGTTTATCACCATGAACCTCACAATGACTGTGTTGTATTTGTCATCAGTGAGTGACCTCCCCTCCTCTTCTCTTTACTTCCAGGTTGTGATGAAGCTGAGCAGTACAGGAGGTCAGCAGTCTTCTGTCTCTGCTGCTCTGCTGTACGCCGGTCCAGCAGACGTGGCCTGTGATTTCTGCACCGGAGCCAGACGTCACAAAGCTCTCATGTCTTGTCTGGCGTGTCTGGCCTCTTACTGTGAGACTCACCTCCAGCCTCACTACAATGTTCCGACTTGGAAGAAGCACAAACTAATCCCAGCCACCAACAAGCTGCAGGAGAAGATGTGCTCCAGTCACGACAAGCTGATGGAGGTGTTCTGTCGCACAGACCGCCAGTGTATCTGCTATCTGTGCACCATGGATGAACATAAGGGCCATGACACGGTGTCAGCTGCTGCAGAGAAGGCAGAGAAACAGGTAGGACCACGATCACTTGAAGACAAATCATAAGAGAGATCATGTTTTAAAGATAGAAGCTAAAAAAAACATGTTGGAGACATTGAACGCACAAATCAGGGCGTTGTACATTAAAAAAGTATTAAAGGATGAAGTACACTCCTTTTGGACCTAATGAAAAACATTGATAACTTTGATAACTTTTCATGAATCATATTTCAGCATTAATCTAGCAGGGGCTTAATATTGATATCTCATCCCTGCAAAAGCGTATTTTGGAGAGGTTACACAGTTGATACCTATTTAGACCTGAGGCCGATTCTATGAATGCCTTTTAAATCCTGACCTAAGTTTTCTGAAAAACTATTTTCTTTTCAAAAAATGTAAAATAAGAATAATATTGCTATTTAATGTATACAGCAACAACCACACACAGAGGTGAACCCGGCTGAAAGGTATAACGTTTAGGCGTTTCAGGTCTAAATGGGTTGAGATGATGTGTGGATCCAAACTAAACTGCCTCCAATTTCACTTGTTTTTACCCTGTACCCTGGATGAGTTCTCTTTCTCCTGATTGGATAGAATTGGTATCCCGACGTGAAGATGTGCTTTGTTTTCAAGCCAAACTGTCTCTGCCTGTTTCTTGCAGAAACAGCTGGTGACAATTCAGGAGGAAGTCCAGCAGAAGATCCAGGAGAAAAAGAAGGAGCTGAAAGACCTGAGACAGGTCATGGAGGCCCTGAACGTGAGCTGATATTATGATAATAGTTCTTGTTCTTGTGTTTACTGTGGAAAGAGGAAAGATTGTGATGCTACGTATAATATGGATGAGACAGAGCCATGTGTCATCAGAAGCACTAAAGCAGTGGATCTTAAACCAATTAATATGTATTTGGCTGCAGACCCCATTTGAAAATATTTTATGCCAGCAACCCACGTATAAGATTAGTGTTGTTAAAGGTAGGGTAAGTGATTTGCGTTGGTTAAAATAATTGTTAAATAGCTCTATATTCTGATAGTACTCATTGCTATAGAGTGTTTGTTCAGTATTAGGAGTCTCCTTGTCTCTCCACCTCTTTATTAAACAGAAAATGCATTTTCGTTTCAGTTTCAGTTTCATTTCCAATTTTATCCAACCAGGACAGAGAACTCAATCAGGATACAGATTAAACAAGTGAAATTGGAAGTGATGACACTAAGAAATGAGCATGCAAAATTGGAACTGGAACACTAAACAAATTAAGCTTAAAAATGGGTACTTTCTCCTGATTGGCTGAGATTTTGACACCTACCGAAAAATGTATTTTCTGTTTATTAAAGAGCTGGAGAGACAGGGAGACATCTGTTACTGAAAAAACACTCTATAGCAATGATTACTATCAGAATGTAGTATTTTAACCTTTTAACAAAATACTTTTTGTTTTAACCAAAAAATATCACTTACCCTACCTTTAAAATGTTTCAAAATTATTCATTCTTTTTCCCATTCTCTCACGAATTTTAGAAAATAGCAGATCTACAAACTCACAACGCGCCGCGGCGCATTCGCCATGTGTTGGGAACTTGTAGAACGGCTATTTTCAAATACTGTAGCTGATGTCCTGAGGCCGATTCTAAAAATGTCTTTCTGAAAAACGTATACTGCTATATCAGTGGTGCTCAAAACCTTTTCATGTCAAGGATAACACAAAAAGTGTGTGCGTGTGTGCGTGTGTGCGTGTGTGTGTGTATGTGTGTATGTTGTGTTAAGCAGAGCTCTGCAGAAGCAGCAGTGGAGGCCAGTGACAGGATCTTCAGTGAGATGATGTTGTCCATTGAGAGAAGACGCAGTGAGCTTAAAGAACTGATCAGAGATCAGCAGCAGACTGCAGTGGCTCAGACTGAGGCTCTCCTGAGGCAGCTGGAGGACCACATGGAGCAGCTGGAGAGGAGACATGCTGACCTGGAGGAGCTGTCCAACACTGATGACATCATCACTTTCATTCAGGTTCCACACATGGCATTTTACTGTTTGGTTTTGACTCATTTAGGAGAAATCTGCTTCATATTTTATTTCATTCCATCATGTCATATGATTCCATTCCATTACATCATAGTATATTACATGACATGGCATAACATGACATTATTAATGTTGGTAGTTACTAATACTAATATAGTTCTAGTATACAGTAGTTGTACAGACCACAATAACAATGTCAGAATTAGGCCTGTCACAATTATTACACAATTATTTGAGATAATCACAATTATTTTCTACAATTGTCATAATTGTAAACATTTTCAAAAAATAGAAGATCTACAAGATCAGCTTCTGAGCTTGTAGATTGACTTCTTCCACTGTTTATAACATTATTCAGTATCTACCCTGTACAATTTGTGTTCGTAGTGTGTGCTGGTTGAACAACAAGGACGTCAGCTCAACTCCACCAATTGTGATCAATATTCTAATCTATCTCTGTCTATACTGGTTTACTTGTCTTTCTCCAGAGTTTCCAGTCTCTCTCCAGTTCCAGTGGATCTCCAGTCTCACCCAGTGTGGTCATCTGTCCTCTGAGGTCCTTCACAGATGTGATTGATGTGGTGTCTGGTCTGAGAGACCAACTAGACAACATCCTGAAGACAACTTGGCCAGAGATATCAAAGAGAGGTGAGATTTAAATGCGTTTCTTGTTTTTCTAACCAGCCATCATAGTAAACATGGATTGATGAAGTCAGAAGGCAACTGGAGATATTTGAACTGGAGCAGACTGATGGTAGCCTGGTAAACCCTCCCTCCGGAAATCTCATTTCCATTTGAATCAAATGGAAATGAGATTTCCGGAGGGAGGGTTTACCAGGCTAGACTGATGGTACACAGTACACAGTACACAGTACAATTTAAGCAAGAATATTCCTCAAAGGAAAGATTAGGGTTAGATTTAAATGTATTTATTGTGTTTTAACCGGCCCCTACTGTACAGTCCATTTCTAAGTGTTGAAACAGTTTGTACAGGTGGAAGTATGTCTGGGAAGGTGCAATAAATTAGTGTGACCTGTGTTTCATGTCACCCGCTACAGTATATAAATGCACCCTTTACCATTTTTTATTATTATTATATTTTTGTGCTCAATAAATGATCTTGAGGAGTTCTCTCTCCTGATTGGATGAAATGTGTAACCCACCTGAAAATGTATTATAAATGTAAAATGAGAGACGGGGAGACAGCTGTTACTGAACAAACACTATATAATAGCAATGATGCTATAATAGCTTGAACTTTTTGACAAAACCCTTGGAACCCCTTGGAACTTCAGTTTAATCCATTCTTCAGTATGATGTCTGTCATATGCTATATATGTGACTGTGCCTTTAAGAGAGCTACGCTTCGACACTGCCGTAAAGCAGGCCTGTTGTCTTTTACGTCAGTCGTATGTTGTGACCTCCTGTAGGCTCACGCTGTATGTTTTACATGCCTGAAGTCAGCAGTAAAGTCTATTGGATTTGACCCTTTGTGTGGACATAGAAATCCTTTACAATGTCATGATGACCTTTACTGTTTTCTTGTGTCTCCAGTTGATGTTTTACATCCAGCGGAGCCTCAGACCAGAAAGGACTTTTTACAATGTGAGTCCATGTTGATGCAGGTTCTGAACGTTGAAGTTTCATTCTGATATGTTGTTATTTAAAGCTCTAATGAGTTTGATCTGAGAGACTAACTCTAAACACAATAAGGTTCATGAGGTTTGATTTTTCTTTTGTCGTGTGTTCTCACAGATTCCTCTCCTATGTCTCTGGACATGAACACAATAAACACAGATCTCTCCCTGTCAGAGGAGAAGAGGAAGGTGACTATAACACAACAACAACAACCTTACCCTGATCATGCAGAGAGAGTCTGTCTGAGCGCTGTTACTGGGAAGTAGAGTGGAGTGGTAGAGCGGTTCGTATAGCAGTCTGTTATAAAGACGTCGGCAGACAAACACGGTTTGGAGACGATGATAAATCCTGGCGTTTACAGTGTTATGATAAAAACTACAGTTTCAGACACAACAATGTTGAGACTAAAGTGTCAGGTCCTCTCTCCTCCAGAGTGGGGGTATACCTGGACCACAAGGCAGGTACTCTGTCCTTCTACAGTGTTTCTGACACAATGACCCTCCTACACACAGTTCAAACCACGTTCACACAACCTCTCTATCCAGGGATATGGCTTCATTACAATGGAGATACAGCAGAGCTGTGTAAGACATGGTAGACATGTTAAGAATACTGATGATGATACTCAGTTGAAAACTAAAGCTTGTGTATGAATGATGTGTACAGTATACTACACCATCATGATCAATCAATCCATTGTGTTCCGCTCATTGCATTTCTTTAATAAGCCTGCTGCAGACAATCATTATACAGTATGCCCTGTTATCTTGTTGATATTACTACAGAGCCCTCTCTCAGTCTGTGTACATTGGTTATATGGTTATGTAATGGTTCTCAAACTGTGGGTCTGGACCCCCAGGTGGTCCCCAAATGATTATAATTTTCTTAATGTGCAACATTGTTTTCTCACTCAACAGTAAACAAACCAACATACAGTATGTATAATGTATACAGGGTTTCTGTCCATTTCTAAAGTGACAATTTAAGGACTTTTAAGACCTATTGAATACCTCTAAAATTAAAACATGGCATTACTGCGTTAAAAGTAATCAACAAACTATACTAAGAAATTGTTAAACATTGGCCAAATACTTCCTCCTCATGGTGTCAATAGGGTATTGTGTGTCAAAAGTTAATTGATTTATCGCTTATAAAAATATATTTTAATATGATGTATATATTTTTTTACCCTCCCTTTTTTTCTTATTTTATCTCCCATTTTGTAAATACAGTAGGAACGTTTGAGTCCTTCAAACATTTACACACTTAAAACCTGCCATGTTAAAAACGAAAGAGGGGGGAAAAGCTTCTGTAATTTCTTTAATATCCGATCTACAAGCTCACAACATATCTGGCAAAATGAACAAAAGGTTTCAATTCATATAAAGGAGTTTGAGACCGTCAGGTAATCATTCTTCATTTCATCAACTTTACTTCATTTACACTGACTTGTTTTTTCAAAATGAATGTGAGCACTGTGGCTGCAACCCCTATAGCAGAGTGTTTTAGTCTTATTTTGAAGAATGTTTCTCTTTCTGTTTCTGTCTCTCTGTGAATGTTGTCTCCATGTTTAGTTGACGTTTTATACAGGATGTGAAGATAGATGTTAAATCAGGCTGAGGACTGAGGTGTGTGTGTGTCTGTGTGTGTGTGTGTCAAGTCAAACTTTTGTCTATGCTACATTGTTCCCTAGACAATGATAATAATTAAATATTATACATAGTGTAAATATGTTTGCTTTTATCTAGTTTTACTAACTGTACACTTAAACAATTTTGCTAGTAATCTTCAATACTTTTTCTATATACATGTAATTACTTTCCATCAGAGGCTTCCACACATAGATTCATAATGAATGACATCATTGACATGACATATCATGGGTTAATGACTCATTAACTTTGGATTACAACTGGACTTTGTATCATTTATTACTTTTTTTCCCGTTGCACAATGATGAATGAACTGTCTCTTTTCTTCAGTCACTTTATTAGAACTTCTTCAGCAAAATAGAAGACGTGTTCAAGTTCACATCACTTCCTCAATAGTACAATAGACCAGTGGTGTAACTAACTAAGTACATGTACTCAAGTACTGTACTTAAGTGTGACGGCCCTGCCCCTCTGCCTCCACTGTTGGCTAGCTGGCAGCCTCAGTGGTGATCAGTGCAGAGTGGAGCAGGCCGTCAGACCAACTCAGTACAGCTGGGTGAGGGGTTTTGGGAAGGTATATAACTACCTCTCCTACCAACCTCATGATCTCTCTCTTCCTTTGTCCTCCCTTTGAAGCAGTTGCCTTACACCTTTTTATACAACACTCACACAGCACACTCCATACATCCATACACTGCAGACATGACTGATTACTGACTTTCTCACACCTCATACCAGTTTATGTGTTTATTATTGCAATTCTTTATTTAATGTAGATCAATAAATATAACTTTAAATGTTTGACTTGTGTGTGGACTCCCTCTTTTGCCATGTATTCCCTAGTGCATGACAAAATGGGGGCTCGTCTTAAAAGTCAGTTTGTTTGTTTGAAAATTTAGAATTTGATCAGTTGATTTGAAATTGCTTTGGAATTTGTTTGTTGGGAGTTTCACACAAGGTTGTTTGTTTTGTTAGGAGCTGGGGAGAGATAGCATTAGGCCCTGGTGTGCAGAGTACAAGGTAGGTGTTGGGATGGGTATTACGGGGGGGTAGTGAACAGAACAAAAGTGTGGGAACAAATCCTGAGCCAGTTAGGGTACCGGTTGTTTTTTTCTTTAATTGATTTAACCTTAGTGTTTGAATAGCGGCGGATCTCGAGGGTCACAATAGGTGGCTGGAGGGGAGCATTCCTCATGCTCGGGTGCCGACTGTTAGGATAAGGTAGCTAGTTAGGCTAGTCTTATTAGATAAGTCAGGGGGGGGTTTGTTCCTATTTTGTGAAGTTCATCTGCACCTTGTATTACACAGACCAACACTGAGTTTAGTTTTTTTGGTAATCTGCACACAAATCAATATGAGTCTAGTGGTGAAAGATTGTGTTAAGTCAGTGGAGTTGTTAAATCAGTGTACGAAGGACCAGTTAATCGCTGCACAATCGAGATTACGGTGACAGGAAAGCTCAAGGAACCTATGACTGAAGAATATTATACTGTACAGGCTAACATGGAAGAATCTGGGGGTGATGGTGAATGAGGAGTTATGAGTGGTGCAAGTTCTATGGCTGGGTTAGTGTATCTTGAACATGGCTATGCAATTTGGCTGGCTGACAAACGTCTTCCATAGGTCTTAAAAGCCGGACCGGTGAGCATTTGGGGAATTCAGGGATTTGGGAAAATGTGACAAATTGGCCCAAACGGTGCTTTTCAGGTTGCATACGTTGGGTGGCCCAAACGGTGCTTTTCAGGTTGCATGCGTTGTGGGTTAGTTTCAGTTTGTCATTTGGCCGTTGTGTGTTGCCTTGGTTTGGCAAAAAGCACACTTTGTTGGCGTGTGCCTCCAAGTCCAGTTGAGGACACTTGGTCCACGGACTAAGCCTGGCATAATGGCTTAAGTCTAAGTTCATTTGGATGTTTCATAAATTATTTGGGTCCTAGATCCTGAATTCCAGATACATGGTGGCTTGCCTATTGGATTCAAGTTGCTCAGTCAATGAAAAACATGTCGAAAACCCAGTCAGCTGTATTCTGTCATAGAAAGCACTTGCACTGACTCTTGCACTTCAACATTTTGAGGTTTGTGGTCAGTTTTCACTGGCCGTTTGAAAATATCAAGGCTCTGTGTTCAACTCCTGTACTGGCCGCTACCCGTTTGGAGGAGTCCTTTTCGTTATAAGTAGATGCTGTGGGGGTTGGAGCTGCACTTTTGCAGACAGATGACAGAGTGGTGCCTTTCTTTTCACGAAAGGTCAATTCTTATCAACTCAACTATTCAGTCATTGAGAAGGAGGTTCTGGTGCCAATATTAGTTTTGCAGCACTTTGATGTGTATTTGAATTCTGGTTTAACTCTACTGGTGGTTTACAAAGATCACAATCACAACTCCACTGACGTGTTTGCATTATTTTTGCAGCCTTATGGTATGGATATTCGCCATTTCAGAGGTGCTGAGAGCGTGATAGCAGATGCACTGTCTCATTAGGTTTTGTGTTGACCTGTTTTGCTGTTTATCCTAATGTTTGTTGTTTTCTCCACTATAGACTGTCCTGTCTTTGGCTCTCTTAATTCGCTCCTGTGTACAAAGGTTGCTGAGTCTGGAGGCAGGATGGTGTGGCAAAGTGCAGTGACAGGTATTCAGGGGTATATAGCCTACAGGTGCACTTATGTGTTGGTAATCTTTATAGTGAGGTTGAAAATTGATGTTTTTGGCTCTAGGGGCATTGTTATAAAGTAATAAGTTGACGAGTTGGCTATTTGAATTTTTATTGGTACGTGTGTTATTTGGTATATTGTTGGTTGCTAATTTGTTTTTTTTGTTTCTGTAGATAATGTGGTGGAACCCCATTTTTATGGAGGGGGGTGTGACGGCCCTGCCCCTCTGCCTCCACTGTTGGCTAGCTGGCAGCCTCAGTGGTGATCAGTGCAGAGTGGAGCAGGCCGTCAGACCAACTCAGTACAGCTGGGTGAGGGGTTTTGGGAAGGTATATAACTACCTCTCCTACCAACCTCATGATCTCTCTCTTCCTTTGTCCTCCCTTTGAAGCAGTTGCCTTACACCTTTTTATACAACACTCACACAGCACACTCCATACATCCATACACTGCAGACATGACTGATTACTGACTTTCTCACACCTCATACCAGTTTATGTGTTTATTGCAATTCTTTATTTAATGTAGATCAATAAATATAACTTTAAATGTTTGACTTGTGTGGACTCCCTCTTTTGCCATGTATTCCCTAGTGCAATTCTGAGGTATTGTTACTTTAACGTAGTACTTCACATTTTCAATACTAAACGTTTTATTGGACAGAAATGTAAAAACAGCACGAGTACAGTCAAACACTTTGTCTAAAAGGATAACACCACAAAAGTCCTTGCGGTCTTGTTTCCATTGGGGTCCTAGGTACTGGGGGCATTGACCCTTTGACTATCTTAAAACTACATCCCATCACTCAAATACCCCTTAATTTCCTCTGAGATGTAGTGGAGAATTAATAGTCACATAAGGCGGCTTTCCATATACATGGACTTACCTAGCCCCACCCCACACCGCCCACCACAGCGACGGTTTCCACTACAATGAAGTGGGTAGAGTGGTGTGTAAGTGGTACTAAACTGGTGCCTAAAAAGTACCCAGTCTTGGGTAGGTCTGAGCTGGGCTAAGCGGGGCTAAAGCTCTGCTGCTACTGATTGGTCGGCTCACAGCTGTGTCTGTCCACTCAGGTCTCTGTAAAATGTAAACACTACGGTAGCAGTGTTGCCATGTCCACTTATTATAAGCGACATTGGGCTTATTTTTCTGTAAAGTTGCTTGTAAATATTGGTAGTACTTTTACTCCACTACAATTATCTGAAAACGTATTAGTTACTAGTTACTAGTTACTTTTCAGATATAAATGATTACATTATAAAACATACATTAACCACTTAAGCCCTATTTTATACCTAGGCTATTTGAAAATATCCGATCTACAAGCTCACAACGCATCGCATCATTGTAGATCTGCTATTTTCAAACATTTTAGTACTTACTTTTGGTACCTTAAGTACATTTTGATACCAATAGTTTTTGTACTTTTACTCAAGTAATTCCAGACTTTCACTTGTAGAGTGCTTCTACATTGCAGTATTGATACTTTTACTTACAGTAAGTAAAACATTTGAGTACTTTTTCCACCACTGCTTATTTCTAAAATGTAGTTGATTATTTGGGGCTTGTTTCCATATGTTGTTGAAACCAGTGGTTCTTAAACATTTTCATGTCAAGGACCCCCAAATGAATATGTATTTGTCAACATTATATGTATATATATTTTTTAAATAGCAGATGCACACACTCACAATGCGTCGCATCGCTACGCGTTGTGAGTTTGTAGATCTGCTATTTTCAAATAGCCGTAGATAGTCGCTTCTTTTGGGATTGTTTTCATAGACCTGATTGTTTTTTTCTGCTAAACCTGGCAACAATGAATGTGCGACGATACACGCTAATAATGTTTTTTATATAAGTGATGGCAACGTGTTTAGACACCACACAGGTCTTCCCAACAATAGCGAAGATTAAAGTCAGGGTGAACATGGCCAAATAATAACTTAAGAGCCAAACTAGCTCTGAGGAAGCACGCTAGCATTTAGGCTAACCCTGTAGCCTGAGGCTAAGTTGGTGTGTTAAAGAAAGGGGCGTTGATTTCCTTCGGGAGGGGAGGGGAGGGTGGGGATTTTGCGAGTGGGGACTTTTGTGCAATGGAAACGCAAGACATTTTGAAGCGGTGCGGTGCGGTTCTGGACTGTACTGGACAGTGTCGTGCTTAAGTCGGTCAATAGGCTGTTGTTTATCTATAACCCAGTGGTTCTCAACCTGTTCAGGCCGTGACCCCCAAAAATAATCATAATTGAACTGGTAACAGACTGTACAATGAAAGATTATAGGCCTTTAAATTGGTCAATTTAGCAAAGCGTTAAAACTGCACATTAAAAATACGGTAGCTGATCTGCGGTGATGCTATTTTCGCTATTTTAAAATGGTTTTCAAAATAAAAAATAAGATAAGTCATAAGATGTCGTGCAAAATAGAGAATATGTTTGATAAAGTGAGTGATACAGACAGCACAGCTAAAAATAAAATAAAATACTTGACCCTATTTTAAATGAGTCTATAATGTCTATCAAATTCATGCAGTTAACATAATTCACCACTATGTGTTTCAAGTTTCAATTAAAAAATCCAATGTGTGGCCCTGTTTGTTTATTAACCACTTAAACCCCATATGGGTAACCAGAGTCCCTCAGGGCTCAATACTAGTGTCTTTTCTGTTTTGGGTTATTGTGGGGAAAGCTTTCGCTGAAAATAGCCGATCGACAAGCTCACAACGCGTCGCAGTGCGACGCCTTGTGAGCTTGTCGATTTGCTATTTTCTGTGACAACAATACGGATGCTGGGGTTTTTAAGTGGTTATAAATAATATTGAATAAAGAAGTCCTAAGTACATTTACTGTATCATTTTGTTTTGTTTATTTAGTCACAAGCTCTCTTTAATGCTTTTCATCAGTTAAACATTTATGAAAATCACAGACAGACTTAAAGGGCCACTTCCCTGATTTTGAACCCAAATCCTGTTTTCATGAAGTCGAGGACAAAATAAAGATGATTTGGCAGTGCTTCTATGTTTTTATTTTGAATTTAGAATGTTTACTCTGTGACATCACAGGGTGAACCTCAGTTCCTCCTATAGACTACTTGGACTACAATGTTTCCTGTATACTGTAGTTCCTGTCGGATCTAAACTAATATCAGCTGGAGTCCTGTGTGACTATATCTTCTCATGTGTGTACGCTCCAAATAGTTATGCTGTCCCTATTTTGGCCATTAAACAAAAATATGATACATTTTTTGCTATGTTTAAAGAAATTTGTTATTTTCACTACCTTTGTGTAACAGTGTCACACCACAAAGTAGGGCATTATTTATTTTAAGAAAAAAATCATATAAAGTGTAAATATGGAGATAAAGGTTTTCAGCATAACCGCGACAATACAGTATTTGATGATGCAAAATCCAGTTTGCTTCCATTGACAAGTGTACTAAACTATAGGTTACATGTTCATGTGTGGCCATGAGATCATGTGTCCCCTGACAGTTAAAGCTGTTAAACCAAAGGTCCAGTCGACTGTACCACTGTCCTGTCCACTGAGGTCACAATACTGAATGGAATTCATTCATCATCCTTCAATTTGACTGGCATTTCTCTCACTTAATCAGTAGGAACTTAATCTTGTTTCCTGAAATAACACACACAATGAATAATTCCATGAACACTTCAGGTCCAACTCCAGCTGAACCTGAAGTGAGGGGACAAAACAAAAGAGAATGCAGATGACAAGCAATGACACAACAGCAATAAGGCATCACTGAATTGGCCTCCAGATGTTTTTTTTATTATATCATTATGATCGGGTTCACCTAGCCTGGCATTGACAGACTGATGATGTGGATTCACTCACACGTTCCTCCACGGTATCAGTCTGGACTTCGGCCCATAGGCAGAGAGTATGAGAAATCAGAAAATGAGCGGGCCAATCAGGGGGCTGCTTTTCACTGTTGTACGGACAGCAGTTGAAACGCAGTCACTGATTGGCCCGGTCATGTCTTGGTAATCCTGAGTGTTAAACTCTTAACGCTCTTCCCTGAATCCATGAGAGAAACTAAATGAAAATTCAGGTCGAGTGTCAGGCTACTCAATACCATGTGTGCCCACTGGAAGAAGTGGAGCGAAAGTGGTCTGTGTGGAACTAGTGAGAAAGTCGAGATACTTCACTAAAATACACATTTTCTACCAGAACTGCCCCCCTTCTCCTTCATGCCGTTCCCGCCTCCAAATAAATACCCCCGATTATCTGGTAACCCTGTGTCACCACCACCAGGCTTTTCCACACGGATGGGAAATGATGGTGTAGTGTGAGAGTCCAGCTGTACAACGTTCAACCACAAGCTGAACCTGTTTGTGCTACACATTCACTGTCTCTTTAAAACCACTGCCTCCTGCAAACATCCAGGAAGTCCCTCCCTTTGCCTCATAGATGTCTTTGCCTCTCCTAGTTTTCTACAGAGGAAACGAAACCCAGTCTCTCTTCAGAGTAAACCAAAGTGTTGTGTTTTTTCTCAGTGTGAGTGTGGTTGTCAGTCAAATGGCACAACAGCAGCAGCAACAACAGACATGTGAGCTGGACCAGGACCAGTTCTGCTGTTGTTCTGTCTGTCTGGACCTTCTAAAGGAACCAGTGACTCTACAGTGTGGACACAGTTACTGTAGAAGCTGTATTGAGGGTTACTGGGACCAGTATGAGGAGACTGGAGTCTACAGCTGTCCCCAGTGCAGAGAGAGCTTCAGTCCCAGACCTGTTCTGAGGAAGAACACCTTGCTGGCTGAGGTGAGATGACCTTACAAGTTACAACCACACATTAAACTACACGTTCTGTTACACTTGTTGCCTATGTTGATAGATGGTAGTTATGCTATATGTTGGCTACTTACTACACATTATGTTATGTATGTTGATAATGTCCAACATAATTATAATAATAGATAATAGATAATAGATTAATAATAGATAATAGATTTTCCCTTCTAGATAAAGCATGTGTAAGAATGATGTGTACAGTATACTACACCATCATGATCAATCAATCCATTGTGTTCCGCTCATTACATTTCTTTAATAAGCCTGCTGCAGACAATCATTATACAGTATGCCCTGTTATCTTGTTGATATTACTACAGAGCCCTCTGTCAGTCAGTGTAGATTGGTTATACTTAATGTAGTGGTTCTCAAACTGTGGAACTGGATCCCCAGGAGGTCCCCAAATGATGATATTATGTTTAATGTGCAGCATTGTTTTCTCACTCAACAGTAAACAAACCAACATACAATACAGTATGTATAGTGTATATAGGGTATCTGTCCATTTTTAAAGTGAGAATTTAAGGACTTTAAAGACCTTTTAAATACCTCTAAAATGATAATTAAAACATAGCAATACTGTGTCAAAAGCTATCAACAAACTATACTGTATAAAATGGTCAGCAGCGGCAGCTCCTCCAGTCTCCGGGCCCCAGACTCGGAGCGCCAGCCCCAGGACGGGAGGTCCCCCAGGGGCTCCACGCTGAGCTTCTCCCTGGTGGGCGGCGGGGGCTGCTCCGCCGCCGAGAACAGCATCTGGATCAGGCAGGCGGCGCCCCAGGAGGAGGAGGAGAGCAAGCCCTCCTCCTCCGCCATCACCAACTTCTGGGACTTTTTCACCGGGAAGGGCTTGTCCGGGTCCGAGACCATCGTATGATGGAGAGGGAGAGGATGAAGGAAGAGACAGAAAGAGGGAGAGGCGGAGAGAGAGAGAAAGAGCGAGCGGGGGTGAGAGAGAGTGCGTGCGTGTGTGTGTGTGTGTGTGTGTGTGTGTGTGCACGTGCGTGCGTGTGTGCGTGCGTTGACTTGTGAAAATTAAATTGGGAACTGAGTGAAGTTTCTCTTCACATATAATCTATAAGTGAAGAGAAAGACGAAAAGGAAGGAGAAGGAAAAGTCTAACATTTGCCCTCAGAAACATTATATTAACCACATGAACCCTAGCGTCCCTTTTATGGGCATGTCGTAAATAGCCGATCTACAAGTTCACAGCGTGTCTGTAGAATAATCTATTATTATGATGTAACGGTGGCGTTTGTATTGACATGTTACCTGCACATGTGGCCTTCTAGCGCCTTCCTGTATCTTATTTTCAGAAGGATATTTAGTCATAATAATAAGTACAAATATATACAATTCTAAAAACTACAGCTCTGACCTACAGTGTTGAAATCAGGGGACTTTGCACATGTCACATGAGAGTCACATGAGAGTGTTGAGAGGGTTGATTGATTAGGTCAGATAAGGAGCTGGGGTACAGTGGCCATTGTTATAGAATAGTGCTAAAGCCTGTGTTTCCACATTTAAGACAATACACAAGTCACATGATTAATCAACGGAAGGTTTCACCCACATGGGTAGACCAACCCATATAAATATAGTGGATGCTTGCTGAACAGGAGTGTGTTCTGCATGCATCAGTGTTACTTGTGACCAGGGTGTTATTGCTGTGTTTGTCATTTTCCATTATGACCGCCGAGGGACTGACGGTAAGAATTGAGAGCGTGTTTACACGGCGATACATTTATATATTTCTGATATGTTTTATAGTTGTGTGTATATCTCATGTAATTTGTGTTGTTGTTTGTGTTACCTCTTCTCTTTACTTCCAGGGTGTGATGAAGCTGAGCAGTACAGGAGGTCAGCAGTCTTCTGCCTCTGCTGCTCTGCTGTACGCCGGTCCAGCAGACGTGGCCTGTGATTTCTGCACCGGAGAATTTTTCAGACCTCACAAAGCGCTCATGTCTTGTCTGGTGTGTCTGGTATCTTGTTGTGAGACTCACCTCCAGCCTCACTACAATGTTCCTGTGTTGAAGAGGCACAAGCTGGTCCCAGCCACCAACAAACTGCAGGAGAAGATGTGCTCGGCAGACGTGGCCTGTGATTTCTGCACCGGAGCCAGACCTCAAAAAGCTCTCATGTCTTGTCTGGTGTGTCTGGTCTCTTACTGTGAGACTCACCTCCAGCCTCACTACAATGTTCCTGTGTTGAAGAAGCACAAGCTGGTCCCAGCCACCAACAAACTGCAGGAGAAGATGTGCTCCAGTCATGGCAAGTTGATGGAGGTGTTCTGTCGCAAAGACCGCCAGTATATCTGCTATCTGTGCCTCATGGATGAACATAAGGGCCATGACACGGTGTCAGCTGATGCAGAGAAGGCCGAGAAACAGGTAGAACCACCATCACTCTTAAGACAAATCATAAGATAGAGCATGTTTTCAAGCAGAACTAAATGACCATGTCAGAGACATAAAAAGCACAAATCAGGGTGTAATAAAAAGTATTAAAGGATGAAGTAAACTCATTTTGGACCCAATGAAAAACAGAGGCGATTTATAACTTTTCATGAATGGTATTTAATGTCCATTAATCTTGCCCCTGCAAAAGTGTATTTTGAGGAAGTTACAAAGTTGATTTAAGATGATTGGATCCAAACTAAACTGTTTCAAATCTCACTAGTTTTTACCCTGTATCCTATATGAGTTATCTTTCTCCTGTTTGGATAGAATCAGTGGTGGAAAAAGTAATCAAATGTTTTACTTAAATCTACAAAGTGACTAGTAACTAAAGTTTTCACATAATTGTAGTGGAGTAAAAGTACAATATTTGCCTCTGAGATGTAGTGGATTAGAAGTAAAAGTACTGAAAACTGGAAATACTCAAATAAAGTAAAAACATCTCAAAATTGTACTTAAGTACAGTACTTGAGTAAATGTACTTAGTTACTTTACACCACTGGATAGAAGTGGTATCCCGACTTGAAAATGTGCTTTGTTTACAAGCCAAACTGTCTCTTCCTGTTTCTTGCAGAAACAGCTGGTGACAATTCAGGAGGAAGTCCAGCAGAAGATCCAGGAGAAAAAGAAGGAGCTGAAAGACCTGAGACAGGTCATGGAGGCCCTGAACGTGAGCTTATATTATGATAATAGTTCTTGTTCTTGTGTTAACTGTGATGCTATATGGATGAGACAGTGCCTTGTGTCATCAGAAGCACTAAAGCAGTGGTTCTAAAACCTTTTCATGTCAAGGACCCCCAATTAATATGTATTTGGCTGTGGACCCCCATTTGAAAATACTTGTGTGCCAGCAACCCACATATAATATTTGTGAGACTGTGTAGGCGTTTTCCATGCGGCAACATCTCAAACAGTCTGTGGTTGGGATGGTTTTGATCTTTGATGATTTGAAAATAGCATATCTGTCTATAGATCTGCTATTTTCAAAAGAAATGTGAACAACATTATGGATTGTTTTTGAAACATTTTAACAACACACTCTGCGTGTGTGTGTGTGTGTGTGTGTGTGTGTGTGTGTGTGTGTGTGTGTGTGTGTGTGTGTGTGTGTGTGTGTGTGTGTGTGTGCGTGCACTGGTTGAACAACAGGGACATCAGCTCACCTCCCCGAATTGTGATCTCTTGGTTTAATGTTCTTCCATCCCTGTCTATACTGGTTTACTTGTCTCTCTCCAGAGTTTCCAGTCTCTCTACAGTTCCAGTGGTCTGAGAGACCAACTAGACAACATCCTGAAGACAACTTGGCCAGAGATATCAAAGAGAGGTGAGATTTAAATGTTTTTCTTGTTTTTCTAACCAGCCATCATAGTAAACATGGATTGATGAAGTCAGAAGGCAACTGGAGATATTTGAACTGGAGCAGACTGATGGTACACAGGTTGGCTCTCTGTCAGATTTGACAGAAACATTGAAGAATCTAAGCAAGAATATTTCTCAAAGGAGAGGTTAGGGTTAGATTTAAATGTCTTTATTGTGTTTTAACCGGCCCCTATACTCTACAGTACATTTCTAAGTGTTGAAACAGTTAGTACAGGTGGAAGTATGTCTGGGAAGGCTACTAAAGCCTGTAGTATGGGAGGCAAAAGTGTGCAAAATGTCAATTCTCCTAAGATTTTTTTGTAATGAGCAGATCTACAAGCTCACAACGTGTTGTGATTCGTTCGATGTGTTGTGAACTTGTAGAACGGCTATTTTCAAATAGCTGATGTATATAGGATTTTGGTTGGTTTAACTAATTTTAAGGCTATATTAACACATTTAGCTGGGGATCCCCTGGAACCCCTTGGGGAACCACTGCACTAAAGTACCCAGAATGACAGTAAAGAACAGTGACAGTAAAGAATCCAGGCCACCAATTCTTATGTTGTGACTGAATTATTCCCCACAAAGTTCTACAGAAACATGACAACTAAGAACCAAGAGTTTCTGTCTTTCTTTCTTTCTTTTTTTCTTTCTTTCTTTCTTTCTTTCTTTCTTTCTTTCTTTCTTTCTTTCTTTCTTTCTTTCTTTCTTTCTTTCTTTCTTTCTTCAAATATTGATTGGATGAAATTTGTAACCCACCTGAAAATGTATTTTCTGTTTTACTGAAGAGCTGGAGAGACAGCTGTTACTGAACAAACACTATATAATAGCAATTACTATCAAGCTATAATAGCTTGAACTTTTTGACAAAACCCTTGGAACTTCAGTTTAATCCATTCTTCAGTATGATGTCTGTCATATATGCTATATATGTGATTGTGCTTTTAAGAGAGCTTCGTTACGACACTGCCATAAAGCAGGTCTGTTGTTGTCTTTTACGTCAGCCGTATGTTGTGACCTCCTGTGGGCTCACGCTGTATGTTTTACATGCCCGAAGTCAGCAGTAAAGTCTATTGGATTTGACCCTTTGTGTGGACATAGAAATCATTTACAATGTCATGATGACCTTTACTGTTTTCTTGTGTCTCCAGTTGATGTTTTCCACCCAGCGGAGCCTCAGACCAGAAAGGACTTTTTACAATGTGAGTCCATGTTGATGCAGGTTCTGAACGTTGACGTTTCATTCTGATATGTTGTTATTTAAAGCTCTAATGAGTTTGATCTGAGAGACTAACTCTAAACACAATAAGGTTCATGAGGTTTGATTTTTCTTTTGTCATGTGTTCTCACAGATTCCTCTCCTCTGTCTCTGGACATGAACACAATACACAAAAATCTCTCCCTGTCAGAGGAGAAGAGGAAGGTGACTTTTACACTACATCCACGACCTTACCCTCATCATGCAAAGAGATTTACTATGTACTATCAGGTGTTGTGTACAGAGGGTCTGTCTGAACGTTGTTACTGGGAAGTAGAGTGGAGTGGTGATGGGGTTCGTATAGCAATCTGTTATAAAGACATCAGCAGACAAACATGGTTTGGAGACAATGATAAATCCTGGTGTTTACAGTGCATTGATAAAAACTACAGTTTCATACACAACAGTGTTGAGACTAAAGTGTCAGGGCCTCTCTCCTACAGAGTGGGGGTGTACCTGGACCACAAGGCAGGTACTCTGTCCTTCTACAGTGTTTCTGACATAATGACCCTCCTACACACAGTTCGAACCACGTTCACACAACCTCTCTATCCAGGGATAATGCTTTGGTACTATGGAGATACAGCAGAGCTGTGTAAGACATGGTAGACATGTTAAGAATACTGATGATGATATTCAGTTGAAAACTTTGTTTTCTTCATTTGATTATAGATTTTCCCTTCTAGATAAAGCATGTGTAAGAATGATGTGATCAATCAATCCATTGTGTTCCCCTCATTGCATTTCTTTAATAAGCCTGCTGCAGACAATCATTATACAGTATGCCCTGTTATCTTGTTGATATTACTACAGGGCCCTCTGTCAGTCTGTGTAGATTGGTTATACTAAATGTAGTGGTTTTCAAACTGTGGGTCTGGACCCCCAGGGGGTCCCCAAATGATGATGATATGCTTAATGTGCAACATTGTTTTCTCACTCAACAATAAACAAACCAACATACAGTATGTATAGTGTATACAGGGTATCTGCACATTTCTAAAGTGACAATTTAAAGGAGCACTTCACCCCTGGAAGAAGTTTTCGGTCTTTTAATGAAGTTTAGGAGTCAAGAAACAAGATCCTGGGTTTTTTTTGTGAATAATCTGTGTTTTTAGATATCTAGTAATCTTCGCAATATTCGTGACGTTATTTGCATCATGAGAGATTGGTCTCATTCCTTTCCGCACTACATGTCTCGGCGTGTCTCAGTCAGACCATCTCAAAAGACAGCCCCAATGGGGTGTCCGTAACACTTTGTTCAACCTTCTTTCGCCACTCGGCCACTCCCATTATATGCGGCCAGCGGCCCTTGCAGAGTGAGGCATTACTTTACCTGAGTTATCTTCTGATAGTTGTACTTGAATGTTGACATGAAATAATAATCCTGTGTAGTGTTTCATAAGCGCAAGCTTGAAAAAAAAAATACAGCGTGGAGTAGCAGCGCTGGTAAACAAACACCGTCACGAAAGGCTAGGATCATAATACCAAGGATGTGACAGTGATGTCAATACTATGCGACACGGAAGTGAAACTGCATGAAGATACTTATATGTCCCAGTGATATGACATCACTAACGAATCCTTGGACATAATATGTAACTAGATGAACGTTTGCGAGGACAGCCAGTGTTGCCAGATATTGTGAGAGAAATAAGCAGCCAGGTCTATGAAAACAAGCCCAAAAGAAAAATAACTATGCCAAGAGCACTTTACCTAGACATGGGATATTATATATTTGAAAATTGCTGATCTACAAGCTCACAACGCTTCGCAACCCATTGTGAGCTTGTAGATCTGCTATTTACAAAAAGATCTTGAGGGGGAAAAAGTCCAAAATGTGGATTTTTTGCAAAATATTTTTATTTGCTTTTCAAAATGTGGAATATTTTTGACACATATTTGTTAGGGGCTCCCTGCCACAAATTATAATTTCAGATGGGGGTCTGTGGAAAAATACATGAACATGTTTGAGAACCACTGGTTTAAACAGCAATCAAAACATTTGGAAACAAGCCCAAATATCAACTACATTTTAGAAAGAAGCCGCTTATAATAAGCAGACATGGCGACACTGGCATGCTGTTTGGATGTTATTGTTGGAGATCACACCCACATGGAACCTCCCCTGCCACAAGGCACCAAAGCATTCTGGGAGTTGAAGTTATAGGCAGTGATACCTGTGGTCCCCCCTGTGGTCCCCCCTGTGGTCACCCCTGGAACTTCTTCCAGGGGTGAAGTGCTCCTTTAATTTAAGGACTTTTAAGACCTATTGAATACCTCTAAAACATGGCATTACTGCGTTAAAAGTAATCAACAAACTATACTATAAAAACTGGTCAAACATTGGCCAAATATTACTTAGAGACAGAAAAAGTGAAAATAAATGATCTACATGCTCTTGCAACGCGAGGCTTTGTGAGCTTATAGATCTGCTATTTTCACAATATCAATGGAGTTACACTAAATGTAATGCTTCCACCTGCAATTCCAAGTGCTTGTCAGGGTGGGTGGTCCTCTGTTCAAATATGATTATTTTCAGGGGTCTCCAGTTCAATTATGATTTTTGGTGGGTCCCCAGTTCAAATATTATTTTGGGGGGTCCCCAGTTCAAATATTATTTTGGGGGGTCCCCAGTTCAAATATAATTTTGGGGGGTCCCCAGTTCAAATAGGATTATTCTGGGAGGTCTCTGCCTGAAAAGTGTGAGAACCACTGGTGTAAGGTCTTACTCCTCAATGTGTCAATAGGGTATGTTGTGTCAACGGTTAATCAATTTAATCATTTATAAAAATGTGTGTAAAAGTCAAACTTGTGTCTATGCTACATTGCTCCCTGCACAATGATAATAATTAAATATTATACATAGTGTAAATATAATGCTGAGTTTTCTTTTATCCACTTTCTATGTTTTACTAATTGTACACTTAAACAATGTTGCCTGTAATCTTCAATACATGTTCTATATACATGTAATTACTTTCCATCAGAGGCTTCCACACATAGATTCATAATGAATGACATCATTGACAAGACATATCATGGGTTAATAACTCATTAACTTTGGATTACAACCGGACTTTGTATCATTTATTACTTATTTTCCCGTTGCACAATGATGAATGAACTGTCTCTTTTCTTCTGTCAGTTTATTAGAACTTCTTCAGCAAAATAGAAGACGTTTTCAAGTTCACATCACTTCCTCAATAGTACAATAGACCATTGGTGTAAAGTAACTAAGTACATGTACTCAATTACTGTACTTAAGTACAATTCAGAGGTATAATTTACTCTACAGAAAATGTAAAAAATGCACGAGTACAGTCAAACACTTTGTCTAAAAGGATAACACCACAAAAGTCCTTGCGGTCTTGTTTCCATTGGGGTCCTAGGTACTGGGGGCATTGACCCTTTGACTATCTTAAAACTACATCCCATCACTCAAATACCCCTTAACTGCCTCTGAGATGTAGTGGAGAATTAATAGTCACTAAGTCAGTCAATAGGCTGTTGTTTATCTATAACCCCCCAGTCGTTCTCAACCTGTTCAGGCCGTGACCCCGAAAAATAATCATAATTGAACTGGTAACAGACTGTACAATGAAAGATTGTAGGCCTTTAAATTGGTTAATTTAGCAAAGCGTTAAAACTGCACATTACAAAATACGGTAGCTGATCTGCAGTGAAGCTATTTTCGCTATTTTAAAATGGTTTTCAAAATAAAAAATAAGATAAGTCATAAGACGTCGTGCAAAATAGGGAATATGTTTGATGAAGTGAGTGATACAGACAGCACAGCTGTAAAAAAAATAATAACAATAAGATAGGGGCGTCCGCTGGCCTGGCGGTCCAGGCGCATACCACTTATGCTGATGGTCCAGCTTGACAGCGTGTGGCGGGTTCGACTCCTGGTCCTGACGACCTTTGCTGTATGTCATCCCCCCATCTCTCTCCCCATTTCCTGTCAGCCTACTATACTATCAATAAAGGCAGAAAAAGCCCCCAAAAATATCTTACTTGACCCTATTATAAATTAGTCTATCGTGTCTATCAAATTCATGCAGTTTTAACATAATTCACCACTATGTGTTTCACGTTTCAATTCAAAAATCCAATGTGTGGCCCTTCACTCACTTTATCAAAGTCAGCTTGGCCCCCTATAGAAAAAATGTTTGCACCCCTGTTTTTTATGTCCAGTGAAGTCAAGACCTACAAAACCAAAACATCTGGGGAAGAAATTATTGTTTTTCTAAAAACATCATTCAATCATAATATCTCAGAATGTGACATATTATGCATGCACAGTAGACTAATGATTATATTTCAGAAACTGATTCCCTGGGAAATACATATTTCAAAATGATGGCAGACGCTTACCATGTTTATTAACCACTTAAACCCCATATGGGTAACCAGAGTCCCTCAGGGCTCAATACTAGTGTCTTTTCTGTTTTGGGTTATCGTGGGGAAAGCTTTCGCTGAAAATAGCCGATCGAAAAGCTCACAACGCGTCGCAACGCGACTCGTTGTGAGCTTGTCGATCGGCTATTTTCTGTGACCACAATACGGATACTGGGGTTTTTAAGTGGTTAAAAATAATATTGAATATAGAAGTCCTAAGTACATTGGCTGTATCATTTTGTTTTGTTAATTTAGTCACAAGCTCTCTTTAATGCTTTTCATCAGTTAAACATTTATGAAAATCACAGACAGACTTAAAGGGCCACTTCCCTGATTTTGAACCCAAATCCTGTTTTCATGAAGTCGAGGACAAAATAAAGATGATTTGGCAGTGCTTCTATTTTTGTATTTTGAATTTGGAACGTTTACTCTGTGACATCACAGGGTGAACCTCAGTTCCTCCTATAGACTACTTGGACTACAGTGTTTCCTGTATACTCTACCTCATGTGTGTACGCTCCGTTCTGCTGTCCCTATTTTGGCCATGTCATTAAACTAAAATATGATTTATTTTTTGCTATGTTTAACAAAATGTGTTATTTTCACTACTTTTGTGCAACAGTGTCACACCACGAAGTAGGGCATTATTTTAAGAAAAAAAATCATATAAAGTGGAAATATGGAGATAAAGGTTTTCTGCATAACAGCGACAATACAGTATTTTTGATAGTTTGAATGTGAGCTTTAACAAGCCTAAGTTTATCCAATAAAACATTAATATAATAAGCTGTACTTTTCATGTCATAGTCCTTTTCAAGAGCAGTGGACCTTAACCAAGAGATTAATGAAACACTACTCTGTTGGGTTGATAGTGTCCTCAAACTAAATATTGTACATACAACATTATTATGCCTTTAGGGCGCGCTCCCACCAAGAGTTGGCTGGCCGCTGTTAAACGCAGGTTGTGCGCGGCCACAGTTTTTTTGCAGCCAGCGGATTCTAAAAAAAGGGAGTGTCGCGTCTGTCACTCACTTTCAGGAGCCTCCCCGTAGCCCGCACCGCCTGTGCCTGCTGCCTTGAGCACCATGTTGCTTCCTGAGTCTTGAGACGGTCCGCCTTCGACTCACCCGATTGGACAGAGGGAGAAAATCAGCGCCTGCCTCCAGCAGTTTTATGCTTAGTCGCGGAGAGCAGATAAACGCAAGGTCTGCACGACAAGCGGAAAAATCTGCTCTTGCGTGAATCAACGCATTTGCATTGACAATGCATTGGCAGATTCTGCAAACAGCGGCCAGCCAACTCTTGGTGGGGGCGCGCCCTTAGGGCGCTTTCCCACCGCACTTTTATTTTACCTCTGGGGCAGAATCTGCCAATGCTTTGTCAATGTAAATGCGTGGATTCACGCAAGAGCGGATCTTTCCGCCTGTCGCGCAGACCTTGCGTTTATCTGCTCTACACGACTTCTCTATTTGAAGCAGAAAACTGCTGGAGGCAGGAGCTGATTTCCCCCCTCTGTCCAATCGGGTGAGTGGAAGGCGGACCGTCCCAAGACTCAGGAAGCACCATGGTGCTCAAGGCAGCAGGCGGTGCGGGCTACGGGGGGGTCCTGAAAGTGAGTGACAGGCGCGTCACTCCCGTTTTTTAGAATCCGCTGGCTGCAAAAAACTGTGGCCGCGCACAACCTGCGTTTAACGCTAGCCGACCATGTTTTGGTGGGAGCGCGCCCTTACTCTGATATTTGCTCAAGAAAAAAATAGTTTCATTTGTTTTGACAGCAAAATCCTGCATGACTATAAGCAAACAAATGGTGAACGCTGCCCCCTTGTGTCCAAAGTGAAACATAACCTGAAACAGGATCTCATATAATGTAACTTTGTATTCACAGTATTGTTTGTTTTTGTTTTGTTTTTAGAATTCCACAAGTTTAACAAATACGTACATTCAATTCTCACTGGAAAAGATTGACACAGTGAGGCTTGGAAAGGGAAATCTAGTGATTATTATGAGGTCCTATTCAGAGGTCTGAGAGTGTTTTTAATGAATGGTTCCTTGTTTTCCTTCCAGAATACAGTAGCCTGCTTGCATAGTGCCTGTTGCTTTGCTGTGAAAGAACATGAGGTGTTGACCGTTCCGTTGTTGAACAGAGATTACTATATTCCATTTCCCCTTTTAATGCTGACCTTTTCTTAATCATAAGTTGTCTGTCTGTCAGTCTACCTTCTAGTGTATTTTAATTACAATACAAGGTTATAGGCCTATAATTTGGTCTCTACACCTATATGCTTTTCTATTCCATGTAAACCAACAGCCAATGCCTAAAAGTGTGTATAATTTGAAACTTGTGTGTTCTGAGCTTTTTCATCTGGACCGTGTACATAACACAGCTATGAATTACAGTAGGAGAGGTTTTATAGCACACAATGTCATAGATGTTTTTTTTTTACAGTGAAGTCAAGACCTAAATAACCAAATAAATCTGGGGGAAAACACATTTTGTCCATCATTCAACCATAATGTCTCAGAATGTGACTTTATGTATGTGAATTAGACTAATGATTATATTTCAAGAACTGATTCCTGGGGAAAAATGTTGTGCAAAGTACAACGATTACATTAACAGTATCAATTATAGGCTACACTTGATAGGATGAAATGCAAGTCAGAAGCAAATTTGAGCTAGATCCAGTTTGTTTCTAATGACAAGTGTACTGAACGCTAGGTTACATGTTCATGTGTGTCCATGAGATCACGTGTCCCCTGACAGTTAAAGCTGTTAAACCAAAGGTCCAGTCGACTGTACCACTGTCCTGTCCACTGAGGTCACAATACTGAATGGAATTCATTCATCATTCAATTTGACAATGCTGCTGGCATTTCTCTCACTTAATCTGTAGGAACTTAATCTTGTTTCCTGAAATAACACACAATGAATAATTCCATAAACACTTCAGGTCCAACTCCAGCTACTAAAATACAAATTTTCTGGCATACTCTACCCCAAATAAATACCCCTGAATATCTTGTAACCTTGTGTGGAAATGATGATTGATGGTGTAGTGTGAGAGTCCAGCTGTACAACGTTCAACCACAAGCTGAACCTGTTTGTGCTACACATTAACTGTCTCTTTAAAACCACTGCCTCCTGCAAACATCCAGGAAGTCCCTCCCTTTGTCTCTCCCACTTTCCTTCACAAGAAACGAAACTCAGAGCTGTTATGTGTTTTCTCTCCCAGTCTCTCTTCAGAGTAAACCAAAGTGTTGTGTGTTTTCTCTTCCAGTCTCTCTTCAGAGTAAACCAAAGAGTTGTGTGTTTTCTCTCCCAGTCTCTCTTCAGAGTAAACCAAAGAGTTGTGTGTTTTCTCTCCCAGTCTCTCTTCAGAGTAAAGCAAAGTGTTGTGTTTTCTCTCCCAGTCTCTCTTCAGAGTAAACCAAAGTGTTGTGTGTTTTCTCTCTCAGTCTCTCTTCAGAGTAAACCAAAGTGTTGTTTGTTTTCTCTCAGTGTGAGTGTGGTTGTCAGTGAAATGGCACAAAAACAGCAGCAGCAACAACAGACATGTGAGCTGGACCAGGACCAGTTCTGCTGTTGTTCTGTCTGTCTGGACCTTCTAAAGGAACCAGTGACTCTACAGTGTGGACACAGTTACTGTAGAAGCTGTATTGAGGGTTACTGGGACCAGTATGAGGAGACTGGAGTCTGCAGCTGTCCCCAGTGCAGAGAGAGCTTCAGTCCCAGACCTGTTCTGAGGAAGAACACCTTGCTGGCTGAGGTGAGATGACCTTACAAGTTACAACCACACATTAAACTACATGTTCTGATACACAAAACTCCTTGTTGACTATTTTGATAGATGGTAGTTATACTATATGTTGGTTACTTATTACACATTATGTTATGTATGTTAATAGATAATAGATAATAGATTAATAATAGATAATAGATTTTCCCTTCTAGATAAAGCATGTGTAAGAATGATGTGTACAGTATACTACACCATCATGATCAATCAATCCATTGTGTTCCGCTCATTACATTTCTTTAATACGCCTGCTACAGACAATCATTATACAGTATGCCCTGTTATCTTGTTGATATTACTACAGAGCCCTCTGTCAGTCAGTGTAGATTGGTTATACTAAATGTAGTGGTTCTCAAACTGTGGATCTGGATCCCCAGGAGGTCCCCAAATGATGATATTATGTTTAATGTGCAGCATTGTTTTCTCACTCAACAGTAAACAAACCAACATACAATACAGTATGTATAGTGTATATAGGGTATCTGTCCATTTTTAAAGTGACAATTTAAGGACTTTAAAGACCTTTTAAATACCTCTAAAATGAAAATTAAAACATAGCATTACTGTGTCAAATGTAATCAACAAACTATACTGTATACAATGGTCAGCAGTGGCAGCTCCTCCAGTCTCCGGGCCCCAGACTCGGAGCGCCAGCCCCAGGACGGGAGGTCCCCCATGGGCTCCACGCTGAGCTTCTCCCTGGTGGGCGGCGGGGGCTGCTCCGCCGCCGAGAACAGCATCTGGATCAGGCAGGCGGCTCCCCAGGAGGAGGAGGAGAGCAAGCCCTCCTCCTCAGCCATCACCAACTTCTGGGACTTTTTCACCGGGAAGGGCTTGTCCGGGTCCGAGACCATCGTATTATGGAGAGGGAGAGGATGAAGGAAGAGACAGAAAGAGGGAGAGGGGGAGAGAGAGAGAAAGAGGGAGCGGGGGTGAGAGAGAGTGCGTGCGTGTGTGTGTGTGTGTGTGTGTGTGTGTGTGTGTGTGTGTGTGTGTGTGTGTGTGCGTTGACTTGTGGAAATTAAATTGGGAACTGAGTGAAGTTTCTCTTCACATATAATCTATAAGTGAAGAGAAAGACAAAAAGGAAGGAGAAGGAAAAGTCTAACATTTGCCCTCAGAAACATTATATTAACCACATGAACCCTAGCGTCCCTTTTATGGGCATGTCGTAAATAGCCGATCTACAAGTTCACAGCGTGTCTGTAGAATAATCTATTATTATGATGTAACGGTGGCGTTTGTATTGACATGTTACCTGCACATGTGGCCTTCTAGCACCTTCCTGTATCATATTTTCAGAAGGATATTTAGTCATAATAAGTACAAATATATACAATTCTAAAAACTACAGCTCTGACCTACAGTGTTGAAATCAGGGGACTTTTCACATGTCACATGAGAGTCACATGAGAGTGTTGAGAGGGTTGATTGATTAGGTCAGATAAGGAGCTGGGGTACAGTGGCCATTGTTATAGAATAGTGCTAAAGCCTGTGTTTCCACATTTAAGACAATACACAAGTCACATGATTAATCAACGGAAGGTTTCACCCACATGGGTAGACCAACCCATATAAATAGAGTGGATGCTTGCTGAACAGGAGTGTGTTCTGCATGCATCAGTGTTACTTGTGACCAGGGTGTTATTGCTGTGTTTGTCATTTTCCATTATGACCGCCGAGGGAGTGACGGTAAGAATTGAGAGGGTGTTTACACGGCGATACATTTATATATTTCTGATATGTTTTATAGTTGTGTGTATATCTCATGTAATTTGTGTTGTTGTTTGTGTTACCTCTTCTCTTTACTTCCAGGGTGTGATGAAGCTGAGCAGTACAGGAGGTCAGCAGTCTTCTGCCTCTGCTGCTCTGCTGTACGCCGGTCCAGCAGACGTGGCCTGTGATTTCTGCACCGGAGAATTTTTCAGACCTCACAAAGCGCTCATGTCTTGTCTGGTGTGTCTGGTATCTTGTTGTGAGACTCACCTCCAGCCTCACTACAATGTTCCTGTGTTGAAGAGGCACAAGCTGGTCCCAGCCACCAACAAACTGCAGGAGAAGATGTGCTCGGCAGACGTGGCCTGTGATTTCTGCATCGGAGCCAGACCTCACAAAGCTCTCATGTCTTGTCTGGTGTGTCTGGCCTCTTACTGTGAGACTCACCTCCAGCCTCACTACAATGTTCCTGTGTTGAAGAAGCACAAGCTGGTCCCAGCCACCAACAAACTGCAGGAGAAGATGTGCTCCAGTCATGGCAAGCTGAAGGCGGTGTTCTGTCACACAGACCACCAGTATATCTGCTATCAGTGCCTCATGGATGAACATAAGGGCCATGACACGGTGTCAGCTGATGCAGAGAAGGCCGAGAAACAGGTAGGACCACCATCACTTGAAGACAAATCATAAGATAGAGCATGTTTTCAAGCAGAACTAAATGACCATGTCAGAGACATAAAAAGCACAAATCAGGGTGTAATAAAAAGTATTAAAGGATGAAGTACATTAGTACTCATTTTGGACCCAATGAAAAACAGAGGCGATTTATAACTTTTCATGAATGGTATTTAATGTCCATTAATCTTGCCCCTGCAAAAGTGTACTTTGAGGAAGTTACAAAGTTGATTTAAGATGATTGGATCCAAACTAAACTGTTTCAAATCTCACTAGTTTTTACCCTGTATCCTCTATGAGTTCTCTTTCTCCTGATTGGATAGAATCAGTGGTGGAAAAAGTAATCAAATGTTTTACTTAAATCTACAAAGTGACTAGTAACTAAAGTTTTCACATAATTGTAGTGGATTAAAAGTACAATATTTGCCTCTGAGATGTAGTGGATTAGAAGTAAAAGTACTGAAAACTGGAAATACTCAAATAAAGTAAAAACATCTCAAAATTGTACTTAAGTACAGTACTTGAGTAAATGTACTTAGTTACTTTACACCACTGGATAGAAGTGGTATCCCGACTTGAAAATGTGCTTTGTTTACAAGCCAAACTGTCTCTTCCTGTTTCTTGCAGAAACAGCTGGTGACAATTCAGGAGGAAGTCCAGCAGAAGATCCAGGAGAAAAAGAAGGAGCTGAAAGACCTGAGACAGGTCATGGAGGCCCTGAACGTGAGCTGATATTATGATAATAGTTCTTGTTCTTGTGTTAACTGTGATGCTATATGGATGAGACAGTGCCTTGTGTCATCAGAGGCACTAAAGCAGTGGTTCTAAAACCTTTTCATGTCAAGGACCCCCAATTAATATGTATTTGGCTGTGGACCCCCATTTGAAAATACTTGTGTGCCAGCAACCCACATATAATATTTGTGAGACTGCGTAGGTGTTTTCCATGCGGCAACATCTCAAACAGTCTGTGGTTGGGATGGTTTTGATCTTTGATGATTTGAAAATAGCAGATCTGTCTATAGATCTGCTATTTTCAAAAGAAATCTGAACAACATTATGGATTGTTTTTGAAACATTTTAACAACACACTCTGTGTGTGTGTGTGTGTGTGTGTGTGTGTGTGTGTGTGTGTGTGTGTGTGTGTGTGTGTGTGTGTGTGTGTGTGTGTGTGTGTGTGTGTGTGTGTGTGTGTGTGTGAAGCAGAGCTCTGAGGCTCTCCTGAGGCAGCTGGAGGACCACTTGGAGCAGCTGGAGAGGAGACATGACCTGGAGGAGCTGTCCAACACTGATGACATCATCACTTTCATTCAGGTTCCACACATGGCATTTTACTGTTTGGTTTTGACTCATTTAGGAGAAATCGTCTTCATATTTCATCTCTTTCATCTCATTCCATCATGTCATTTTATTATTACATCATAGTATATTACATAACATAACATGACATTATTAATGTTGGTAGTTACTAATACTAATATAGTTCTAGAATACAGTAGTTGTACAGACCAGAATAATAATGTCAGAATTAGGCCTGTCACAATTATTACATAATTGCCTAATCACAATTATTTGAGATAATCACAATTATTTTCTATAATTGTAATAATTGTAAATACATTTAAAGAATAGCAGATCTACAAGATCAGCTTCTGAGCTTGTAGATTGTCTATTTAATATTTTGAAAGTATAAAATTATTCAATATCTGCCCTGTACAATTTGTGTTTGTATAATGGAACAGAAAAGTATATTTGTATTGATATATTCAATGCCAAAAACACAATCACATTGTTAATCACAATTATTTGTATGAGAATTAGAGACAAATTAAATTGTGTGTGTGTGTGTGTGTGTGTGTGTGTGTGTGTGTGTGTGTGTGTGTGTGTGTGTGTGTGTGTGTGTGTGTGTGTGTGTGTGTGTGTGTGTGTGTGTGTGTGCATGTGTGCGTGTGCGTGTGTGTGCGTGCGTGCGTGCACTGGTTGAACAACAGGGACATCAGCTCACCTCCACGAATTGTGATCTCTTGGTTTAATGTTCTTCCATCCCTGTCTATACTGGTTTACTTGTCTCTCTCCAGAGTTTCCAGTCTCTCTCCAGTTCCAGTGGTCTGAGAGACCAACTAGACAACATCCTGAAGACAACTTGGCCAGAGATATCAAAGAGAGGTGAGATTTAAATGTGTTTCTTGTTTTTCTAACCAGCCATCATAGTAAACATGGATTGATGAAGTCAGAAGGCAACTGGAGATATTTGAACTGGAGCAGACTGATGGTACACAGGTTGGCTGTCTGTCAGATTGGACAGAAACATTGAAGAATCTAAGAAATAATATTTCTCAAAGGAGAGGTTAGGGTTAGATTTAAATGTCTTTATTGTGTTTTAACCGGCCCCTATAATGTACAGTACATTTCTAAGTGTTGAAACAGTTTGTACAGGTGGGAGTATGTCTGGGAAGGCTACTAAAGCCTGTAGTATGGGAGGCAAAAGTGTGCAAAATGTCAATTCTCCTAAGATTTTTTTGTAATGAGCAGATCTACAAGCTCACAACGTGTTGTGATTCGTTCGATGTGTTGTGAACTTGTAGAACGGCTATTTTCAAATAGCTGATGTATATAGGATTTTGGTTGGTTTAACTAATTTTAAGGCTATATTAACACATTTAGCTGGGGATCCCCTGGAACCCCTTGGGGAACCACTGCACTAAAGTACCCAGAATGACAGTAAAGAACAGTGACAGTAAAGAATCCAGGCCACCAATTCTTATGTTGTGACTGAATTATTCCCCACAAAGTTCTACAGAAACATGACAACTAAGAACCAAGAGTTTCTGTCTTTCTTTCTTTCTTTTTTTCTTTCTTTCTTTCTTTCTTTCTTTCTTTCTTTCTTTCTTTCTTTCTTTCTTTCTTTCTTTCTTCAAATATTGATTGGATGAAATTTGTAACCCACCTGAAAATGTATTTTCTGTTTTACTGAAGAGCTGGAGAGACAGCTGTTACTGAACAAACACTATATAATAGCAATTACTATCAAGCTATAATAGCTTGAACCTTTTGACAAAACCCTTGGAACTTCAGTTTAATCCATTCTTCAGTATGATGTCTGTCATATATGCTATATATGTGATTGTGCTTTTAAGAGAGCTTCGTTACGACACTGCCATAAAGCAGGTCTGTTGTTGTCTTTTACGTCAGCCGTATGTTGTGACCTCCTGTGGGCTCACGCTGTATGTTTTACATGCCCGAAGTCAGCAGTAAAGTCTATTGGATTTGACCCTTTGTGTGGACATAGAAATCCTTTACAATGTCATGATGACCTTTACTGTTTTCTTGTGTCTCCAGTTGATGTTTTACATCCAGCGGAGCCTCAGACCAGAAAGGACTTTTTACAATGTGAGTCCACGTTGATGCAGGTTCTGAACGTTGAAGTTTCATTCTGATATGTTGTTATTTAAAGCTCTAATGAGTTTGATCTGAGAGACTAACTCTAAACACAATAAGGTTCATGAGGTTTGAATTCTCTTTTGTCGTGTGTTCTCACAGATTCCTCTCCTCTGTCTCTGGACATGAACACAATAAACACACGTCTCTCCCTGTCAGAGGAGAAGAGGAAGATGACTTTTACACGACAACAACAACCTTACCCTCATCATGCAGAGAGATTTACTACGTGCAACTGTCAGGTGTTGTGTACAGAGGGTCTGTCTGAACGTTGTTACTGGGAAGTAGAGTGGAGTGGTACAGGGGTTGGTATAGCAGTCAGTTATAAAGACGTCAGCAGACAAACCCTCTTTGGATCCAATGATAAATCCTGGTGTTTACAGTGCATTGATAAAAACTACAGTTTCATTCACAACAGTGTTGAGACTAACGTGTCAGGGCCTCTCTCCTCCAGAGTGGGGGTGTACCTGGACCACAAGGCAGGTACTCTGTCCTTCTACAGTGTTTCTGAGTCTGACACAATGACCCTCCTACACACAGTTCAAACCACGTTCACACAACCTCTCTATCCAGGGATAAGGCTTTATTGGAACAATGGCAATACAGCAGAGCTGTTTAAGACATGGTAGACATGTTAAGAATACTGATGATGATATTCAGTTGAAAAATTAGCTTTCTTCAATTGATAACAGATTTTCCCTTCTAGATAAAGCATGTGTAAGAATGATGTGATCAATCAATCCATTGTGTTCCTCTCATTGCATTTCTTTAATAAGCCTGCTGCAGACAATCATTATACAGTATGCCCTGTTATCTTTTTGATATTACTACAGAGCCCTCTGTCAGTCAGTGTAGATTGGTTATACTTAATGTAGTGGTTTTCAAACTGTGGGTCGGGACCCCCAGGGGGTCCCCAAATGATGATTTTTTGTTTAATGTGCAACATTGTTTTCTCACTCAACAGTAAACAAACCAACATACAGTATATATAGTGTATACAGGGTATCTGCACATTTCTAAAGTGAAAGGACTTTTAAGACCTATTGAATACCTCTAAAAGGAAAAATAAAATGAGAGATTACTGTTACACACTTAAAACTTGCCATGTTATAAACAAAAGAGGGGGAAAAAGCTTCTGTAACTTCTTTAATATCCGATATGCAAGCTCACAACCTATCTGACAAAATTATGTTTCAATTCATATAAAGGATTTTGAGACCGTCAAGTGATCATACTATTTTCATTAACTTTACTTAATTTACACTGACTTATTTTTTTCTAAATAAATGTTAGACTGCAACCTCTAACAGTGTGTTTTAGTCTGATTTGAAGAATGTTTCTGTTTCTGTCTCTGTGAAAGTTGTCTCCATGTTTAGATGACGTTTTACACAGGATCTGAATTTTGATGTTAGAACAGTGTGAGGACTGAGAGGACAAGACCAATATCTGATTAATTGTGTGTGTGCACTTGTACAATTGTGAACAAGACTAATTTTATCCAATAAAACATATTCATAATATTATGTACTTCTCGTGCAATAGTTCTTTTCAAGAGCAGCGGACCTCTATTGTTATTAACCAAGAGATTAATCAAACACTATACTATTGGGTTGTTGGTGTCCTCAAACTAAATATTTTACACTATGATATTTGCTCTAGAAACCAGAAAGAAAGTCATACTATACCAGGTGCTGTGTGTGTGTGTGTGTGTGTGTGTGTGTGTGTGTGTGTGTGTGTGTGTGTGTGTGTGTGTGTGTGTGTGTGTGTGTGTGTGTGTGTGTGTGTGTGTGTGTGTGTGTGTGTGTGTAAAATCAACTGTAGATTTAGTCGACTAAAATCTTATGATATTTAGTTGACTAAAACTAGACAAAAACAAACATTTCAGATGACTAAAATATGACTAAAACTAAAAGAAATTCAAAAGATTTAAATTAAATCAAAATTTGGTGTCAAAATGAACACTGCGTCACAGTGACATGACAAGCCATGCTGTTAGACCCCGTCTTGTGGGTTGAACCTGGGACCTTCCGGTTTCCGCTTGACATTCTGAGCTGTTAGTCAGTATTGTGCCTAATGCAATCATATTTTTAAGAGGACACCCTGCCACTGATGATACATATAACATACTTTAGTAAATTCCTGTGTTATTGAATTATTCTGTATTGTTTAAGTTGCAGAGAATGATAATGTGTTTGATTGTATTGATATATTGTTTGATGGTTGATTGTTTGATTGCATTGACTCCAGTGTAGGGAGCATTGATTGATTGATGTAGTTTATTTAGTAAGACATGAGAATAGTACATGACAGTACATAACAGTACATGGAAGTACAAATTCACAATACAAGGTCTACTAAACTGGAACTCTCATTAAGCACTAAGCTTGTTTAAGATGAGAACCCCATGCACACAAATCATGATGTCATATAAGAGGCAGACAGATATACACACTACTATACAGAATGTCATACAATCAGCTTTCAGGTTACTGGTATGAAGAGAGAAAAAAATATATATATATATACAAAAGAGGAAAATGAAGGGGGGGGGTAGGTTAAGACTTAGACAGGGGCCATTTTCGAATTGCAGCCTCCTGAAGGTGAATCTTTAGGGCAGTTTTGAAAGTGAGTAGGGTTTTACACTCCTTTACTCCTTTTGGTAGGGCATTCCACATTTTTGATGAATAGCATGAGAACGAGTTCATTCCCTTAGTTGAGCCAAATCTGGGTTGAACATGATTTGTGGAGCTTCCTCTGGTGTTATGATCATGGACTTCATTAACATTTTGGAAGTATTTTGACAAATACAGGGGGATCCCAATGTTGTGGTGTATCTTGAAGACCAGGCCCATAGCAAGTTGCTGTACTCTGTCCTCAACCCTAAGCCATCCAATCCTAGCAAAATGAGCAGGGGTTAGATGGGTTTTGTGATTGAGGCCAAGAAGTAGCCTTACAAGTTTGTTTTGGGATGTTTGGAGCTTTGTTTTTAAGGCCTTGGAGGTGTTGTGATACCATGAAGTGGATGCATAATCATAATGACCTTGAATGAGGGCCCCTGCAAGAATCTTCAGAGTATTCTTACTGACTAGACGATCAATCCTCCACAAATAGCGTGTTGTTTGGTTGACATTTTTGATCACCTTTTCTGCGTTTTTGTTACCAGAGAGGTTTGCCTCCAAGATGGAGCCTATGTAGGTCATTTCATCCTTTCTTTTGATGACATCATCACCCACTTTGATCGTGAAACTCTCTGCCTTGCTAAGGTTAGGACTGGACCCAAAGAGGATGGATTCAGTTTTACCCAGGTGTAATGAAAGTTTGTTGTCAGAGAGCCAGATGCAGATCTTGTTGAGTTCGGAGCTGAGAGTTTTCTCAACCTGCAGCCTGTCCCTGTCCGAGACTAGCAGGGCCGAGTCATCTGCGAACAGGAACAGTTTGCAGTCGCAGGCTGATGACATGTCATTCACATATATCAGGAACAGTAAAGGTCCTAGTATACTTCCTTGTGGGACACCACAAGTCACAGGGAGGGGGGGGGGACTGGGTGCCGTTTACTTCCACCACTTGCTCCCTCCCTTCCAAGTAGGATCTCATCCAGTTCACTGACGACTGACGTATCATCAAAACCTATTGCTTTGAGCTTATTGATCATAATTGGGTGATTAACGGTGTCAAAGGCCTTCTGGAGGTCCACCATGACCAAGCCGCAATATTTGCCCTTGTCGACATCTTGTTTGATAGAGTCGTTCAAATAGAGAAGGCATGTGTCAGTGGAGTGGTTTGTTCTGAAACCAGATTGGAATTTGTAGATTAGATTTTTTTCGGCAAGATACTTATCGACCTGTTCATAGACTATTTTTTCCATGACTTTCGAGATGGAGCTAAGAAAAGAAATAGGGCGGTAGTTGCCAGGGTCTAATTTGTTTCCTTTTTTGTACAGAGGGGTCACCCTTGCTTTTTTTAAATCGTTAGGGACCCGTCCCTGTATGATGGAGAGGTTTATTATGTGGGTAATGATTGGAGCAATGGAGGCGGCTGAGTCTTTTAGAAATTTGGCGGGGATATTGTCGAGGCCTGTGGCTTTGTGTTGATGAAGAGCACTCCATTTTTTAAACACCTCTTCTGTTTTCACAGGGGAGAGTTTAAAATCATCTTTGCGTACACCCTGTTTTTCGTAAAATGAATCAACATACTCTTCACCATAGCACCCAGAGTGAGGGGGTAGTTTTTCAACCAAATCTGAGGTTATGGTCGTGAAGAATATGTTGAGGATTTTACTCACTTCATGTTTGGAGTGTCATTCACCTTGAGGCTTATGTTTGTAAACCTGGTTTTCAATTTCTTGCTGCAGCCTAGTAGGTTGTTGAATAGCTTCCAAAGCTCTCGTGGTTTGCTTTTATTTTCCTCAATTTTGTCATCGAGGAAGCTTTTTTCTGCTAATAGGAGCATGCCATTAACCTTGTTTCTTAGCTTGTTTCTTTCTTTTTCAAGTTTAGCTACGTGTGATTCGAGACCTTTGTTAAAACACTTGGCGAGTTTGATCCTACCTTTATGAAGCTCAGAACACTTTTTGTTTCTGACTTTCATGGCAGTAAGGATGTCCGAATTCATCCATGCTACCGAGCGGGTTTTGACCCTGATGGTTTTCATGGGAGCCACACTGTCCAAAATTTGAATGAATTTGGTTTTGAAACCAAGCCAAGATTCGTCTACCTGTGTGCTGTTTAGTACGTCGGACCAGTCCAGTTCCTCTAGCCTGTGATCTAAGTCCTCACTCTTATAGTTTTTGAGGTCTCTGATCGTGACTGATTTGTGGTAACCGGTCTTAGGTTTACGTTTCTTTCTGGTGCAGAAGATCATGTTATGATCAGATATGCCACAGGTAGAAACACCACTATTGAGGATTTCATGCAATCAAGCATGCTCATTCCACCCATGCTGAACCATACCAACTGTGGGTTGGTTTAAAATTGGTAAAGTGGGAAGATGGGTACTCTAATATTAATTATGATTATGTGGGTAATTCTTTGAGTAATATGTGACACTCTAAAGTGTGGATATGAATTGTAATGTCTCTGGACATTACAATTAACTGGTTAAATTGAGGATTCAATTCAGGTTTGGTACGGTCCAATGGGCGGGGCCTAGCCTATATAAGTAGGGGGACCTGCCACTGCTTGGCAGTCAGTGAAGGACTGTTGAGGAGTAGACCCAGGGCCAATCTGTCCAGTGTGTGTATATAGAGTTTGTTGTGCGTCATTATTTTTGTTCATGATTTTCCTGAGATGTAAGAAGGTGAATAAAATCCACTTCCATTCTGCAACATCGAGGGTTCTGTTTGGCGATTTTTGGCAGTTTTGCTATTTTACCAGTGGTTTCAAACTATGCCTTTCGGCAAACACTAGCCTCACTAAGTCATAGTGTGACAATTCTGAAACGTAATATTTTGCCGCAGATACTCCAACCCAGACGTAACCTATACAAAATTAATATTGCATTTTGTCTCAGAAGTGGCATAAGTTCTAAGATTTAACCCTTTATAACACTCAAAACAATGTAGCTATTCTATGCTGCTACACACTATTAGGCATTTATTGTCAACTGGTTTATATACCACTTAAACATAATACTTTGTTCACAGATAAGCTGAAGTTAAAAAGAAAATGCCATCCCACACAGCAACAGATTTCGCTGTGCGGGATGGCACATTTTTTGTGTTAAATTGTGACTGTAGCCTGAATGCATCAGTGGTCAATTGTAAGCAAAAACTGATTGTTGTAATTGGAAGTAAGTAATATCCATAATTGAATGCAAACCTTTTGCTGAGATCTGCAGACTAACAATAATTAGCCGTTTCTGGCCAGAGGCACTTGTCTGACCTCTGACCTCACTGGACGGCCCGCCACACTTAAAAAAATAATAATTACACCTCTCCAGCTTAGCTGAGAGTGTAATGTGGTAGAGGAGGTCTCCCTGAACGTGTGAGTATGTCAAAAGTGCTGATATGAAGAGCTGTCTCCTGTCCAGCGTCCAATTTGTAAAGGCTATGCACTCCAGTGAACAGCATTTATCCGTTTAGATACATTCTTAATGTTATTAAAACAGTTCAAAACTGTTTTTGTTACACAGAAACATAATTTGTGCTGTCTAGCTTCGTTTAAATGCTTAATTTATTTAGTTTTAATGTGCACATGAATCGTTTTTCAACGGCTTCTTTTTACCCCCCCCCCCTCCTTTTTTTCTCTTGTACATATTTTTTACTTTTCATACCAGTAACCTGTAAGCTGATTGTACGACGTTATGTATAGTAGTGTGTATATCTATGTCTCTTATATGTCATCATGATTTGTGTGCGTGGGGATCGCATTTTAAACAAGCTTAGTGCTTTATGAGCCTTCCAGTTTAGTAGACCTTGTATTGTGAATTTTGTACTTCCATGTACTGTTGTTCTCATGTCTTACTAAATAAAGTACATCAATCAATCAATCAATCAATCAATCATGATCAATCAATCCATTGTGTTCCGCTCATTGCATTTCTTTAATAAGCCTGCTGCAGACAATCATTATACAGTATGCCCTGTTATCTTGTTGATATTACTACAGAGCCCTCTGTCAGTCTGTGTAGATTGGTTATACTAAATGTAGTGGTTCTCAAACTGTGGGTCTGGACCTCCAGGGGGTCCCCAAATGATATTTTGCTTAATGTGCAACATTGTTTTCTCACTCAACAGTAAACAAACCTACAAACACAAACACACAGTACATACATGTATGTATAGTGAAAACAGAGTATCTGCACATTTCTAAAGTGACACTTTAAGGACTTTTTAAGACCTATTGAATACCTCTTAAATGAGACATTACTGTGTCAAAAGTAATTAACAAACTATACTATAGAAAATGGTCAAACATTGGCCAAATATTACCTGACAAATTGAGACAGACATTGCGAAAATAGCAGATCTACAAGCTCACTGTGAGCTTGTAGATCTGCTGTTTTCACAATATTATATATATATTATATTATTTTGAAGTCAAACTAAATGTAATGCCTCAACTCTGGCAATTCCAAGTGCTTGTCAGGGTGGCTGGTCCCCAGTTCAAATACGAGTATTTTGGGTCTCTGCCTGAAAAGTTTGAGAACCACTGGTGTAATGTCTTCCTCCTCAATGTGTCAATCGGGTATTGTGTGTCAACAGTGAATCGATTTAATCATTTATAAAAACACATTTTTTTTTTTTTACCCCATTTTGTAAATACAATAGAAACTGTTTGAAGAGTCCTTCAAACAGTTACACACTTATGAAGCCATGTTAAAAACAAAAGGGGGGGGAAAAGCTTTAGTAATTTCTATAGACAAGCTCACAACTGATGAGGCAAAATGACAAAATTATGTTTCAATTCATATAGTTGTTTGAGACAGTCAGGTAATCATAATTTTTTCATTAACTTTTAATTCACACTGACTTCAAAATAAATGTCAGTCTGCAACCTCTAACAGTGTGTTTTAGTCTGATTTGAAGAATGTTTCTGTTTCTGTCTCTCTGTGAAAGTTGTCTCCATGTTTAGATGACGTTTTATACAGGATGTGAAGATAGAAGATAGATTGGGGTCAAGACTGGTACCTGCACGTGGTGGCCCTGCTACGGATTCTGACGACCCTGACGATCCCGATCTGAAGATCCCGAAGAATCCAACAAAACCAGTCATACTAGTACTACACAGAATTTACACCAGCAGCTCTCCGTTCCCAACAGTTCAGTACCCACTAGGCGTCACGCGTCTGTCAAGACGAGCCTTATGGCTAAAACCGAAGTGCGTTTACTGCAGCTGAACGTCGAGGGCCTGACACGGCCAAAGCGTGATCTCATCCAGCACATTGCCAACCAACATCAGGCGAACATACTGCTGCTACAAGAGACCCACTGTGTCACCGAAGATAAGCTACTCATCGATGGTTTCGACCTCATCAGCTTCATAGGTCACAACAAACATGGCATTGCCTGTTACACCAAACAGGGAATAAATGCAAGAGCCCTCCAGCAATCTCCAGCCAACTCTGCCATTGAATGGTGTACCATGGAAGCTCTGGGCACCACCTTTTGCAACATCTACAAACCACCACCTGCTGAGTTGGATATATCCTTCCTCCCCACCATCCCTGTGAACTCATTTGTCTGCGGTGACTTTAACTGTAGAAACATCAAATGGGGGTACTCGAACACTGACAGAAATGGCTCTGTTGCTAGCGACTGGGCAGAAAGTAACAACCTTCATCTGCTTTTCGACAACAAGGACCCCAGAACCTTTTATTCTGGTAGACACGGCACCTGGACATGCCCCGATCTGTCCTTTGTCTCCAACAACATCAGCAGACGCTGCAACAGAATGGTTCTACAGAAGTTCCCTAGATCTGGTCACTCGCCCATCATCATCTCCAGTGACATCAAGTTAGCCATCTCTAGCCTCAACAGAAGAAGATGGAATTTCAGGAAGGCTAACTGGCCAAAGTTTTCAGAACTCACCAGGAAATTAACAGCAAGCCTACCTGACCCATCATCCAATGTGAATGGAGCTTACAACGCCTTTTGCATCCTGCTCAACAAGGCTGCTAAGCTCTCCATCCCAAGAGGCCGCAGGGACCCACATGTACCTTGCTGGGATAAAGACTGTGAGAAACTGTACAAGGACTACCTGAATGCCACCGACATTGACCAACGCTCTCTCTATGGTGACCAACTGCTGGACCTTCTCGGGCAGAAGAGAAGGGTTAGATGGGAGGAGGAAGTTAACAACATCAACTTCACACATTCTAGTCGTAAGGCCTGGAATACAATCAACCGGTTAACTGGGCGAAGCTGCCCAGCTAGACCATGCCCCATAGCAGCAAATGCAATAGCCTCTGTACTTGCTGATAACGGCAGATGGAAAGACCGCTCATCTGAGGCAAAAGCCTTCACCAGAGAAGTAGTTGCAGATATCAGGAAACTCACCAGAACAGTTCCTCAGCCCAGCCCCCTTTCCCAGCCCATTTTGTCAGAAGAAATCGTTGCAGCCTTGAAATCCCTTAAGGAAAATAAGGCTCCTGGTAACGACAACATCCACACAGAGTTCCTCAAGAACATGAGCCATGAGGCATTGACCTGGGTCCAACTTTTCCTCTCCAACTGCTTGGAAAACCTGACCATACCATCCAAATGGAAGCAGGCTAAGGTGCTGGCCATACTCAAGCCAAATAAGACACCAGATGAACCAAAGAACTACCGCCCAATATCACTTCTGTCACATCTTTACAAACTGCTTGAGAGGGTCATTCTATCAAGAATAAACAACATAATTGAAGAGAACCTTCCCCACACCCAAGCTGGTTTCCGTAAGGGTCGATCAACAACAGATCAAGTGACCCGGCTAGTTCATGACATCGAAAGCGCCTTCCAGAGGAAAGAAAAGTTTGGATCAGTCTTCATCGATCTCACTGCGGCGTATGACACAGTCTGGCACAGGGGCCTCTACCTCAAGCTCCTGAAGACTCTGCCCGATGTTAAGCTCGTGAAGTTCATCATGCTGCTTATACAGGACCGTACCTTTGTACTGGAAACTTCAAATGGCCAACGCAGTAAGAAAAAGAGACTGAGGAACGGGCTCCCCCAAGGCTCTGTTCTTGCCCCAACACTTTTTAACATCTACACCGCTGACATGCCTGTTGGAGAGTGCTCGCAATACACATATGCCGACGACTCAGCCATTGGATTTGGTGACAAAGCTTTTAGTGTGGTTGAGAATGCCCTAGGAAAAGATCTCTCACTACTGAGCGGGTACTTCCACAAATGGCACCTCAAGCTAAGCCTGCCCAAGACAGTATGCTCTGTGTTCCATCTTGCCAATAGATGTGCCAATACCATGCTGAACATTACACTCGATGGCACCAACGTCAGGCATGACCCCAACCCCAAATACCTTGGTGTCACACTTGACCGTAGCCTCACTTTCAAGCCACACATTCAACAAGTTGCTGCCAAGACCGCTGCCCGTGTAAACCTCCTGAAGAGACTGGCTGGCACTGGGTGGGGTGCAAACTTCACCACCCTGCGCACCTCTACCCTTGCCCTGGCATACTCTACGGCTGAGTATGCCGCCCCTGCATGGAGTCACAGCAGCCATACAGCCTCTATTGATGTTGTGCTGAACACCGCCATGAGGCTAATTAGTGGTGCCTTACCATCAACCCCTGTCGAGTTACTCCCCATACTGTCTGGCATTCCACCTCCAGAGCTCCGTCGAAACTTCCTGACCTTGAAGCTGGCCTGCAAGTGTGCAGATGAGCCAACAAGCCTGATTCCCCCGCCTGCTGAATATGGCCACCAGAGACTCAAACGCAAACACTTCTCCACCGAAGCTAGGAGACTCCTTACCACGAGCCCTCCACACCCTGGATGGATCCTTGACTGCTGGAACAAGCAATGGTCCAAGTCAACATCCACGTTGAGGAAGTTCATCAACTCTCCTTCAACCAACCCACCTGGGTGTGACCTACCACGGAATGCCTGGGTCAACCTCAACAGACTTCGGTCTGGAGTAGCAAAGACCCAAATCTACCTGCATATGATTGGAGTGTCTGTCACTGATCTCTGTGAATGCGGAAAACCACAGACTGTTGAACATATTATCGATGAATGCCCAATCTTCAAATCACCACATGGAGTCAGCGGCCTCATTGAACTGGATGATGATACCACTTCTTGGCTGATGTCCCAATTGCCTGTGTAGCCCTACACGAACGAACGAAAGATAGATGTTAAAACAGTCTGAGGACTGAGAGGACAAGACCGATATCTGATTAATTCATATTGTGTGTGTGTGTGTGTGTGTGTGTGTGCCTGCGTGCGTGTGCGTTGACTTGTGGAAAAGAAATTGGGAACTGAGTGAAGTTTCACATATAATCTATAAGTGAAGAGAAAGACGAAAAGGAAGGAGAAGGGAAAGTCTAACATTTGCCCTCAGAAACATTATATTAACCACATGAACCCTAGCGTCCCCTTTCTGGGCATGTCGTAAATAGCCGATCTACAAGTTCACAGCGTGTCTGTAGAATAATCTATTATTATGATGTGGCGTTTGTATTGACATGTTACCTGCACATGTGGCCTTCAAGCACCTTCCTGTATCATATTTTCAGAAGGATATTTAGTCATAATAATAAGTACAAATATATACAATTCTGAAAACTACAGCTCTGACCTACTGTGTTGAAATCAGGGGACTTTGCACATGTCACATGAGAGTCACATGAGGGTGTTGAGAGGGTTGATTGATTAGGTCAGATAAGGAGCTGGGGTACAGTGGCCATTGTTACAGAATAGTGCTAAAGCCTGTGTTTCCACATTTAAGACAATACACAAATCACATGATTCACCCGAAGGTTTCACCCACATGGGCAGACCAACCCATATAAATAGAGTGGATGCTTGCTGAACAGGAGTGTGTTCTGCATGCATCAGTGTTACTTGTGACCAGGGTGTTATTGCTGTGTTTGTCATTTTCCATTATGAGCGCCGAGGGACTGACGGTAAGAATTGAGAGCGTGTTTACACAGCGATAAATGTTTATATTTCTGATATGTTTTATAGTTGTGTGTGTGTATATCTCATGCCAATAATTTGTCGTTGTGTTGTTGTTTGTGTTACCTCTTTCTCTTTACTTCCAGAATGTGATGAAGCTGAGCAGTACAGGAGGTCAGCAGTCTTCTGCCTCTGCTGCTCTGCTGTACGCCGGTCCAGCAGACGTGGCCTGTGATTTCTGCACCGGAACCAGACCTCACAAAGCTCTCATGTCTTGTCTGGTGTGTCTGGTATCTTGCTGTGAGACTCACCTCCAGCCTCACTACAATGTTCCTGTGTTGAAGAAGCACAAGCTGGTCCCAGCCACCAACAAACTGCAGGAGAAGATGTGCTCCAGTCATGGCAAGCTGAAGGAGGTGTTCTGCCGCACAGACCACCAGTCTATCTGCAATCTGTGCCTCATGTATGAACATAAGGGCCATGACACGGTGTCAGGTGATGCAGAGAAGGCCGAGAAACAGGTAGGACCACCATCACTTGAAGACAAATCATAAGATAGAGCATGTTTTCAAGATAGAAGCAGAACTAAATGACCATGTCAGAGACATAAAAAGCACAAATCAGGGTGTAATAAAAAGTATTAAAGGATGAAGTACATTAGTACTCATTTTGGATCCAATGAAAAGCAGAGGCGATTTATAACTTTTCATGAATGGTATTTAATGTCCATTAATCTTGCCCCTTCAAAAGTGTATTTTGAGGAAGTTACAAAGTTAATTTAAGATGATTGGATCCAAACTAAACTGTCTCAAATCTCACTAGTTTTTACCCTGTATCCTATATGAGTTCTCTTTCTCCTGATTGGATAGAATCAGTGGTGGAAAAAGTAATCAAATGTTTTACTTAAATCTACAAAGTGACTAGGAACTAAAGTTTTCACATAATTGTAGTGGAGTAAAAGTACAATATTTCCCTCTGAGATGTAGTAGATTAGAAGTAAAAGTACTGAAAACTGGAAATACTCAAATAAAGTAAAAACATCTCAAAATTGTACTTAAGTACAGTACTTGAGTAAATGTACTTAGTTACTTTACACCACTGGATAGAATTGGTATCCCGACTTGAAAATGTGCTTTGTTTACAAGCCAAACTGTCTCTTCCTGTTTCTTGCAGAAAGAGCTGGTGACAATTCAGGAGGAAGTCCAGCAGAAGATCCAGGAGAAAAAGAAGGAGCTGAAAGACCTGAGGCAGGTCATGGAGGCCCTGAACGTGAGCTGATATTATGATAATAGTTCTTGTTCTTGTGTTTACTGTGATGAGACAGTGCCTTGTGTCATCAGAAGCACTAAAGCAGTAGTCTGCCCCAACGCTCCTGATTTCGTGTATAGAGGGGCGGGTGTATAGAGCCGGCGAGAGATTGCGGCTGATCCCATTGGTTCACCGATCTGTCCGTCAACCCCCGCCCCGTTAACACAACATTACGAGCGACGCCCACTGCACTCTGGTTGGTTGGGAAATGAAACACTTCCTCATACCCAGTACAGGCTATGGTTGGGCCAGGCTTTTATTTTTTAGCAAAACTAAGCAATAAAAGCCTGGAGATCGAGGCTACTAAAGCAGTGGTTCTCAAACCTTTTCATGTCAAGGACCCCCAGTTAATATGTATTTGGCTGTGGACCCCCATTTGAAAATACAACCCATAATATTTGTGTTGTGCAAAATGTCAATTCTCCTAAGATTTTTTGTAATGAGCAGATCTACAAGCTCACAACGTGTCGTGATTTGTTCGATGTGTTGTGAACTTGTAGAACGGCTATTTTCAAATGGCTGATGTATATAGGATTATGGTTGGTTAAACTAATTTTAAGGCTATATTAACACATTTTGCTGGGGACCCCTGAAACCCCCTGGGGAACCACTGCACTAAATTACCCAGAATGACAGTAAAGAACAGTGACAGTAAAGAATCCATCATATTTTGGAACTTCTAGAATGGCCACCAATTCTTATGTTGTGACTGAATTTATTCCCCACAAAGTTCTACAGAAACATGACAACTAATAACCAAGAGTTTCTTTCTTTCTTTCTTTCTTTCTTTCTTTCTTTCTTTCTCTTTCTTTCTTTCTTTTGACGGGACAATGCACATTAATGAACATTCCATACATGAAAGTGAAATGATCAGCTAATCATGATCTCATGTAAACATGCCAGATTTAGCTAAAAGCTAATTTCAGTAGTCCCCACATAAACAACAACAATACAAACATTACACAATACAGAAATAAACACACACAAACAATTACTACTTAAAGAGTTGATTTAAGAATACCATAGTTTAAGCCTAACTAAACAGAATGTACTTACTAACAAGTCAAATATCTAAAACAGCAAAATATATAAGACCTAATTTTAAATATCTAAGCATTAGAATCAAGGTTCAAGGTTGTACTTTATTGTTACATTTTGTGTACAGGTACATAAGAGTACATTTTATTCCGGTTCGGTTTCCTTCAGACAATGCAGCAGCATAAGTCATAACAATAGAATAATGATAGAAAACGTAAAAAGATTTAAAGAAAGAGTGCAAAAAGAGCAAAAAGAGAATAAAAAGTGAGACTGCGTAGGCCGTTTTCCATCTAAAACAGTCTGTGGTTGGGATGGTTTTGATCTTTGATGATTTGAAAATAGCAGATCTGCCTATAGATCTGCTATTTATTATTTGTGTGGTCAATGTACCAATTTATTGATTTCTTGGTTTAATGATATTCTATCCCTGTCTATACTGGTTTACTTGTTTCTCTCCAGAGTTTCCAGTCTCTCTCCAGTTCCAGTGGATCTCCAGTCTCACCCAGTGTGGTCATCTGTCCTGTGAGGTCCTTCACAGATGTGATTGATGTGGTGTCTGGTCTGAGAGACGAACTAGACAACATCCTGAAGACAACTTGGCCAGAGATATCAAAGAGAGGTGAGATTTAAATTTGTTTCTTGTTTTTCTAACCAGCCATCATAGTAAACATGGATTGATGAAGTCAGAAGGCAACTGGAGATATTTGAACTGGAGCAGACTGATGGTACACAGGTTGGCTGTCTGTCAGATTGGACAGAAACATTGAAGAATTTAAGCAAGAATATTTCTCAAAGGAGAGGTTAGGGTCAGATTTAAATGTCTTTATTGTGTTTTAACCGGCCCCTATACTGTACAGTACATTTCTAAGTGTTGAAACAGTTTGTACAGGTGGAAGTATGTCTGGGAAGGCTACTAAAGCCTGTAGTATGGGAGGCAATAAATGAGTGTGACCTGTGTTTCATGTCACCCGCTACAGTATATAAATGCACCATTTACCATTTATTATTTTTATCATCATTATTATCATATTATTATTTTGTTCTTAATAAATGATCTTGATGAGTTATCTCTCCTGATTGGATGAAATGTGTAACCCACCTGAAAATGTATTTTCTGTTTTACTGAAGAGCTGGAGAGACAGCTGTTACTGAACAAACACTATATAATAGCAATTACTATCAAGCTATAATAGCTTCAACTTTTTGACAAAACCCTTGGAACTTCAGTTTAATCCATTCTTCAGTATGATGTCTGTCATATATGCTATATATGTGACTGTGCCTTTAAAAGAGCTACGTTATGACACTGCCGTAAAGCAGGTCTGTTGTTGTCTTTTACGTCAGTCGTATGTTGTGACCTCCTGTAGGCTCATGCTGTATGTTTTACATGCCTGAAGTCAGCAGTAAAGTCTATTGGATTTGACCCTTTGTGTTGACATTGAAATCCTTTACAATATCATGATGACCTTTACTGTTTTCTTGTGTCTCCAGTTGATGTTTTACATCCAGCGGAGCCTCAGACCAGAAAGGACTTTTTACAATGTGAGTCCATGTTGATGCAGGTTCTGAACGTTGAAGTTTCATTCTGATATGTTGTTATTTAAAGCTCTAATGAGTTTGATCTGAGAGACTAACTCTAAACACAATAAGGTTCATGAGGTTTGATTTTTCTTTTGTCGTGTGTTCTCACAGATTCCTCTCCTCTGTCTCTGGACATGAACACAATACACAGAATGCTCTCCCTGTCAGAGGAGAAGAGGAAGGTGACTTTTACACATCAACAACCTTACCCTCATCATGCAGAGAGATTTACTTACTATCAGGTGTTGTGTACAGAGGGTCTGTCTGAGCGTTGTTACTGGGAAGTAGAGTGGAGTGGTGGACGGGTTGATATAGCAGTTTGTTATAAAGACATCAGCAGACAAACCCTCTTTGGAAACAATGATAAATCCTGGCGTTTACAGTGCATGGGTAAAAACTACAGTTTCAAACACAACAATGTTGAGACTAAAGTGTCAGGGCCTCTCTCCTCCAGATTGGGGGTGTACCTGGACCACAAGGCAGGTACTCTGTCCTTCTACAGTGTTTCTGACACAATGACCCTCCTACACACAGTTCAAACCACGTTCACACAATCTCTCTATCCAGGGATAATGCTTTGGTGCTTTGGAGATACAGCAGAGCTGTGTAAGACATGGTAGACATGTTAAGAATACTGATGATGATATTCAGTTGAAAACTTTATTTTCTTCATTTGATTATAGATTTTCTCTTCTAGATAAAGCATGTGTAAGAATGATGTGTACAGTATACTACACCATCATGATCGATCAATCCATTGTGTTCCGCTCATTGCATTTCTTTAATAAGCCTGCTGCAGACAATCATTATACAGTATGCCCTGTTATCTTGTTGATATTACTACAGAGCCCTCTCTTCTTTTGTATATATTTTTTTCTCTCTTCATAACAGTAACCTGAAAGCTGATTGTATGACATAGTGTGTATATCTGTCTGTCTCTTATGTGTCATCATGATTTGTGTGCATGGGGTTCTCATCTTAAACAAGCCAAGTGCTTAATGAGCCTTCCAGTTTAGTAGACCATGTATTGTGAATTTGTACTTCCATGTACTGTGATTCTCATGTCTTACTAAATAAAAGTACATCAATCAATCAATCAGTCAGTCTGTGTAGATTGGTTATACTTAATGTAGTGGTTTTCAAACTGTGGGTCGGGACCCCCAGGGGGTCCCCAAATGATGACATTTTGTTTAATGTGCAACATTGTTTTCTCACTCAACAGTAAACAAACCAACATACAGTATGTATAGTGTATACAGGGTATCTGCACATTTCATATACGTCTAAAATGAAAACGAAAACATGGCATTACTGCGTTAAAAGTAATCAACAAACTATACTATAAAATTATGGTCAAAAATTGGCCAAAATTACCTGACAAAGAGACAGAAAATGTGAAAATAGCCGATCTACAAGCTCTAGATCTGCTATTTTCACAATATTTATGAAGTCAAACTAAATATAATGCCTCAACTCCTGCAATTCCAAGTGCTTGTCAGGGTGGGTGGTCCTCAGTTCAAATATTATTTTGGGGGTCCCCAGTTGGAACTTTGGAGTCCTTCAAACAGTTACTTACTTAAAACCTCTCATGTTAAAGACAAAAGAGGGGGAAAAGCTTCCCTAATTTCTTTAATATTCGATCTACAAGCTCACACCTTATCTGGCAAGATGAACAAAATGTTTCAATTCATATAAAGGAGTTTGAGACTGTCAGGTAATCATAATTCTTTGCATTAACTTTACTTCATTTACACAGACTTTTTTTTTCTTCAAAATAAATGTGCGCACTGTGGCTGCAACCTCTATAGCAGTGTTTTAGTCTTATTGTGAGTGTGTGTGTGTGTGTGTGTGTGTGTGTGTGTGTGTGTGTGAGAAAAGTCAAACTTTTGTCTATGCTACATTGTTCACTGAACAATAATAATAATTAAATATTATACATAGTGTAAATATAATGCTGAGTTTTCTTTTATCCATTTTCTATGTTTTACTAATTGTACACTTAAACAATGTTGCCAGTAATCTTCAATACATGTTCTATATACATGTAATTACTTTCCATCAGAGGCTTCCATTCATAATGAATGACATCATTGACATGACATATCATGGGTTTAATAACTCATTAACTTTGGATTACAACTGGACTTTGTATCATTTATTACTTTTTTTCCCGTTGCACAATGGTGAATGAACTGTCTCTTTTCTTCAGTCAGTTTATTACAACTTCTTCAGCAAAATAGAACAACAGTTTTCAAGTTCACATAACTTCCTCAATAGTACAATAGACCAGTGGTGTAAACTAACTAAGTACATGTACTCAAGTACTGTACTTAAAGGGATACTTCACTTTCACATAAAATAAACATTAAAAAAAAATATTTTAAAAAAATGAAAGAAGTTATGGCAAAATAAAGGCCCCCTCACACATTAGTAGGACACTCTAATGCGTGAGGGGGCCATGAATTTTCCATTACTTTTTTCATTTATTTTTAATATATTTTTTAAATGTTTCCCCGGCCCGAAAGTGAAGTATCCCTTTAAGTACAATTCAGAGTTATTTTTACTTTACTGTAGTACTTACCCTTTAAAAAAGAAAAAAATGACAGAAATGTAAAAACAACACTTTGTCTAAAAGGATAACACCACAAAAGTCCTTGCGGTCTTGTTTCCATTAGGGTCCTAGGTACTGGGGTCATTGAGCTTTGACTATCTTAAAACTTCATCCCATCACTCAAATACCCCTTAATTGCCTCTGAGATGTAGTGGAGAATTAATAGTCACTAAGTCAGTCATTAGGCTGTTGTTTATCTATAACCCAGTGGTTCTCAACCTGTTCAGGCCGTGACCCCCAAAAATAATCATAATAAGATAAGTCATAAGACGCCATGCAAAATGGGGAATAAGTTTGATAAAGTGAGTGATACAGACAGCACAGTTGTAAAAAATAATAATAATAAATACTTGACCCTATTATAAATGAGTATCGTGTCTATCAAATTCATGGAGTTTTAACATAATTCACCACTATGTGTTTCAAGTTTCAATTCAAAAATCCAATGTGTGGCCCTTCACTCACTTTATCAAAGTCAGTTTGGCCCCCTAGAAGAAAATGCTGCCCAATCCTGTTTTCTATGTCCAGTGAAGTCTAGACCTACAAAACCAAAACATCTGGGGAAAAAAATGTGTTTTTAAAGACAGATCCAATCCAATCCACTTTATTTACATAGCACATTTCACAACCAGGGTTTACAAAGTGCTGTACAGAAAATCATGCAAAATACACTGTTAAAACATGCTAAAAAACACAGAAAACGCCAGCAAAAAAACACACAGAAAACAAATAAGACATAGACCACCGAAACTCTCAAGCGGGGTTAAAATGCAAAGGTATAAAGGTGTGTCTTAAGCCGAGATTTAAAAGTCTCAATGGTGGGGGCCCTTTTAACATGGGGGGGGGGGGGGAGCGCATTCCATAGTGTGGGGGCTATGGCAGCAAAGGCTTGGTCGCCTCTGGTCTTTAAGTTGGTCTTTACTGTGACCTCGAGATTTAGCTGGCCGGCAGACCGCAGTGACCTTGGGGGGTATAGACGAATCCACAGACGCGCTGCCTGTAGCTGCCTGTAGGCGGCCATTGCTGCGGTGTCGCGTCCGCGGAGCGTTGACACCGCAGCAATGGCTGCGCGCAGTGCAGCGCTCCGTGGATTTGTGTATAGATAGACCTTTATGAGGTCAGAGAGGTACTGTGGTGCCAAGCCATTCAGGGATTTAAAAACAAACAATAACATTTTAAAATCAATTCTGAAGCGAACAGGTAGCCAGTGGAGTGAGGCCAGCACTGGCGTAATGTGCTCACGCCTACTGGTTCCTGTCAGGAGGCGTGCCGCAGAATTTTGTACCAGCTGCAGGCGTGCCAAGGAGGCTTGATTTAGCCCGACATACAACGCATTACAGATAATTCAATCATCATTTCTCAGAATGTGACATAATATTATGCATGCAAAGTAGACTAATGATTATATTTCAGAAACCGATTCCCTGGTAAATACATTTAAAAATTACGGCAGACACGCATATCATGTAACCACTTAAACTCCATAAGGGTAACCAGAGTCCCTCAGGGCTCAATACTAGTGTCTTTTTTGGTTTTGGGTAATTGTGGGGAAAGCTTTCGCTGAAAATAGCAGATCGACAAGCTCACGCGTTGTGAACTTGTCGATCTGCTATTTTCTGTAACCACAATACGGATGCTGGGGTTTAAGTGGTTAAAAATAATATTGAATATTGAATAGTGAATATAAAAGTCCTAAGTACATTTGCTGTATCGTTTTGTTTTGTTTATTTAGTCTCTCTTTAATGCTTTTCATCAGTTAAACATTTATGAAAATCACAGACAGACTTAAATGGCCACTTCCCTGATTTTGAACCCAAATCCTGTTTTCATGAAGTCGAGGACAAAATAAAGATGATTTTGCAGTGCTTCTATGGTTTTATTTTGAATTTGGAATGTTTACTCTTTGACACAGGGTGAACCGCAGTTCCTCCTATAGACTACTTGGACTACAGTGTTTCCTGTATACTGTAGCGGCCCGCTGCGGACTCTGTGTGTGTGTGTATGGCACTTTAAGGGTTGTCAGCCAATGGGAGGGTCCTTCCGGGACTAGTACAGGAAGGGACGTGACGTTGTTGTGTGTGTGTCTCTGCCTCTTGAGATTAACGTGTGTGGCTACGTTGAGCCTGATTGTACTCTATGAGAGATATAATAAAGAAGGAACCTAAACGGTGGATTACGTCTCAGCCTCCACTTCCTGGGATCGTTACACTGGTGTCTGAAGTAAAACTACACGCTGCGGGGGCCGGCAGGGTAGACGTGTCTCCCGCCAATTTTACCGTGTCCAGCGGTTACCATGGCAACGCAGACGCGCCACTGTCTGCTGGCTCGGTGAAGACGCCCAAATACACTGGGAGCTCAGATTGGGAAGCATTCCATGCCCAATTCGAACTGTTAGCAGATGCTAGAAGGTGGACAGTGAGGGACAAAGCACTGCAGTTGGCTTTGTGTCTGGAGGGAGATGCTCTTTCATGCCTCCTGTTGCTGGACCCTGAGCAGCGACGATGCTACGATGCCCTGGTGGGGGCGCTTAAGAGGCGGTTTGGAACGTGGTCTCAGCCAGCGCTCCTGAAAAATGAGCTGAGAGGGAAATGCAGGAAGCCTGGTGAGTCGCTCCGAGGGCTTGCTAATGACATTGAGAGCCAGGTGCGGCGGGCATACGGTCACATGCCTGCCGAGGCACGGAATGAGCTGTCTACTGACCTGTTCGTCGGGGCCATCTCTCCCCCTGACCTGCGCATGCAGGTGCAGCTTCAGCACCCGAAGTCACTGCTCGAGGCGTTGGAGGCAGCTACAGAGAGGGAGAGCCTGCGGAGCGCTGCTGCCAGCGGTGGACACGAGGTGAGCCCCCATGCGGTGAGGTCGGCGTCGGGATGCCCCGCCAGGGAGGAGGCGCCAGCGTGGGCGACAGAGATGACCGAGCTACTGAGGGCGGTGACTCTGCAGGGACCACGCGGACAGCCATACGGGCCGCAGGTCTGCTGGGGGTGCGGCCAGCCCGGGCACATACGCAGGAACTGCCCTGCTGCTCGCCAGGTTCAGGGAAACACCTCGGGGTCCGCATAAACGGGGATATGCGGACCCCTCTTCTCACCGCCGCCCCAACGTCGCCAGTCCAGGCCCGTCATCCAGCGGGGGGAGCCCGACAGCACAGCCGGGAGGGGGAGACTCCATTCCCCCCAGAAGTAGATGACAGCATCATGCAGCCTTCTCATCTTCATCAGCCAGAAGTATATGACAACACCATGCCGCCTTCTCATCTTCATCAGCCAGAAGTAGATGACAGCACCATGCCGCCTTCTCATCCTCATCAGCCTGAAGTAGATGACAGCGGTACTCCACCTGTCGTGGTGGGGTGGGTCCGTGGGAGCTCCGGTGGTGGGGGCTCCTGCCACGTCGCTGTCTCCGTCCAGGGGGTGCCTACTGTGGGCCTGGTAGACACCGGGTCATCAGTGACGCTGGTGAGACCGGACGTTCTGCCCAGCGGCACACCACTGCAGCCTACAGCGGTGCAGCTCCGCACGGTCACGGGCCAGCTGGCTCCCATGGTGGGGAAGGGGCTGCTGTGGTTATGCGTGGGGGGCAGACGCTTTCGCCATCTGGTATGGGTGGCGGACGTGCAGGACTGCTGCATCCTGGGGCTGGACTTCCTCTAGGACACGGGGTGCCTGTTGGACATGGGGAGGGGTACACTTAACTTTCCGGGGGGTCCTACAGTTGCCATGGGCCCTCTAGCTACCGGCCCTCTGCCCCCTGCCCGGTCTGTCCAGACACTGAAGCTGCCCCTCGCCGTCCCCGCCCTCCACGGCTCCTTCCCCTACCCCGACCCCGTGCTTTTGCTCATATCCCACGGTTCGCTGCCCCGGTGAACCTTCCCCTTGCCTTCCCCGTCCCTACTCACCCGTTCATGTGGCCAGGTTACCCCCCCTCCTACCCCGCCCCCCCTCCCCCAGCAAGGGGGGAGACTGTGATGTTTACTGCTGGGGTGGGTCAGCCCCAGCAGTAAACGTCCCTCTCGCTCGTCAGCAGGCATGTGACAAGGCCTTAGATGACCTGCTGCAGGCAGACTTCATTGAGCCGTCCGACAGCCCCTGGGTGTCGCCTGTGGTCATGGTGGCAAAGAAGAATGGAGACTGGCGATTCTGTGTGGACTACAGACGGCTGAACGACGTGACCACGACGGACTCGTACCCCCTCCCTCGCATCGACGAATCCTTGGACTTAGTCACGGGGTCCTCGTGGTTCACCACATTGGATCTTAAAAGCGGCTACTACCAGGTGGCCATCTCCCCTGAATCCCGCCCCAAATCGGCTTTCTGCACTGGCCGGGGTCTGTGGCAGTTCAAGGTCCTCAGCTTCGGGCTTTGTAACGCCCCCGCTACTTTCGCCCGGCTAATGGACAAAGTGCTGGCTGGTATCCCTCGCCAGGAGTGCCTGGTATACCTGGACGACATCCTGGTGCATGGCCGCTCCTTCGAGGCAGCCCTGAGGTCCCTGAGGCGAGTTCTGGAGAGAGTGAGGGAGGCAGGTCTGACATTGCACCCGGAGAAGTGTCACTTCCTGAGGAGGAAAGTGACTTTCTTGGGGCACGAGCTGGGCGCGGAGGGTATCGGCCCCATGGACGAGAAGGTGCGGGCTGTGGAGGAGTGGCCCACCCCCCGTGACCAGGGTCAGTTGAAGAGTTTCATCGGCCTGGCCTCGTACTACAGGAGACATGTGCGAGGTTTTGCCACCATAGCGTCGCCCCTATACCGACTGTTAGAGAAAGACAGAGACTATGTGTGGTCCGAGGCGTGCCAGGAGGCATTTCTCGGCCTGAAAAAAGCCTTGTGCGAGGCTCCGGTCCTCGCCCCGCCCGACCCCGCACTGCCCTTCATACTGGACACTGACGCTAGTGGTGTGGGGGTGGGGGGTGTTCTCTCACAGCCGTGGCCGGAGGGAGAGAGAGTGGTGGCATACTTCAGCCAGAAGCTTAATAAAGCTGAACGGAACTACTGTGTCACCCGCCGGGAGCTCCTGGCAGTAGTACTTTCTATCCGACACTTCAAGTACTACCTGTGCGGCCTCCCCTTCGTTACAAGGACTGACCACTCAGCCCTCCAGTGGTTAATGACTTTCCGGGAGCCAGAGGGGCAGGTCGCCAGGTGGCTGGAGGAGCTACAGGAGTACGAGTTCAAGATTGAGCACCGGCCTGGGGCTCGCCACTCCAACGCAGACGCCCTCTCGCGTCGGCCGTGTGCGGCGAAGGGATGCCGCTATTGCGAGCGGAGAGAGGCGCGGGAGCTGGAACGGCGTGCGGAGGGGGAGGAGTGCGCGGCCGTCAGACGGGTCGAAGAGGTCGTCTGCAGGGAGCTACAGACAGTGACAAACGCTGAATGGCGGCACGAGCAAGAGAGCGATCCAGATCTACACCCTGTCTTACAGTGGGTGGAGGCCCAGCAGCGTCCACCATGGGAGGTGGTGGCGCCCTTCTCCAAGGCGACAAAGGGTCTGTGGACCATGTTTGATTCACTGTGGCTGTCCCGTGGGGTGCTGCAGCGGGCGTTCAAGACAGCAGCCACCGGGGAGGAGCAGTGGCAGGTGGTGGTCCCTAAGGGTCTGCAGGATGCAGTGCTGAAAGCCATGCACGGGGCGGGTGGGTCTGGACACTTTGGGGTCACCAAAACACTTCGTCGTCTGCGACAGAGTTTCTACTGGGGGCGGCAAAAGAGGGACGTTGCAGACTTCTGTCGCCGATGTGACCTCTGTGTCGCTCGCAAAGGCCCCACTGGGCGCTCGCAAGCACAACAGTTCCCTGTGGGGTGCCCCATGGAGAGGGTGGGGATTGACATTACGGGGCCGTACCCACGCTCTGACGGGGGCAACTGCTACGTCCTCTCCGCTATTGACTATTTCACTAAGTGGCCCGAGGCATATGCCATCCCAAACCAAGAAGCGGAGACGATCGCTGATGCCCTGGTGGGGGGCATGATAAGTCGGTTTGGAGTAATGGAATCCGTCCACAGTGACCGGGGGACAAATTTTGAATCCCGGTTGTTCGCTGCCGTGTGCGAACGCCTGGGCATACACAAGACCTGCACTACCCCGTTGCACCCTCAAAGTGACGGGTTAGTGGAGAGGTTCCACCGGAACATGGGAGATCAACTGGCCATTGTCACCTCCCGGCACCAGCGAGACTGGGACAAACACCTGCCCCTGGTGCTTATGGCGTGTCGTTCTGCGGTGCAGGAATCCACAGAGTGCACACCGGCTCTCCTCATGCTGGGATGAGAGCTGCGCACCCCGGCCGAGCTGATCTTCGGTCGCCCACCTGATGCCCCGGCGGTCCCTGCAGGGCCGGAGTATGCCAGGAAGCTGCAAGACCGCCTGGATTCAGCCCATCACTTCGCCCGGGAACAGCTGCAGGAGGCCGCCGTGAAGCAGAAGCGCAACTACGACGTGAAGTCTCGGGGACGGGACTTCACACCAGGCGAGTTGGTCTGGGTCTACAACCCGATCAGGAAGAAGGGGCGTAGCCCCAAACTTGACAGCAAATGGACGGGGCCCTGCAAGGTGCTGGAGAGGATGGGAGAGGTAGTGTACCGTGTGCAGATGCCCCCCCGGGGAAGGAAGGTGGCGCTCCACAGAGACAGACTGGCCCCCTACAGGGGAGGCCCTCCGGCCCCCGGCACAGATGCACAGGCAGCCTCTCCCCCTTCCCCGGCTGCCCAACCCCCCCCTGGTTCCCCGCTCACACCACAAGGGGACCCCACGTCCGTGTCCCCCGGCCGTTCACCGTTGCCCCATGTCCCCTCTGCCCCCTCCCCAGGTTCTGTCCCACCGACCGCCCCTGTTCCCCTGCCCCCGACCCCTACGGGGTCTCGGCCTCCGAGGCGGACAAGGCCTCCGAGGCACCTGAGAGACTATGTGGTGTCCTTTGGGGCACAGGACTGATATGGACAATGTAAACTGTGAGGAAAAGGAAAAAAAAACAAAAACATGTACACTGTATTTGGGGTGGGGGATTGTGTTTTTGGGGTTCTTGTTGGTTCACGCTGCTATGCTACCTCAGGTTGTTGATCTTGTTGCCTGTGGGCTGTGTTTTATTTCCTTACGGGCCTGTCCTCGGGGACGAGGACTTTTGTAAGGGGGGGTAGTGTAGCGGCCCGCTGCGGACTCTGTGTGTGTGTGTATGGCACTTTAAGGGTTGTCAGCCAATGGGAGGGTCCTTCCGGGACTAGTACAGGAAGGGACGTGACGTTGTTGTGTGTGTGTCTCTGCCTCTTGAGATTAACGTGTGTGGCTACGTTGAGCCTGATTGTACTCTATGAGAGATATAATAAAGAAGGAACCTAAACGGTGGATTACGTCTCAGCCTCCACTTCCTGGGATCGTTACAATACTGTAGTTCCAGTCGGAACTATACAAATATCAGCTGGAGTCCTGTGTGACTACATCTTCTCATGTGTGTACGCTCCAAGAACACATGCCTCCCGGAAGCAGATCTCAAAGAGAGAGTGATTTAAAATTAAAATAAAAGCTCAACATAACCCAAATGAACTTCCTGTATTAGCCTGTTTTTGTCCAACTTTACACAACAGTCAACATTGTGTGTGTTTTCACTTTAGTGAGGGAGCCCTGGCTAGGAGTGGTTTTGGAAGGGAGGTGGCTAGTTGCTGCTGCTAGTTGCTGCTGCTAGTTGCTGCTCTAGTTGAAATATGAATTAATATACAGTGGAAATCAATCCAGAGGAACACAAACTTCTGTCTATTATTCTTTCCGGTCATAGGGTGACAATTTCAAATATTAATCTCTTTCCCACCACAAATAGTGCTGAATTTCAACCTGGTGTCCTTATTTTGGACGTGTCATTATACAAACAAATATTACATTTTTTGCCATGTTTTTTAAAACAATCATATAAAGATGAAATATGGAGATAAAGGTTAGCTGCATAACAGCAACTATATACAGTATTTTTGATAGTTTGAATGTGAGCTTGAACAAGCTTAATTTGATCCAATAAAACATATTTATAATAAGATGTACTTTTCATGCCATAGTTATTTTCAAGAGCAGTGGACCTCTATTGTTATTAACCAGAGAGATTAATCAAACACTATTCTGTAGGGTTGATAGTGTCCTCAAAATAAATATTTTACTCTGATATTTCCCCATTTGCATTGACAGCTAAAATCCTGCATGGCTATAAGCAAACGAATGGTGAACACTGCCCCCTTGTGTCCAAAGTGAAACATAACCTAAAACATAATCCCATGCAACTTTGCATTCACACTGTTGTGTAGCGTTCTAAAATGTTTGAAAATAGCAGATCTACAAGCTCACAACCTGTTTAAACAATTTAAAATAGGACTAAAGTTGTTAATGTCTGTTTTATAATATAATAATCTAAATCTACAAAGTAACTAGTAACTAAAGTTTTCAAATAATTGTAGTGGAGTAAAAAGTACAATATTTGCCTCTGAGATGTAGTGGAGTAGAAGTAAAAGTATTGAAGATTGGAAATACCTCAAAATTGTACAGTGCATGAGTAAATGTACTTAGTTGTTTTCAAGTCTGTAGGTCAAGTCCTACAGGCTGAGGTGGAGTCTGAAGACAATCCTCAATATCTATATTACAATACACAATATAGAAATACTCAACATTTTACTTGAGTAAAATTGCAAAGGTATTGGCATCAAAATATACCTAAATAGCCAAGGTATCAAATATGGCTTAAGTTGTTCATGTGTGTTTTACAATAATAATAATAATAATAATAATAATAATAATAATAATAATAATAATAATAATAATAATAATAATAATAATAATAATATTAACACAAATTATTATTATCTTAATTATAACTCTTAGTTATCATGCATTTGATGTTGTAGAATGCATTCAGTTATTTCTGATATGTAAGTAAGCTGGCTAAAACGTTTTATAAATATTATTCACACACACACACACACACACGCACACACGCGCACACGCGCACACACACACACACACACACACACACACACACACACACACACACACACACACACACACACACACACACACACACACACACACACACACACACACACACACACACACACACATTTGAGTCTCCATTTACTGTGGATTGACTTGTGGATGGTTCAGGTACATAAATATGATCCAACACTGACCTCTAGTGTAGTGGTAGAAAGTAAACAATACAGAAACATGACTTTAGTTTAGTGGAAAAAGTACTCTTTCTTTTTGTACTTGTACTGTAATAAGTAAAAGTCCTGATAAAAGTCCCTCATTATGCAGAATGACATTAGAATATGCGTAAAAAGTATTAAAACATCTTTTGAAAATGGCAGATCTACAAGCTTGTAGATCTGCCATTTTCAAATAAACAAAGTTTAAATAGTGCTGAAGTGGTAAATGTATGCTTAGTAATAATAATACAAATCTATAAAAGTAACTAAAGTTTTCAAATAATTGTAGTGGAGTAAAAGTACAATATTTGTCTTTGAAATGTAGTGGTAAAGGTATGGAAAATTGGAAATACTTCAGTAAAGTAAAAGTACAGAAGAAATTGTACTTAAGTACAGAACTTGAGTAAATGTACTAGTTACTTTCCACTACTGGTGGTAGAACGTGTTGTTCACACAGAACACTTCAAACACCTTTCATTCTGGTCACAGACCGGATACGGAAACGTATCCGAGAGAGAGAGAGAGAAAATGTACTTGAGTAAAAGTAATTGGTATCAAATATACTTAAAGTACCAAAAGTACAAAGTACTCATTATGCAGAATGTCGCATTCACAAGTTTTCAAATGTGTAAAAAATCACTTGAAAATAGCAGATCTACAAGCTCACAATGCGTTGCATCGCGACACATTGTGAGCTTGTAGATCTGCTATTTTCAAATGGCCGAAATGTGTATAGGGCTGAAGTGGTTAATGTAAGTTTTGTAATAATAATCCAAATCTACAAAGTAACTAGTAACTTAAGTTTTCAAATAATTGTAGTGGAGTAAAAGTACAATATTTGCCTCTGACGTGTAGTGGAGTAGAAGTAAAAGTACAGAAAATTGGGAATACTCTAGTGAAGTAAATATACCTAAGAATTGTACTTAATGACATTACTTGAGTAAATGTACTTAGTTACTTTACGCCACTATAAAAGGTGTGCCCTGGCAGACAAAAGGTTGTGAAACACAGCTCTACATGGTATTCAGTAAACACATTTAAACAGGTTGGATCAGATTAATGTGTTCTTCAGTCAGAAGTGACGCAGCAGAAATCATACGTCTCACTCGCTCTCTTGTTTTTCCTTCTAAGTCACAGTTTGTGTAAAATCAACCATGAGGATTTATTTACTCATTTTCCTGGTAACTTGGACCAGCTGGTTCACCACATCTGTAACATCTGTACCAGGTAAGACTTTAAAGTTAAACATGACAGATTTACTAAATCTAAAAGTTATTTACACTGTTACAGACAGGGAAGTGGGGACTGCTCACGTTTAGTATAGGAGGTGACTATGAGGTTATAAATAATGTGTTTAATCCTATTGTAATTAACACTGATTCAATGTATTGATATATTGTAGCATGTTTGCCTGTAGTTTGAGGTAGTGTAGTTCTTATTGGTTTATTCTTCATTATGTTTCATCATGTATAGTTTTATGTAAAACACAGCAGTGGTGTAATTACCACACAAACGTCTACATACATGTACATGTAATGTTATGAAGTAATACATGAATGTAACTAAACACTTCATAATATATATTACTGGCCAAGTTAGACACCAACCTGCCTCAATGCACAACTAGAAAAAGTGTTCCTCTGAGCACAGGTCTCCACCAGGTCAGGTTATTGTGGGTCAGCAATGTTCTGAATTCACCAATCAGGATGGAATATGAAAAATCGGACGGATCCGTCTTGATCACATGACTATAGAGATAATTTTTCCTGTATTTGCATATTCATGGTGTAAATGATATCGTTGTCGGGCAGAAACCTCAAATCTCCATGTTTCTTGGTAGATTAATGCCCTTCTTTCTCAAACTACGGTGTCACACAAAAGTAGCAATTTCTTTTTTTAACCATTTTACAAAAATAAATTCAGTGAAAAGTGTTTAAGTGAGTCTGTGGGTTTTATAAACACTGAACCAATGAAAAGTATCAACAAGATGAAATAATAAATACATTGGATCCACTTTCCTGTAAAATAACAGTTTTGGACTTACAAGGTTTCCACCTGACAGAGACCTATGTTTAACCCATTAAGCACAAATGTAATGCTTTCTACATCAGTAGTTCTCTAATAAAAAAAAATAATAACAAAAAGTTATATAAAAAACATTTGTTTTACGTAAGTGGGCCTCCTGGTGGCGCTATAAAAGGCAGATGAAAGGTTTTTCCTTGGCCTCTGGGGCGCATACAAAGTTTTACACAGATCGGTGCAGTTACAGGTAAAAACACAAATTGGCCTGTTATAGCGCCACCATGAGGCTGATTTGAAAATGTTCAAGTGCCATATCTTCATCGGCCTACTGGGAATGTGCCTTCAAAATTTCTCCGAAATCGCACGCTGTGTTCATGATTTGAGGCATTTTGTCAAAAACGGAGCACGCCTGCAAACTTTGGAAGCCAATCTTAGCCAATCAGGATGGAATATGAAAAATCTGAAAGACTCGTTTCATTGAATGACTATAGAGACACTGTGTACCGATTTGTGTGATGTTTGGACAAACTCTCTAGCAGTACTGTCAATTTTTTTTGTTGCAAAAAGCAGCCTCCTGGTGGCGCTATAACAGGCCCATGTGAAAGATTTGCGGCAGAGGTTCTGCTCTGGCATCCAGACAGAAGGACGGACGGACACATACTGTACACAGACTGACGGACGGACAGACAGGGTGCAAAACATAGTCTCGGCCATCAGGCCTGGTAGAGACAATAACAGAAACACAACATATGCACACACACACACACGCACGCACGCACGCACGCACGCACGCACGCACGCACGCACGCACGCACGCACGCACGCACGCACGCACGCACGCACGCACGCACGCACGCACGCACGCACGCACGCACGCACGCACGCACACACACACACACACACACACACACACACACACACACACACACACACACACACACTATTATCCTGTCCTCAGAAGTGTATTACTACACTTGTGAGGACATCAACATTTTAGGGCAGGCTGAAGGAGAGGGATTATGTTTTCACCCCTGTGAGTCCGTCTGTCCGTCAGTGCCCCAGTTATTTGGACTGTTTTCTCCTCTCGTCTCTTTCCTGATTGATTGATTGATTGAATACTTTATTAGTCAGAAATGTAAACAGCACGTGGTACAGACTGTAATTTCAAAAATCTTTATCAAAAGCTATGTATTTAAATTGAAATGATCCTTAACCCTTAAATCCAATGTATTATTTCCATGTGATATATATATATATATATATATATATATATATATATATATATATATATATATATATATATATATATATATATATATATATATATATATATATATATATATATATATATATATATATATATATATATATACACTATCATTCATCATACATGTTGTACAGTCTAAGTGTCATGTCAAATCTTTATCATGAGGACACTCCTGCATGTAGGTAAGCTTTCTTTCAGGATGATCATTGTCATGTTTTAATGTTTTTCTTCTCATTCAGTTGATTATTCAGTGAGGCTGGTCGGTGGTTCAGACTCCTGTTCAGGCAGAGTGGAGATGTACTACCGTGGCAGCTGGGGGACGGTGTGTGATGATGAGTGGGATCTGAAGGATGCCCAGGTTGTGTGTAGACAGTTAGGCTGTGGAACAGCTATGTCAGCACCAGGGGGAGCCAACTTCGGACAGGGTGATGGAAACATCTGGTTGGATGATGTCAGGTGTTCAGGCAGTGAGTCACAGCTTTCACAGTGCAGCCATGGGGGGATTGGAAAGCACAACTGTGATCACTATGAAGATGCTGGTGTTATTTGTTCAGGTAAATATGAAGTTTATTGCAATTAATAATGATGTTTGTGTGTGTGTTGTCATCCTATCCTATATTAAAATGTACTAAAGGGAGAACCTCTGACATCACACTCATGTCACCATGACTCAGCCATAACCATAGAAGGAGTTCCCAATGCAGCTACGCCCCATGTTGAGCTCATACTAGATAGTACAATCCCTTAGATGTAGGGGTAAACGCTTCACTGGGGTCTTCAGGTGGGCACCCTCCTTCATTGGTGTTTCGTTGATAGGCCCACGACACCTCCACAGGGGGTGTCATGACACCTGGTGTCCCAGGTTTTTATCATCATCATCATCAGTCAGTATTTAAGTTCTACTGGCTGCTGGAATCAGAGAGTCAATGTGTCTTTTTGTTTGGCTCCAGTTCAAATGTGTTCACTGCCTCTCCACCAGAGCTACATGCCTCTTGGCATAGGATGAATGCATATTGTTCAGTCCATTGCCCCTTTTCAGTGTCCACCTTTCTTTTACTGACAGACTTTGAACATGTTAGTTTCATTTAATTTGTAAACTCTCAGTGTTACAGACCTGTAATAAAGAAATAAGAACATAACGTAAACATGGAGACAGAAGGTTTCTGCAGCAACACTTTGCTTGTACTTAATCTGGTCCAAAGTTTTAGAGAGGATCCTAAACATAAAGTGGGTTTGGGTCAAAACAACCCCCAAGTCCCAGCCAGCAAGATGTGACTCCAACACAAATGTATTTACATTAACGGTGCAGTAAGTGATGTTTGTTCAGATAAATGTTACATACAGTGTAGGTTAGATCTCTCTCCTCACAGCTGATCAATGGCTGTTGACACTTGCTCTTAGCAGTAGCCTAACTGCAGTGGTGCAAAGTAACTAAATACATGTACTCAATTGCAGTACTTACGTACCATTTGAGGTATTTGCACTTTACTTGAGTATTTCCAAATTCCAATATTTTTACTTCTACTTTACTTCTACTATTACTTGACCACTTTAGTTACTAGTTACTTTGTAGATTTAGCTTACAAAACATACACACAACTTCAGTCCTTAAACTTTGTCCATTTGAAAATAGCCGATCTACAAGCTTGCAAGCGTCGCATCGCGATGCGTTGTGAGCTTGTAGATCGGCTATTTTCAAAGGATTTTTATACATTTTATATACTCTAGAAAACTTGAGAAATGGGACCTTCTGCATAATGAGTACTTTTACTTTAAGTACATTTTGATGCCAATACTTTTGTATCTTCTATACTCTGTTACAAGTAAAAGTCCTAATATTCAAAATGTACTTGAGTAAAAGTACAAAAGTATTGGTATCAAAATGTACTTAGAGTACCAAAAGTAAAAGTACTCATTATGTGTACAAGTTTTCATGTGTGTAAAATGTAATACAAAATATTTTGAAAATAACAGATATACAAGCTCACGACACATTATGATGTGACATGTTTTGAGCTTGTAGATCTGCTATGTTCAAATAGATAAGTTTAAATAGGGCTGAAGTGGTAAATGTATGTTTTTTTATAATAATCAAAATCTACAAAGTAACTCGTATTTTCAATAAAAGTACAATATTTGTCTTTGTTTCTCAACTGTATAAAAAATCTTTTGAAAATAGCAGATCTACAAGCTCACAATGTGTTGCATCGCGACACATTGTGAGCTTGTAGATCGGCTATTTTCAAATTGCCGAAATGTATATAGGGCTGAAGTGATTACTGTATATTTTGTAATAATAATCAAAATCTACAAAGTAACTAATAACTAAAAGAAAAAGTCTTCAAATTATTGTAGTGGAGTAAAATTATGACATTTACCTCTGAGACGTAGTGGAGTAGAAGTAAAAGTACTGAAAATTGGGAATTCTCCAGTAAAGTAAAAATACCTCAACAATTTACTTAATTACATTACTTGAGTAAATGTACTTACACCACTGGATATAGGTATGCCCTGGCAGACAAAAGGTTGTGAAACACTTTTCTACATGTATTCAGTAAAGAAGTTTAAGACCTTAAAGTTAAACATGACAGATGTATTAGAAATAAAAGTTATTTACACTGTTACATACAGGGGAGTGTGGACTGATAACGTTTATTATAAGAGGTGAATATGAGGTTATACACGTGTGTGTGTGTGTGTGTGTGTGTGTGTGTGTGTGTGTGTGTGTGTGTGTGTGTGTGTGTGTGTGTGTGTGTGTGTGTGTGTGTGTGTGTGTGTGTCCTGTAGCGAGCAGATTTAACCCTTTAAGACCTGGAACGCATACTGTGTCATTTTACAGTGCCGCTCTATGAGCTTGAAGAAATCTAAAGTGACACAGATGTGTTCCTGGATGGAATGGGTTAATAGTGTATAGTGGTACACCACCCTGTATTTATACACAATAACACAACATATTTAACACACACACACACACACACACACACACACACACACACACACACACACACACACACACACACACACACACACACACACACACACACACACACACACACACACACACACACACACACACACATCTATCTGAATATAAACTAAACATTACACATTAATATCTCTACATTAAATCCATGTTGTTTTGTTTTAAGCTCCCACCATGATGGCCATGGTGGGAGATGATGTCATCCTTCCTTGTCACATTGAACCTCCTGGCAACATGGAGAAGGAGACGGTGAGGTGGTGGAGACCTGACCTGGGGGGGTGGTCATCATACGTGCACCTTCTCCAAGATGGACGTGTGAATTCTGAGCGTCAGATCTCATCATACAAACAGAGGACGTCTCTGTTTCCTGAGCAGTTGTCTCATGGTAACATCTCACTGAAGCTGACCAGGGTGAAGCTCTCAGATAAGGGAACATACAGGTGTTCTGTTCCAGACCTGCACCAACGCTACAGTGAGATCCAGCTCCTTGTTGGTAAGATTTACTGTTCAAAACATGGATGAAAAACAACAATAAAATAGAATGACTAAATAGTTTTCATTAAGCTGATATGTTATTACTTTTAACTTTGTTGTGGTAGTGTGAGGGTTCCTGATAATATATTACTAATAATAAACCATTTCTTCCTGATAGCTGTTATTAATTCAACAAGGACCTTTTACCCCTACCCACTATTTTACACCTAGGATATTTGAAAATAGCAGATCTACAAGCTCACAACGTGTTGCACCGCGACGTGTTGTGAGCTTGTAGATCTGCAATTTTCAAACATTTTAGTACTTTTACTTTTGGTACTTTAAGTACATTTTGATACCAATACTTTTGTACTTTTACTCAAGTATATTTTTAATTCTGGACATTTACTTATAACAGAGTACTTCTACATTGCAGTATTGATACTTTTACTTAAGTAAAACATTTGAGTGCTTTTTCCACACGTGTGTGTGTGTGTGTGTGTGTGTGTGTGTGTGTGTGTGTGTGTGTGTGTGTGTGTGTGTGTGTGTGTGTGTGTGTGTGTGTGTGTGTGTGTGTGTGTGTGTGTGTGTGTGTGTGTGTGTGTGTGTGTGGAGCAGATTTAACCCTTTAAGACCAGGACTGCATACTGTGTCATATTACATTTTTAACTATAACCATTATTTTATACTTTAGGCTATTCAAAAATAGCAGATCTCCAAGCTCATAGCGTGGCACTTGGTGCCGCGCTATGAGCTTGAAGAAATCTAAAGTGACACAGATGTGTTCCTGGATAGAATGGGTTAATAGTGTCTAGTGGTACACCACCCTGTATTTATACACAATAACACAACATATTTCACACACACACACACACACACACACACACACACACACACACACACACACACACACACACACACACACACACACACACACACACACACACACACACACACACACACACACACACACACACACACACACGTCCTATTAAAATAAAAACATTTCCCCAATCAGACAGTATGCCATACTGTCTGATTGCATTGTTTTCAAGGCAAAAAAACAAACCATGTCACTCTTTGCCTTTCAAGAATATTCAAGGCAAAAAAGTACCATATGTCACTGCTACAGTATGTGCTAAATACTAGTAAATGCAAGCTTCAGCCATACACCCTTGTGTATGTATGTATGTATATTTTGCAGTTTGACATTGGCAATTGTTTGCAAAATGTGAAAAAGTAAATAACAAAAGTATGCTTTGGAAAAGGCTATGAAATAAGTAGGCTGTACATGATTTGAACCTCCAAAATGTACCCTGCCTTCACCTTATTGTTTATGCCCTAATGACATCCACAGCTTTTATAGCAATTGTTCAAATGAGGCCTTAAATGTGAAATGTTCTACAACAAGCATGTTCAAATCGGATACAGGTGGGCACTAGGGACATCTGGGCATTTTGATGTACAATTGGCTATTTTGTTGACTATAATGGCTATAATGTTATATTAATGGTATTAAGTAATGTAAAGTATACGTGATGTGAACATGCACTGTACATCATTATTAGACTTAATGTTATCCTTCAACCAACCATTTTCCCAGTGCTATTTTCCCATCAATCAGCTGACAAACACACACACACACACACACACACACACACACACACACACACACACACACACACACACACACACACACACACACACACACACACACACACACACACACACACACACACACACACACACACACACACACACACACACACACACACACACACACAGGGGGGTGCATTTACTTGCTCACCTGCTGCAGGTCTTTCAGAATATCCAGCACAGTGTCGGGGCTGTTAGCATCTCAGCAGCCTTGGATTTTCTTTGCAGTATTTGGATCATTAAACATTGCACTGTTCAGCTGGCAGTCCATGCTGTTGCAGCTCAGTCCGTGTCTAACTAACTATACGCTATATACTAACGTAACCTCACATGCAGCAACTTATTTTCGGTAGAGCAATGTTAGATGCACCTTTATTTCGTGTCGCCAGCATGTTATGAAACCTCCCTCTGATATACAGTAACTCTGGTCCAGAGCTTTGTAGGGAGTTCTAACCTGGTGCTACAGAGTCAGACAGAGTCCGTTTGACACAAGGTGCAGATTCAGAAGACTCTGACACATCTCCACTCATGGACACAGCTTATCTTCCCACTGTTTGTTTTAAGAACAAAGTATTTTCTTTTTAGAAAGGCCAGGGCATATTTCGTTTTCTTCCACGGCACGGCCACCACAGCGCACACTTCTCCTCGCACGTAAATGAGGAAATCTCACAAGCATGCACACACACACACACACGCGCGCACGCGCGCACGCGCGCGCGAGCGAGCGAGCGGCATCCCCAGGGTCCTAGCACCCTTCGCATACAACACACAGATACATAGTCAGGCAGACAGATGCACTGCCTGGGGCATGCACCAGATATGCGGGTGTATATGTCACAGTACGATTGGAGAACCAGTACGATTGAAGACAGAGCGCTCGTTTTTAGGCACGGGGCTTCGGGGCGAGGCGGGGCTTTTCGAGACAGGGTTTATTAGCGAGGCGCGCGAGGAGGAGGAGAAGGAGGACGCGGCGCTGCGAGGTGGGGGTTAATTACGCGAGGCTCGCGAGGAGGAGGAGGAGGAGCCTCCTCCTCGCGAGCCTCGCGTAATAAACCGTCCTGAACGCGGCGCCACGAGGCGGGGCTTTGATGCGACGCCGACGCAGACCTGTCTTTTGTTGTTCCCTCCCACATAGCAACCAGGAAGCTACGCTAGGGGAACGCTGAACACGCGTTCACACGCACACGCTTGTCCATGACGGAGGCACGCCGACTCAGCAGAGCTTGAGGCCGAGGAGGCGCGCCCTCGCGCCTCCAGGCGCGAGTGCCCGCGCTGACCGGCCGATGCTCTGCTGAGTCGACACAGCGCCGTTCGAGTTGTAAACCGATAGGGACAGAATAGTTATTTTCATGGATCACTGTGTGTGTGTGTGTGTGTGTGTGTGTGTGTGTGTGTGTGTGTGTCAGGGAGAAAGTAAAACAAAAGCCAGAACACAATAAAAGTATCTTAACAGTCCTGCTTTCAATAAACCAAAAAAAGCACGAGCGTGTGCGCGTGTGTGTGCGCTTTTGTGTGTGTGTGTGTGACTGTGTGTGTGTGGTCGTGGCCATATATGTTTGTGCACTAGCCTGGCTTGTGGCTCCCTCTAGTGTTGCTTCTACAGAATTGCTGGGTGGGTGGTAAAAACGAGCGCGCTTTCTTCAATCGTCCTGGTTCTCCAATCATACTGTAACATATATATAGGGGCATTTCGGGCATTTTAATGTCACTTTAATGTAAAGGCTTGTTATGAATTATTGTTTGGTATTTGTAGCTTCCTGCACCAAATTATTGCCTTTTGATTGATGTGTGTAATCAATAAGGAGACTAAATTAGTGTTTTAAATTCCAATTCATAATTGTAGATGTTGTTTAACAGTAAATAATAAAAAAAAAATGACATCCCTGGACACATGGGCCTGTTATAGCACCACCAGGAGGCCGCTTTTTGCAAAAAAAAACGTTTTTATATTACTCCTACAAATGTCGTCCAAACATCGGTACACATTATCTCTATAGTCAAGTGATCAAGACGGATCCCTCAGATTTGTCATATTCCATCCTGATTGGCAATATCCGAACATTGCTGGCCCACATAAACCTAGCTGACCTGGCGGAGATCTGTGCTCCGAGGAGCAGTTTTTCTAGTTTGTTATTGAATGAGATGTTTAATAAACTATATAAACAACACATTTTCACAGCAGAAATGTAACTGAATTGTTAATTTGGTGGGGGGGGGGACACGCACCGTTGGAGAACAATTCATATCACTACTCTAAATCCATTTTGTTTTGTTTTAAGGACATCAGGTGATTGGTTCATCTCAGCCTGTGGTGGTCATGGTGGGAGATTGATGAGAAGCACGTTTTGATGTATATATTGTGGGGGGGTTTGTCAACCGTGCGAGCGAATTTACTATTCTTCCCGCGAAAATCGCGGAAAGAATAAATATTTTTTAGTATGGACGATTACAATAAGTGTTTGCAGGCTGTCACGGTTTGCAGAAAGACTGAACCCAAATGCAGAGCCACAAGCAGAATAGTTTCGAAGTAGAGATGTATTAAAGGTATCATGACATTCATTTTCACTTTTTTTATTTTCAATGTTTTATTTGGGGTTTTATGACCTCAATTACACCCAAAAAACCTGAACTTAGAACATTCAGTGGATTTTCTGTGGTCTGGGGTTTTCTGAATAATTAGGCTGAAAAGTAATCTGAGCTTGGCCCTTCGACAGTGAGGTCACAGTCGATTAATCCCGCCCACTCTCCTCCTCGCCCCTCCCCTCCCCTATCCTTTCCTTTGGGGGGGGCGGAGCAGAGGCGATGATTGACAGGCAAAATCCCTCACCAGCGACACCCGCAGGCAAAGATTTCTTTTTTCATTGCAGTTGAAAAGGCTTTAGAAATGTGAGAGAAAAACACCTCCCATGGATCACTGGAATGGAATTTTCACTTAAAACCTTTTGTACACTTTTGAAGGACCAGGACAAAGACTTTGAATGTGGTGTAAAAGTGAATGTCATTAAACCTTTAAAGCATAAGTTAAGCTTACAACCAAAAGCAGTAGTTGCACGCAATAAACAGCAAGTCTGAAAATGCTAACTTGTCTGAAGCACAAAACAACTAACCAGTAAACTCATGGCCGGGAGTTGCAAGCAGTAATCAGGATGTCCACAGATTCAAACTCTTCAGGAGCACAACAACGAAGAACACAAACTCCACAGCAGATCACATGAACAACAAAGTATGTACTGACAATGAGTGTGTGCAATGAGTCCAGTTTTATAGGGAGCAGGTTGATTGGAGAAGTGTTCACAGGCTTGTAATGGGCATGGCACTGCTGGGCTGATGAGGGAGTGGGGACAGGTGTGTAACCAGGACTGAGAGAAGGAATGGAAAGAGGGAGTGGCCGAAGAGGAGACACGGTCTGTGGGGGGGCAGACCGTGACAGTACCCCCCTCTCAAGGGACGGCTTCCAGACGTCCCACCACGCTGGCCCGGTCTGGAGGAGGGGTCTGGAAACCTGAACCCCAGGCGGACGGCCTGGAGACTGAACCGGGACTGAGCAGGTGACCTCAGGTGGGCGGCCTGGACGCTGAGAAGAGGCAGTGGTGACTTCAGGTGGGCAGCCTGGATGCTGGGAAGAGGCAATGGGGACATCAGGTGGAACGCCAAGATGGACCGGGGCTGAGCTGCTTATGTCAGGCGGACGGCCCGGGGCTGAGCTGCTTACGTCAGGCGGACGGCCCGGGGCTGAGCTGCTTACGTCAGGCGGACGGCCTGGGGCTGAGCTGGTGAGGTCAGGCGGACGGCCCGGGGCTGAGCTGGTGAAGTCAGGCGGACGGCCAGGACGGACCGGGGCTGAGCTGGTGACATCAGGTGGACGGCCTGCAGGCTGAGGCGAGGCCGAAGAGGTGTCGTCTGGTGGACGACCTGGAGGCTGAGACGAGGTCGAAGAGGTGTCGTCTGGTGGACGACCTGGAGGCTGAGACGAGGTCGAAGAGGTGTCGTCTGGCGGACGACCTGGAAGCTGAGACGAGGTCGAAGAGGTGTCGTCTGATGGACGACCTGGAAGCTGAGACGAGGTCGAAGAGGTGTCGTCTGGCGGTTGAGACGAGGTCGAAGAGGTGTCGTCTGGCGGACGACCTGGATGCTGAGACGAGGCAGCAGAGATGTCGTCTGGCGGACGACCTGGATGCTGAGACGAGGTCGAAGAGGTGTCGTCTGGCGGTTGAGACGAGGTCGAAGAGGTGTCGTCTGGCGGACGACCTGGATGCTGAGACGAGGTCGAAGAGGTGTCGTCTGGCGGTTGAGACGAGGTCGAAGAGGTGTCGTCTGGCGGACGACCTGGATGCTGAGACGAGGCAGCAGAGATGTCGTCTGGCGGACGACCTGGATGCTGAGACGAGGCAGCAGAGTTGTCGTCTGGCAGACGGCCTAGATGCTGAGACGAGGCAGCAGAGTTGTCGTCTGGCAGACGGCCTAGATGCTGAGACGAGGCAGCAGAGTTGTCGTCTGGCAGACGGCCTAGATGCTGAGACGAGGCAGCAGAGTTATCGCCTGGTGGACAGCCTGGAGGCTGAGACGAGGCAACGTCAGGCGGACTGCCTGGAGACTGGGATATGGCAGAACAAGCAACATCGGGTGGACGGCCTGGAGAACCCCATGACCACTTAGGAGAAGGATGACCAGACGGAGCCACACAGGACGCTGCAGGCGGGACCCCAGAAGGCGTTGGAGGCTCTGGAGGCAGGACCCCAGATGGCACTGCAGGCTCTGGAGACGGGACCCCAGATGGCGCTGCAGGCTCTGGCGACGGGACCCCAGACGGCGTTGCAGGCTCCGGAGACGGGACCACCGGCGACGCTGCAGACTCCGGAGACGGGACCACCGGCGACGCTGCAGACTCCGGAGACGGGACCACCGGCGACGCTGCAGACTCCGGAGACGGGACCACCGGCGACGCTGCAGACTTCGGAGACGAGACCCCAGGGGATGCCGCAGATGCTGGAGGCGACGCCACAGTGGATGCTGCACATGCTGGAGGCGACGCCACAGTGGATGCTGCAGATGCTGGAGGCGATGCCAAAGCGGAGGCTGCAGATGCTGGATGCGACGCCACAGGAGATGCTGCAGACGCTGGAGAGCCATCGTCCGACACACCTGTCAGCTGAAAGCCAAGGACCAGGGCTTCCATGACTTCTGGCAGACACAGGTCACCAGTGGAGATGACTGACAAGGGCTCTGGCAGGTCATCGGCTGATAGGGTTGTTGAGGGTGCAGAGGGCGCAGGCAGGTCATCTAGGGAGATGTCTTGCAAGAGCTCGGGCAGGTCAGCAGCAGATACAGCCGGCAAGGATGCAGAGGGCGCAGGCAGGTCACCAATGGAGGCAGCTGGAGAGGGCTTGTAGATACTGGGAGAGCTGAGTAGCGGGGTGCTGGGCAGCGGAGTGCCGATCAGCGGGGTGCCGGGCAGCAGGGTCCCGGGCAGCGGAGTGCCGGGCAGCAGGGTGCCGGGCGGCGGAATGCCGGGCAGCACGGTGACGGGCAGCACGGTGCCGGGCAGCACGGTGCCGGGCGGCGGAGTGCCGGGCAGCAGGGTGCCGGGCAGCAGGGTGCAGGGCGGCGGAATGCCGGGCATCAGGGTGCCGGGCAGCAGGGTGCAGGGCGGCGGAATGCCGGGCAGCAGGGTGCCGGGCAGCACGGTGACGGGCAGCACGGTGCCGGGCAGCACGGTGCCGGGCGGCGGAGTGCCGGGCAGCAGGGTGCCGGGCAGCAGGGTGCAGGGCGGCGGAATGCCGGGCATCAGGGTGCCGGGCAGCAGGGTGCAGGGCGGCGGAATGCCGGGCAGCAGGGTGCCGGGCAGCAGGGTGCCGGGCAGCAGGGTGCCGGGCAGCAGGGTGCAGGGCGGCGGAATGCCGGGCAGCCGGGTGCCGGGCAGCAGGGTGCCGGGCAGCAGGGTTCCGGGCAGCAGGGTGCCGGGCAGCCGGGTGCCGGGCAGCAGGGTGCAGGGCGGCGGAATGCCGGGCAGCCGGGTGCCGGGCAGCAGGGTGCCGGGCAGCAGGGTTCCGGGCAGCAGGGTGCCGGTTAGCAGGGTTCCGGGCAGCAGGGTGCCGGGCAGCCGGGTGCCGGGCAGCAGGGTTCCGGGCAGCCGGGTGCCGGGCAGCCGGGTGCCGGGCAGCAGGGTGCCGGGCAGCAGGGTTCCGGGCAGCAGGGTGCCAGGCAGCCGGGTGCCGGGCAGCCGGGTGCCGGGCAGCCGGGTGCCGGGCAGCAGGGTGCCGGGCAGCAGGGTTCCGGGCAGCAGGGTGCCGGGCAGCCGGGTGCCGGGCAGCAGGGTGCCGGGCAGCAGGGTTCCGGGCAGCAGGGTGCCGGGCGGCGGAATGCCGGGCAGCCGGGTGCCGGGCAGGAGGGTGCCGGGCAGCAGGGTGCCGGGCAGCAGGGTGCCGGGCAGCAGGGTGCCGGGCGGCGGCGAGCAGGGCAGCGGCGTGTAGAGCAGCGGCAAACAGGGCAGCGGCGAGCAGGGCGGCGGCGTGCAGGGCTGGTTTCAACAAAGCTATTAAGCCTCCCACAGACAACATCCAGGTGGGGGACAAAATGGCTAAACCATTGCCTGTCTTTAAACCACTGCTGCTGTACTGTAATCTCCTTCTGGAGTTCAGCACGCAGGTTTGGGGGAGATGACATGAAACGAGCCACCACATGTTCAAACTCAACCATTTTTCTGTTAAAAAGCTGTAGCTCTGCTGGGTTCATTTTTATGGTCAGTACATACTGTCACGGTTTGCAGAAAGACTGAACCCAAATGCAGAGCCACAAGCAGAATAGTTTCGAAGTAGAGATTTATTAAAGCATAAGTTAAGCTTACAACCAAAAGCAGTAGTTGCACGCAATAAACAGCAAGTCTGAAAATGCTAACTTGTCTGAAGCACAAAACAACTAACCAGTAAACTCATGGCCGGGAGTTGCAAGCAGTAATCAGGATGTCCACAGATTCAAACTCTTCAGGAGCACAAAAACAAAGAACACGAAAACTCCACAGCAGATCACATGAACAACAAAGTATGTACTGACAATGAGTGTGTGCAATGAGTCCAGTTTTATAGGGAGCAGGTTGATTGGAGAAGTGTTCACAGGCTTGTAATGGGCATGGCACTGCTGGGCTGATGAGGGAGTGGGGACAGGTGTGTAACCAGGACTGAGAGAAAGAATGGAAAGAGGGAGTGGCCGAAGAGGAGACACGGTCTGTGGGGGGGCAGACCGTGACACAGGCACACTTAATAAAGAAAGAAAAAAGAACAAAGAATAATACTAAGAATATAGAATGAAAAATATACAATAATGATAAAATACTGGATGTAATATAAAGAGAGCTGGGTTAGGGTCTTGTTATAGATGGGTCCCAATAGACTATCTTTTAGCAGCAGTTTATAAAATGTGCATATACAATATCTGTACATTATATTATATGGAGAACTGGTTGTCCAGAACCACTGATCTGAACCGGTATTCTCATGTTTGGGCATATACTGATAACATCAGGGAGCTCAATGTATGGGCATAAAAGGGACTCATACAGACAGACATAGATATCTCCATATATGGGCATATAAGGCTAAGGGGGAAGATCATGACGTTACCATGTTACATTATGTGGGGTTGTGATGGAAAACTAATACAATTAAAGCAATGTAACTATACTGTTGGCAGGGAGTAATAAGCAATGATAATACTTTTGAAAAGTCTAATGGGTAATACAGTCTGTCTGTCTGCCTGTCTGTCTGTCTGTCTGATAATCAAATAGTTTGATTGATAATCTCTTTGTGTTTTGCAGGGTCTGTGTCTCAGCCAGTGATCTCTTTAATTGAACTAAAAGGTGATCTCTTATCTTGGAGATGTGATTCTGGGTGCTGGTTTCCTGAACCTGAGATGTCTTGGCTGGACAGTGATGGAAACAACATCAATAGGGCTGTAGTACTCGAGACCGGTCTCGGTCTCGAGACCGGTCTCGAGACCGCTTTTTGATTTACTCGGTCTTGTCTCGGTCTCACCCATAGTTTGACTCGGTCTTGACTCGGTCTCGCCCATAATTTGACTCGGTCTTGACTCGGACTCGGACTAAGGGACTCGGGACTCTACCCCCACCGAGTCCACTCGAGTCCAAGACCAAGTCACTACAATGCAATGAAATAATTTTATTATACCCATATTATGAGGAGCCCATTCACATTAACATTATAAGAGAGCTGTCTGGCGCTTATGGACAGCTTTCTTGGAGCACATCATCTTGCAGCAGTTGACAGCGCAGCAGCAGCAGAACACCAGCAGTCCTGTCCCTCTAGTTTATATTCTTTTAAAATTATATCCACGAACAGGTGTTTATTTATTTATTGTGTGTTCACTGTGTAGCCTGTGGTTGTTTTAATCATCAGTCTCTAATCATCTAAAGATGAATAGAGACTGCTTTCAGTAAGGTTTCCTTGCGCACATTATACTGTGTCACTCACTGCAGTAAATATATCAGTCCAAGCAGCAAAACTAAAAACATTAATTAACATTAGATCCTGACCGATGCTGTCGTCGGCTTGTCTGGAGATATACCTACATGTAATGTACAAATCACTTAAATTATCTATTCTCTTGTAAGTTGTACCACATTGTGCGTAATTGCGCACAGGGAGACTGACCTCTTTCTGCTTTTCATATTAAGATCAATTCTATTTCTATAATTCTATCAATCCTATTATTTATTTCATACAATAAAACAATAAGTAGGCCTACATCCAGAAACATTTTCACCATGAATATAAAAGCATCAACCTGTATGCATGAGGCAGATACTCTGTAAAAGTAATTGAGCTGTGTTCAAACTGTTACTTGAGTAAAAGTATTGGCTTCAAAATATACTTAAAGTACCAAAAGTGAAAGTACTAAAATATTTGAAAATAGCCGATCTACAAGCTCACAATTGTGAGCTTGTAGATCTGCTATTTTCAAATAGTCTACTCTATGGTATAAAATATGGCTCGTCTCCTGTCCCGCTACAAAGCGCACAAGAAACGTAGCTCAACAACCCAGGATGCAAGTATTGCATCACAAGTCACCAAGTACTTTGATGCAATTGAGAACAATGATGCTGATGCACTTGTCTTCTGGGTTGAAAACCAAGACAGATTCCCACAACTTGGCATTTTAGCGATGAAGGTTCTGTCAGTCCCTGCCTCCTCAGCACCGGTGGAGAGGATTTTTAGTGCAGGAGGACTTATTATGAGACCCCATCGTGCTAGTTTAGGTCACACCATGCTGCATTCTCTTGTGTTTTTGAAATGCAACCACACTTTGATTTAATTTTATGGCTACACATTCCAGTCAGGCAGTCGTGTTAACCGTTTAAGACCTGAGGCCCTACAAATGCCTTCCAAAATCAGTAGTTATCAAACTTTTTTGTGCCAAGGAGTCAAGGACCCCCAAAATGATATTTGGCTGCGGACCCCCCTCATCTGAAAATGTTTTGTGCCAGGGACCCCCAGAAGAAATATTTTTGTTGAAGAACACTTTCAAGATTTTTCAAATAGCAGATGTACAAGCTTGTATTTGATCTGCTATTTTTGAGAACCACTGTTCTAAACCAATGTTCTAAATCCTAAGAATTTTCTGAAAAACTTAAGGTGCTATATACTGTATAGCAACAATCTAAAATGACACAGATGCTTTCCCGGTTTTAACGGGTTAAAGGTGATTTGTTTTTGTTTCTTTTTTGTGGTTAAAATGAGCTTGTACAGCACAGTTGTGTTTAGCAAAAAGCATTGTGTTCTGGCTATGTTACTTACTTGTTATTTCAAATAAATATTTGAATGAATCAAACATTTTGTAATATTTTTACATAAAAGTGCCATGTACATTTATTTACACATAGTGACAATACACATTTTCACACATTATGCATTATTGAATAGAGCTCATTGTAGTAGGCCAGGCATACCTAATTTTGAGCTTTTCCAAAGTCAGAAACATATAATTGCAGTGTTTCAGATCAAGATTGTTTTCTGTACCTATAAAAAAAAAAAAAAAAAAAAAAAAAAATCTTGACTCGGTCTCGCCCCCCGTCGGTCTCGGTCTTGACTTGGTCTCGCCCCCCGTCGGTCTCGGTCTTGACTCGGACTCGACCCCCTCCCTGGCCTCCCGGACTCGGTCTTGACTCGGACTCGCCCCCCCTCGGACTTGGTACTGACTTGGACTCGCTTTAGGTGGTCTCGACTACAGCCCTAGTGTGTGTGTGTGTGTGTGTGTGTTAAATATGTTGTGTTATTGTGTATAAATACAGGGTGGTGTACCACTATACACTATTAACGCATTCTATCCAGGAACACATCTGTGTCACTTTAGATTTCTTCAAGCTCATAGCGCGGCACTCTGTGCCGCGCTATGAGCTTGTAGATCTGCTATTTTTGAATAGCCAAAAGTATAAAATAATGGTTATAGCTAAAAATGTAAAATGACACAGTATGTGTTCCAGGTCTTAAAGGGATAGTTCACCCAAAGAAGTACTTTTTTTCTGTCAATTACACATTTAGTTTTTGTCTTGTTTATTCTTAAGCCAAAATTTGATGACTGGCTGAAAGATCCTTATGTATCCGGTAGGAGACTCAAAGTTGACACTTTGAGTCTCCTACTGGAGACACCGCCAGTCATCAAATTATTGGCTTAAGAATGCGATAAAAACCGAAACATCTGCATGAATTCAAGTCTCTATGGGTGTGTAATCCATAGAAAATAAGTCATTTTGGGAGTGAACTATCCCTTTAATGGGCAGAGGTGGACAGTAACGGAGTAAATGTACTTGAGTACTGTACTTAAGTACATATTCTGAGGATCTGTACTTTACTTGAGTATTAGATTTCTTTGATACTAATTACTCTTACTCGAGTACATTTCCAAGACAAATATTTTACTTTTACTTGAGTAAGTCATTTTCTAGGAAGGCTGAAAAGTACTCGTTACTTTTAGGGAATGGACGCACACGGCCGAACGATGGAGGAAAAAAAAATGTTTTCTGTGCATGCGCCAGGCAGTGCATCTGTCTGCCCGACTATGTATCTGTGTGTTGTATGCGAAGGGCGCTAGGACCCTGGGGGTGCCGCTCGCGCGCGCGTGTGTGTATGTGTGTGTTTACTGTATGTGTGTGTGCATGCTTGTGAGATTTCCTCATTTACGTGCGAGGAGAAGTGTGCGCTGTGGTGGCCGTGCCGTGGAAGAAAACGAAATATGCCCTGGCCTTTCTAAAAAGAAAATACTTTGTTCTTAAAACAAACAGTGGGAAGATAAGCTGAGTTTAAGTCCATGAGTGGAGATGTGTCAGAGTCTTCTGAATCTGCACCTTGTGTCAAACGGACTCTGTCTGACTCTGTAGCACCAGGTTAGAACTCCCTATAGTAGGGGGTACTAAGCACAAAAAATGGCCAAATCGTTACGCGGCGGATAAAAGCATGAAATTTGATACAGATGTCCCTTGGGTCATCCTAAAACATCCTAGAAGGGGTGCCCAAAAAAATCTTAAACAGGAAGTGACTTATGGACAAAATTCAAAATGGCCACCTAAACTGTTGACCGTTGACTCAAAAGACACCAAAATAATCTCCAAAAAGCATAACATTTGGCACATATGTCCCTTGGGTCATCCTAAGACATCCTAGAAGGGGTGCCCCTGAAACAGGAAGTGAGTTATTGACTAAATTGAAAATGGCCGCCTAGTGTTGTCGATTGACTCAAAAGACAACTAAAGAATCTCATAAAAGCATACAATTTGGCACACATGTCTTTTTGGTCATCCTAAGACATCCTAGAAGGGGTGCCCAAAGAAATCTTAAGCAGGAACTGAGTTATTGACAAAATTGAAAATGGCCGCCTACAGTGTTATCTATTGACTCAAAAGACAACTAAAGAATCTCATAAAAGCATACAATTTGGCATACATGTCCCTTGGGTCATCCCAAGACATCCCAGAAGGGGTGCCCAAAAAAAATCTTAAACAGGAAGTGAGTCATTGACAAAATTGAAAATGACCGCCTACAGTGTTGTCGATTGACTCAAAAGACAACTAAAGAATCTCATAATGGCATACATGTCCCTTGGGTCATCCTAAGACATCCTAGAAGGGGTGCCTGAAATTATCTGAAACAGGAAGTGAGTTATTGACTAAATTGAAAATGGCTGTGTACAGTCTTGACAGATGATGCAAAAGACACTCATAAAAAATAATCTCATAAAAGCATGAAATTTGGTACAAATGTCCCTTGGGTGATCTGAATGCATCCTAAGGGTTGCCAAAAAAAGTTTGAATAGTCTCTCAATGGAAAACACTCCTCCCACACGGGCTGCACTGCTACAATATTCAAATCGAGCAGCCAATCTAGCATTTGGTCCAGAAGCCTGAAAGCTATGCAATCTCTACCATCTCCTGACAAATAAATTAAAGGTGTAGTGAAATGAAAAATATGTTTTTCACACTTTTAGAGCATATCCGTGGTCATCATATGGGCATACCTAACAATAGATGCCAAAAAAATGAAAAAAACCCATTTTTGTCTATTTTTATATCTAAAGTCCCTAAAAAGCCATTCTTAATTACTTCCTGTAAACGAAAACGTGCTGCGTGATGACATAACGCAGCCTTCATGAATATAAATGAATCTTGATTACATGCACCTGTTTGATTCCCATAGCTGCACGTTCTTCAAACACAGCTGATTTTAATTACAGAGATACTCCGTTTTGAATCTCATTGAAGATGAGTGTATTACTCATTTTAAACTTCATATGCACACTAAAATATGTATCTGAAAACATTATAGGTTAGAAATAAGCCAGGTAGTAGCAAACGTGCTTCACTGGCCGTCTCTCTCTCACTTGTAAACAAACACTAGCCGTGTTGCGCACGGCTTAAGTGATTGAGATCCAACGTCCCATAGCCTGAAGGGATGGGACCTTCTGATTGGTTTAGAGTCGGTTGAGCCGACGTTTCAGACTGAACCTTCAAAATAAAATGACCGAAAATGTCACTGCAGTGCGCCTTTAAAGTCGCTGATTCGTGGACACCTTTATGGACACTCTTGCCAGAGGCTGCTTAAGTTTGTAGAGAACTCAAGTGTGGCTGCAAAGCTGAGCCCTTCTGTTCGAGAAAGTGTAGATGCCGGGATGCTGGGTTACCTTGCAGAGCATTATGCCAATGTGCTGGTAATTGCGAAATGGCACACATGAATACATGTAGTTACTAAACACTAATCACAAAAAAACAGTAATGATCAAGAAGAAAATACATGAGAAGATAGAGTGTAAAACAAGCAAGAAGATGTAGAGTGCAAAATAAATAAGATGCAGAGAGTAAAATAAGAATATGCAGAGTAAGATAAGATGCAGAGTAAAATAAATGAGAATATGCAGAGAGTTAGATAAATAAAGAAGATTCAAAGAGTACAATAAAAAAATTATGCAGAAAGTAAAATAAATAAGTGATGTAGAAATGAAAACAGAAGGTAGACTACAAAATACGGCAAGTTATGCACTGCATAACCTGTCGTATTGAGTCTGCATAATATGCAGACTGCCATGGTCAACTGTTTAAACAGCCATTTAGAATTTCTTCAACATGGTCCCTTCCTAAAAAGTTTAATAAACAAGCAAACAAATAAATAACCCCTTCTAGGATATATTAAGAAGCACTCAATGTACGTACCAAATTATACACTTTTTATTCAACACTGTAGGCGGCCATTTTCAATTTAGTCAATAACTCACTTCCTGTTTCAGATTATTTTTGGCACCCCTTCTAGGATGTGTTAGGATGACCCAAGGGACATATGTGCCAAATTGTATACTTTTTGGAGATTCTATAGGCTTTTTGAGTCAATCGCCAACACTGTAAGCGGCCATTTTCAATTTAGTCAATAACTCACTTCCTGTTGAAGATTTTTTTGGGCACCCCTTCTAGGATGTCTTAGGATGACCCAAGGGACATGTGTGACACATTTTATACTTTTTGGAGATTCTTTAGTTGTCTTTTGAGTCAATCGACAACACTAGGCGGCCATTTTCAATTTGGTCAATAACTCACTTCCTGTTTCAGATTTTTTTGGGCTCCCCTTCTAGGATGTCTTAGGATGACCCAAAGGACATGTGTGCCACATTTTATGCTTTTTGGAGATTATTTTGGTGTCTTTTGAGTCAACGGTCAACAGTTTAGGTGGCCATTTTGGATTTTGTCCATAACTCACTTCCTGTTTAAGATTTTTTTGGGCACCCCTTCTAGGATGTTTTAGGATGACCCAAGGGACATCTGTATCAAATTTCATGCTTTTATCCGCCGCGTAACGATTTTTCACTTAGTACCCCCTACTACTACAAAGCTCTGGACCAGAGTTACTGTATATCAGAGGGAGGTTTCATAACATGCTGGCGACACGAAATAAAGGTGCACCTAACATTGCTCTACCGAAAATAAGTTGCTGCATGTGAGGTTACGTTAGTATATAGCGTATAGTTAGTTAGACACGGACTGAGCTGCAACAGCATGGACTGCCAGCTGAACAGTGCAATGTTTAATGATCCAAATACTGCAAAGAAAATCCAAGGCTGCTGAGATGATAACAGCCCCGACACTGTGCTGGATATTCTGAAAGACCTGCAGCAGGTGAGCAAGTAAATGCACCCCCCTGTGTGTGTGTGTGTGTGTGTGTGTGTGTGTGTGTGTGTGTGTGTGTGTGTGTGTGTGTGTGTGTGTGTGTGTGTGTGTGTGTGTGTGTGTGTGTGTGTGTGTGTGTGTGTGTGTGTGTGTTTGTCAGCTGATTGATGGGAAAATAGCACTGGGAAAATGGTTGGTTGAAGGATAACATTAAGTCTAATAATGATGTACAGTGCATGTTCACATCATGTATACTTTACATTACTTAATACCATTAATATAACATTATAGCCATTATAGCCAACAAAATAGCCAATTGTACATCGAAATGCCCAGATGTCCCTAGTGCCCACCTGTATCCGATTTGAACATGCTTGTTGAACATTTCACATTTAAGGCCTCATTTGAACAATTGCTATAAAAGCTGTGGATGTCATTATGGCATAAACAATAAGGTGAAGGGTACATTTTGGAGGTTCAAATCATGTACAGCCTACTTATTTCATACCCTTTCCAAAGCACACTTTTATTATTTACTTTTTCACATTTTGCAAACAACTGCCAATGTCAAACTGCAAAACATACATACATACACAATGGTGTATGGCTGAAGCTTGCATTTACTAGTATTTAGCACATAGCAGTGACATAATGTACTTTTTTGCCTTGAATATTCTTGAAAGGCAAAGAGTGACATGGTTTGTTTTTTTGCCTTGAAAACAATGCAATCAGACAGTATGGCATACTGTCTGATTGGGGAAATGTTTTTATTTTAATAGGACGTGTGTGTGTGTGTGTGTGTGTGTGTGTGTGTGTGTGTGTGTGTGTGTGTGTGTGTGTGTGTGTGTGTGTGTGTGTGTGTGTGTGTGTGTGTGTTTGTGTGTGTGTGTGTGTGTGTGTGTTAAATATGTTGTGTTATTGTGTATAAATACAGGGTGGTGTACCACTACACACTATTAACCCATTCTATCCAGGAACACATCTGTGTCACTTTAGATTTCTTCAAGCTCATAGCGCGGCACCAAGTGCCACGCTATGAGCTTGTAGATCTGCTTTTTTTGGATAGCCTAAAGTATAAAATAATGGTTATAGTTAAAAATGTAATATGACACAGTATGCGGTCCTGGTCTTAAAGGGTTAAATCTGCTCCACACACACACACACACACACACACACACACACACACACACACACACACACACACACACACACACACACACACACACACACACACACACACACACACACACACACACACACTCGTGTGGAAAAAGCACTCAAATGTTTTACTTAAGTAAAAGTATCAATACTGCAATGTAGAAGTACTCTGTTATATGTAAATGTCCAGAATTAAAAATATACTTGAGTAAAAGTACAAAAGTATTGGTATCAAAATGTACTTAAAGTACCAAAAGTAAAAGTGCTAACATTTTTGAAAATTGGAAAACTACAAGCTCACAACGTGACGCGGTGTGACACGTTGTGAGCTTGTAGATCTGCTATTTTCAAATAGCCTATGTATAAAATAGGGCTAAAGTCGTTAATGAATGTTTTATAACGTAATAATATTAACTAAGTAACTAATAACTAAAGTTTTCAAATAATTGTAGTGGAGTAAAAGTACAATAATGTTGAATTAATAACAGCTATCAGGAAGAACTGGTTTATTATTATTAATATATTATCAGGATCCCTCACACTACCACAATTTTTTTTAAAGCAATAACATATCAGCTTAATGAAAACTATTTAGTCATTCTATTTTATTGTTGTTTTTCATCCATGTTTTGAACAGTAAATCTTACCAACAAGGAGCTGGATGTCACTGTAGCGGTTCAGGTCTGGAACAGAACACTTGTATGTTCCCTGATCTGAGAGCTTCACCCTGGTCAGCTTCAGTGAGATGTTACCATGAGACAACTGCTCAGGAAACAGAGACGTCCTCTGTGTGTATGACGGGTCCTGACCCTTAGAATTCACACGTCCATCTTGGAGAATGTGCACGTATGATGACCCCAGGTCAGGTCTGTCCCACCTCACCGTCCTCTTCTCCATGTTGAGAGGAGGTTCAATGTGACAAGGAAGGATGACATCATCTCCCACCATGGCCATCACAGGCTGAGATGAACCAATCACCTGCTGTTGTCCTTAAAACAAAACAAAATGGATTTAATGTAGTGATATGAATGTGTAATATTTAATTTATATTCAGATAGATGTGTGTGTGTGTGTGTGTGTGTGTGTTAAATATGTTGTGTTATTGTGCACGGCACAGAGTGCTGCGCTACAAGCTTGTAGATCTGCTATTTAAAAAAAGAACTATCGTGAAAATGAATACATTTACATTTTTAACTCAAATCTTTGCCTCTTTGGGGTCCCTGGAACAACATATGTTTGAGATGGGGGTCCACGGCCAAATACATATCATTTGGGGGTCCTTGACATGAAAAGGTTTGAGAACCACTGATTATAGCAACATACTGTTAGGATTTAGAAGACATTTGTAGAATCCCCCAGAAGCAAAGATTAGTTTTCATGATATTTAAAAATAGCAGATCTACAAGCTCGTAGCGCGACACTCGGTAACGCGCTATGAGCTTGTAGATCTGCTATTTTTGAATAGCCAAAAGTATAAAATAATGGTTATAGATAAAAATTTAAAATGACACAGTATGCGTTCCCGGTCTTAAAGGGATAGTTCACCCAAAAAAGTACTTATTTTCTGTCAATTACACATTTAGTTTTTGTCTTGTTTATTCTTAAGCCAATAATTTGATGACTGGCTGAAAGATGCTTATGTATCCGGTAGGAGACTCAAAGTTGACACTTTGAGTCTCCTACCGGAGACACCGCCAGTCATCAAATTATTGGCTTAAGAATGCGATAAAAGCCAAAACATCTGCATGAATTCAAGTCTCTATGGGTGTGTAATCGGTGCCATTTATTCTTAGGCCTTTCACGGCAATCGGACTGCATTCATGATTTGAGGCATTTTATTCCAAAAATGTGTTTTGCTAAATTAGACCTGCTGGTGGCGCTATAACAGGCCAATGTGAAAAGGGTGGCATTTCTTCCTCGGCCTAGTGGCAATGTGCATGTGAAATTTCACGGAAATTGCAAGCTGCGTGCATACTTTGAGGCATTTTGTTAAAAACTGACCAATCCTGCAAACTTTGGAAGCCAACCTTAGCCAATCAGGATGGAATAAGGGAAATTGGACAGATCGGTGTTGATCTGTCCAATACTGGGTACCAATTTACATGACGTTTGGATAAAATCTGTAGGAGTAATGTCAAAGAATGGGTTTTGAGCTAAAGTTGTCTCGTGGTCTCAAGATGTGCTTTTAAGTGCGAAAGATAGTGGCGCTATACCAGCGCCATGTGAAAAGTTTGGGGCAGAGGTTTTGAATTGGCATCCAGGGGGTGTTTGTGCACAGTTTCGCAGCGATCAGGCCAACGGTGCCGGAGATTAGCTGCTAACGGACGGACAGGACACACACACACACACACACACACACACACACACACACACACACACACACACACACACACACACACACACACACACACACACACACACACACACACACACACACACACACACACACACACACAGGGGGTAAAACATACTCTCTCGCCATGCCTTTCGGCCTGGCGGAGACAATAAGTCATTTTGGGAGTGAACTATCCCTTTAATGGGTTAAATCTGCTCGCTACAGGAGACACACCAAAGACATAAGAGACACACAAAGAGACACACAAAGACATATTTTGTAGATGAAATTATTATTACAAATTATAACTGTTCCATTTTTATGTCACATATAAAATCACCCTATGATGGGGGGGACAGTCCTTGTTGAATTAATAACAGCTATCAGGAAGAACTGGTTCATTATTATTAATATATTATCAGGAACCCTCACACTACCACAACAAAACAAATGTAAGTAATAACATATCAGCTTCATGAAAACTATTTAGTCATTCTATTTTATTGTTGTTTTTCATCCATGTTTTGAACAGTAAATCTTACCAACAAGGAGCTGGATCTCACTGTAGCGGTGGTTCAGGTGTCGAACATAACACTCGTATGTTCCCTGATCTGAGAGCTTCACCCTGGTCAGCTTCAGTGAGATGTTACCATGAGACAACTGCTCAGGAAACAGAGACGTCCTCTGTCTGTATGACGGGTTCTGATCCTTTGAATTCACACGTCCATCTAGGAGGAGGTGCACGTATGATGACCCAGGTCTGTACCACACCACCATCCTCTTCTCCATGTTGAGAGGAGGTTCAATGTGACAAGGAAGGATGACATCATCTCCCTCCATGGCCATCACAGGCTGAGATGAACCAATCAGCTGATGTCCTTAAAACAAAACAAAATGGATTTAGTGTAGAGATATGAATGTGTAATGTTTAATTTATATTCAGATAGATAGTGTTTCTGTGTGTGTGCGTGTGCGTGTGCGTGTGTGTGTGTGTGTGTGTATGTGTGTATGTGTGTGTGTGTGTTTGCGTGTGTGTGTGCGTGTGTGTGTGTGTGTGTGTGTGTGTGTGTGTGTGTGTGTGTGTGTGTGTGTGTGTGTGTGTGTGTGTGTGTGTGTGTGTGTGTGTGTGTAATATGTTGTGTTATTGTGTATAAATACAGGGTGGTGTACCACTATACACTATTAACCCATTCTATCCAGGAACACATCTGTGTCACTTTAGTTTTCTTCAAGCTCATAGCGCGGCACTCGGTGCCGCGCTATGAGCTTGTAGATCTGCTAGTTTTGAATAGCCTAAAGTATAAAATAATGGTTATAGCTAAAAATGTAAAATGACACAGTATGCGTTCCCGGTCTTAAAGGGATAGTTCACCCAAAAAAGTACTTTTTTTCTGTCAATTACACATTTAGTTTTTGTCTTGTTTATTCTTAAGCCAATAATTTGATGACTGGCTGAAAGATGCTTATGTATCCAGTAGGAGACTCAAAGTTGACACTTTGAGTCTCCTACTGGAGACACCACCAGTCATCAAATTATTGGCTTAAGAATGCGATAAAAACCCAAACATCTGCATGAATTCAAGTCTCTATGGGTGTGTAATCCATAGAAAATAAGACATTTTGGGATTGAACTATTCCTTTAATGGGCAGAGGTGGACAGTAACGGAGTAAATGTACTTGAGTACTGTACTTAAGTACATATTCTGAGGATCTGTACTTTACTTGAGTATTAGATTTCTTTGATACTTATTACTCTTACTCGAGTACATTTCCAAGACAAATATTTTACTTTTACTTGAGTAAGTCATTTTCTAGGAAGGCTGAAAAGTACTCGTTACTTTTAGGGAATGGGCGCACACGGCCGAACGATGGAGGGAAAAAAACTGGCCGTGCCGTGGAAGAGAACTAAATATGCCCTGGCTTTTCTAAAAAGAAAATACTTTGTTCTTAAAACAAACAGTGGGAAGATAAACTGTGTTTAAGTCCATGAGTGGAGATGTGTCAGAGCCTTCTGAATCTGCACCTTGTGTCAGACGGACTCTGTCTGACTCTGTAGCACCAGGTTAGAACTCCCTACAAAGCTCTGGACCAGAGTTACTGTATATCAGAGGGAGGTTTCATATCATGCTCGCGACGGGAACTGCCTTCCACTCCGACATCTCACCACTCCGACTAGTGGCTTCCGCGTGCGGTTAGGGTTAGGGTTAGGTATAGGGCAATCTGGGAACCCAGAACCAAATAAAAATGAAAAACAGCGCCCTCTGCTGTTTGTACTATCCAACGCAGAGCATAATCTGTTCTTGAGAGATTAGGTATAGGGTTAGTAACCGTCGGAAAGGCGACATGTCGGAAAGCCGACATGCAACCGCTGGCGACACGAAATAAAGATGCATCTAATATTGCTCTACCGAAAATAAGTTGCTGCATGTGAGGTTACGTTAGCCTGGTAAACCCTCCCTCCGGAAATCTCATTTCCATTTGATTTCAGGAGTGAGTCTGGCATGATCCGCCTTTCTGCAATATTGGCTCTGTATGCCAAACGGCCGGGCCTATCAGCGTCGTCGCTCATTGTTCTGTGATTGACAGCTTACGTTGGCCAATCAGGTGGCGAGTTCGAGTGAGCCCAAAACACGAACGGCAGCCATCTTTTTCTTGTGCGGCCAATTCTCCGCTATTTTTTTACTTCAAAAAGCTCTCTAACTTCTATTTTGAGGCACGGAATTTACTTATAAGATATCGTTTGGATAGAATTTAGTTGTTTAACTTCATATATGTGGTCAATTAATCATGACAAAGCCTATTTAAAAAAAAATAATTAGAGAACCGGTAGGGGCGGGCAGTGACACCATTGTATTCGAAAAAGGCAACCCATTTTGGGTATGGCTGTCTCAAAAGTCCCGTCGCGTCACATTAAGACTGGTGAACTGCTGATTGGCTGAAGGGGAAAGATTATCATTGGCTGAAGGGGTTGTCAGTCAACGGTATTACTCCCGCCCAACTCCAGCACAGCCAATATTGCAGACAGGCGGATCAGGCCAGACTCACTCCTGAAATGAAATGGAATTGAGATTTCCGGAGGGAGGGTTTACCAGGCTAAGGTTACGTTAGTATATAGCGTATAGTTAGTTAGACACGGACTGAGCTGCAACAGCATGGACTGCCAGCTGAACAGTGCAATGTTTAATGATCCAAATACTGCAAAGAAAATCCAAGGCTGAGATGATAACAGCCCTGACACTGTGCTGGATATTCTGAAAGACCTGCAGCAGGTGAGCAAGTAAATGCACCCCCCTGTGTGTGTGTGTGTGTGTGTGTGTGTGTGTGTGTGTGTGTGTGTGTGTGTGTGTGTGTGTGTGTGTGTGTGTGTGTGTGTGTGTGTGTGTGTGTGTGTGTGTGTTTGTCAGCTGATTGATGGGAAAATAGCACTGGGAAAATGGTTGGTTGAAGGATAACATTAAGTCTAATAATGATGTACAGTGCATGTTCACATCATGTATACTTTACATTACTTAATACCATTAATATAACATTATAGCCATTATAGCCAACAAAATAGCCAATTGTACATCGAAATGCCCAGATGTCCCTAGTGTCCACCTGTATCCGATCTGAACATGCTTGTTGTAGAACATTTCACATTTAAGGCCTCATTTGAAATATTGCTATAAAAGCTGTGGATGTCATTATGGCATAAACAATAAGGTGAAGGGTACATTTTGGAGGTTCAAATCATATACAGCCTACTTATTTCATACCCTTTTCCAAAGCATACTTTTATTATTTACTTTTTCACATTTAGCAAACAATTGCCAATGTCAAACTGCAAAACATACATACATACACAATGGTGTATGGTTGAAGCTTGCATTTACTAGTATTTAGCACATACTGTAGCAGTGACATATGGTACTTTTTTGCCTTGAATATTCTTGAAAGGCAAAGAGTGACATGGTTTGTTTTTTTGCAATGCAATCAGACAGTATGGCATACTCTCTGATTGGGGAAATGTTTTTATTTTAATAGGACGTGTGTGTGTGTGTGTGTGTGTGTGTGTGTGTGTGTGTGTGTGTGTGTGTGTGTGTGTGTGTGTGTGTGTGTGTGTGTGTGTGTGTGTGTGTGTGTGTGTGTGTGTGTGTGTGTGTGTGTGTGTGTGTGTGTGTGTGTGTGTGAAATATGTTGTGTTATTGTGTATAAATACAGGGTGGTGTACCACTAGACACTATTAACCCATTCTATCCAGGAACACATCTGTGTCACTTTAGATTTCTTCAAGCTCAGAGCGCGGCACCAAGTGCCACGCTATGAGCTTGTAGATCTGCTATTTTTGAATAGCCTAAAGTATAAAATAATGGTTATAGTTAAAAATGTAATATGACACAGTATGCGGTCCTGGTCTTAAAGGGTTAAATCTGCTCCACCCACCCACCCACCCACCCACACACCCACCCACACACACACACACACACACACACACACACACACACACACACACACACACACACACACACACACACACACACACACACACACACACACACACACACACACACACACACACACACACACACACACACACACACACACACACACACACACACCCACACACACACACACACACACACGTGTGGAAAAAGCACTCAAATGTTTTACTTAAGTAAAAGTATCAATACTGCAATGTAGAAGTACTTTGGTATAAGTAAATGTCCAGAATTAAAAATATACTTGAGTAAAAGTACAAAAGTATTGGTATCAAAATGTACTTAAAGTACCAAAAGTAACAGTGCTAAAATGTTTGAAAATTGGAAAACTACAAGCTCACAACGTGACGCGGTGTGACACGTTGTGAGCTTGTAGATCTGCTATTTTCAAATAGCCTATGTATAAAATAGGGCTAAAGTGGTTAATGAATGTTTTATAACGTAATAATTTATGTCTGCAAAGTAACTAGTAACTAAAGTTTTCAAATAATTGTAGTGGAGTAAAAGTACAATAATGTTGAATTAATAACAGCTATCAGGAAGAACTGGTTTATTATTATTAATATATTATCAGGAACCCTCACACTACCACAACAAAGTTAAAGTAATAACATATCAGCTTAATGAAAACTATTTAGTCATTCTATTTGATTGTTGTTTTTCATCCATGTTTTGAACAGTAAATCTTACCAACAAGGAGCTGGATCTCACTGTAGTGGTCCAGGTGTAGAACAGAACACCTGTATGTTCCCTGATCTGAGAGCTTCACCCTGGTCAGCTTCAGTGAGATGTTACCATGAGACAACTGCTCAGGAAACAGAGACGTCCTCTGTTTGTATGACGGGTCCTGAACCTCAGAACCCACACGTCCATCTAGGAGAAGGTGCACGTATGGTGACCCCCTCAGGTCAGGTCTGCTCCACCACATCGTCCTCTTCTCCATGTTGACAGGAGGTTCAATGTGACAAGGAAGGATGACATCATCTCCCACCATGGCCATCACAGGCTGAGATGAACCAATCAGCTGATGTCCTTAAAACAAAACAACATGGATTTAGTGTAGAGATATTAATGTGTAATGTTTCATTTACATTCATATATTAATTTAAGTACATTTTGATACCAATACTTTTGTACTTTTTCCACCACTGCTTGCGCATGCGTGCGTGCGTGCGTGTGTTGAATATGTTGTGTTATTGTGCACAATGCACCATTCTATCCGGGAACACATCTGTGTCAGTTAAGGCCTCGTACACACAGTTAAAACGCGGTACGCATGCTTAATGGGGGGGGGGGGTCTGCTATTTAAATAAATACAGAATATGATGAAATCGTGTGCAAATCTTTGAATATATTTACATTTTTAACTCAGATCTTTGCCTCTGGGGGGTCCCTGGAACAACATATTTTTGAGATGGGGGTCCACGACCAAATACATATCATTTTGGGGGTCCTTGACATGAAAAGGTTTGAGAACCACTGATTATAGCAACATAGGTTTTTTTTTCAACTTTTAGGATTTAGAAGACATTTGTAGAATACCCAGAAGCAAAGAGTTCTCATGATTAAAAAAAAAATAGCAGATCTACAAGCTCATAGCGCGGCACTCGGTGCCGCGCTATGAGCTTGTAATATGACACAGTAGTATGTGTTCCCGGTCTTAAAGGGATAGCGCACCCAAAAAAGAGACAAGCTTTGGGCAGGAATAAAACGTGCGCGCGCGCACACACACACACACACACACACACACACACACACACACACACACACACACACACACACACACACACACACACACACACACACACACACACACACACACACACACACACACACACACACACACACACACACACACACACACACACACACACACACACACACACAATATTCACCTCTTATAATAAACTGTATCAGTCCCCACTACCCTGTATGTAACAGTGTAAATAACCTTTATATTTAGTAAATCTTTCATGTTTAACTTTATCGTCTTACCTGTTACAGATGTTACAGATGTGGTGAACCAGCTGCTCCAAGTTAGCAGGTAAATGAGTAAATAAATCCTCATGGTTGATTTTACAAAAACTGTGACTTAGAAGGAAAAACAAGAGAGCGAGTGAGACGTATGATTTCTGCTGCTTCAGTTCTGACTGAAGAACACATTAATCTGATCCAACCTGTTTACATGTGTTTACTGAATACCATTGAAGAGCAGTGTGTCACAACCTTTTGTCTGCCAGGGCACACCTTTTATAGCCACAAGATCCCAGGGCATACCTATATCCAGTGGTGTAAAGTAACTAAGTACATTTACTCAAGTAATGTCATAAAGTACAATTTTGAGGTATTTATTACTTCACTGGAGTATTCCCACATTTTCTGTACTTTTACTTCTACTCCACTACATCTCAGAGACAAATATTCTACTTTTACTCCACTACAATTATTTGAAAACTTTAGTTACTAGTTAATTTGTAGATTTTGATTATTATTACAAAACACACAGTAACCATTTCAACCCTATATACATTTAGGCCATTTGAAAATAGCAGATCTACAAGCTCACAATGCATTGCATGAGCTTGTAGATCGGCTATTTTCAAAAGATTTTTTATACATCTGAAAACTTGTGAAATGGGACATTCTGCATAATGAGTACTTTATGGTTCTGGTACTTTAAGTACATTTTGATACCAATTACTTTTACTCAAGTACATTTTTAATCCCAGACTTTTACTTGTAACAGAGTCTCTCTCTCTTTAAATCACAACATCCGCTTTAGATCCCGCCTCCTCCTAAACTACATCCACACATACAATACATCACGTTGGACACGACCGTTTCCGTATCCGGTCCGCGACCGGAAGGAGAAGTGTTTGAAGTGTTCTGTGTGAACAACACACTCATTCATCACATTCACTAACGTTCTACCACACAGTGGTGGAAAGTAACTAAGTACATTTACTCAAGTACTGTACTTAATTAATTGTTCGGTACTTTAACTTGAGTACTGGAGTATTTACAATTGTCTATACTTTTACTACTACAGCTGAAAGACAAATGTTGTACTTTTACTCCACTACAATTATTTGAACACTTTAGTTACTTTTACAGATTTTGATTATTATTACAAAACATACATTTACCACTTCAGCCCTGTTTAAACTTTGTTAATTTGAAAATAGCAGATCTACAAGCTTGTAGATCTGCTATTTTCAAAAGATTTTTTAATACATTTTACATTGCAGTATTGATACTTTTACTTAAGTAAAACAAAAATAAAAGTACTTTTCCAACACTGTCTAGGCCTACCACTGAACTAAAGTCATGTTTCTGTATTTTTTATTTTCTACCACTAGAGGTCAGTGTTGGAACATATTTATGTACCTGAACCATCCACAAGTCAATCCAGAGTAAATGGAGACTTGTGTGTGTGTGTGTGTGTGTGTGTGTGTGTGTGTGTGTGTGTGTGTGTGTGTGTGTGTGTGTGTGTGTGTGTGTGTGTGTGTGTGTGTGTGTGTGTGTGTGTGTGTGTGTGTGTGTGTGTGTGTGTGTGTGTCATTTATACAACTTAATGCTGAATGCATTACATTTTTTACAACATACTTGTTTTTTTACAACATAAAATACATGATAACTAAGAGTCATAATTAAGATAAATAATAATAATTATTATTATTTATGTTTATTTATTATTATTCTGATAGATGTTATTCAGGAGAATGATGAAGATGAATAATGTTTAAATGGTCTGGCACCTTCCTACCTCTCTGACTGCCTAGAGAGATATGTTCCAAACCGGGCCCTCAGGTCTTCAAGTGCTGACCTGCTCGAGGTGCCTACAATGACATGAGTGAAGCAGCATTCTGCTTTTACGGACCGACAGTGTGGAATAAACTCCCATTACACTTAAGACAGGCAGCCTCTGTCGATAGCTTTAAAGCACAGCTCAAGACCTATTTCTTCACTCTTGCTTTTAGCTGATTCTTTGGTTGATTTTTAATTCCTCACTGTATTGCCTATTTTAATGTCGTTTTATGCTTTTGCTTTTATTTTATTTTATTTTATTTTATTTTTGTTTGCTTTATTGTTAAATTGGTTCTAACTGTAATTGTATTCTTGCTCTGTGAAGCACTTTGAGCTGCATTTCATGTCATGAAAGGTGCTATACAAATAAAGTTTATTATTATTATTATTATTATAAACTCTTTATCAAACTCTTAAAACAGTTTCTACTGATTTGATGATCATGATCATATATTAATTGTAAACTGTTTGCCAATGACAGGGTGGTTGGCTGGCAGTAGTTGAGTGTATACTCAAGTAATTACCTTGTCCCTCTTCCAGCTGGGTGCTAAAGTGGCATGTGCTTTGTTTATTTGTTTATTTGTTTATTTGGCCGTCCGTCCTTTCCTTTCCATGACAGTCCGTGCCATATGGTCCATATCATACAAACATTGGCCCTCATTTATCAACGCGGTGCAGCCCAAATAATGGGCGTACGGCGAGATCACCGCACCTTTCGGCATTTATCAATATATCCTGACGTTGGCTTCATCCTACCGTACGCTGAAATCTCACGTCTGGTAGAGACCAGTTGTTGACGTTGGCTGCATCCGTTTATTCCATCCTAGACCTGCGGATCAGCATTGTCTGACTGTCTGACAGGCATCTGGACACATAATCCACTCATAAATGTATATCTACACTAATAAATAATCCCTGTGAAAATATAACATTTTATAAAGTAATTTAAACAAACTGCTTTTTCTTTAACAGTCATTCAGATAAGATTGTAGATCTGGCTGCATTGAAAATAGCAGATATACAAGCTCACAAGCCAGCGTCGCATCGCGACGCGTTGTGAGCTTGTAGATCTGCTATTTTCAAAATATACGAGCGCTCGGTTTAGACTGGTTTAGACCGGTGCAGCGGCGCTGCTGTTATATTTTCATGGCCACCGGGAGATCAGACATTTAACCCATGGTCCAACACACACCAGCCTTCATCCATTAATGTTCTCTCCAGGCTATCTCTCATTAATGCGGAGCGGAGTGGGACGGGACTCGCCCGTCCGACGGTCCGAGTCACACTGGGAAATGGGAATAGCCTACATGACTGCTTTATTTTAGTGTAACTCGAACGCGCACTGATGAACGGCGATGTGATTGGTATCATAATATGTCACTCATGTAGGCTACAAGCCTACGTGACAAAGATTGTACCGCTACGGTACGGATTACATGAAAAACACAGCTGGGCGGGCGTATGTGTGTGTGTGAGAGAGAGAGGGGCGTGTGCGTGTGTGGCGAGACGATTGGGGGAAACTCTTTCTTATTGGCTTTTGATGTCTTTGGTCGTATTCTGGTTCTTCTTCATGTCGTAAAATCGGGGCGTTTTGAGAATATTTAAGGGCGTGTTATTTAAATGACGCTCGTTTTCAGACATGAGATTTATCAAAGCTCCGACCTGATGTACGCCAGGATTGGCTGTGTAGGATTCGTTGATAAATGTGACTTCGACGTTGGTGTACGGCCGAATATATGGAAAAATATAAGCTGGTTTATACGCTCCGTTGATAAATGAGGGCCATTGTGTCTGCAGTCCTTTACTCCTCTACCACCAAGGCAGTTTCATTCTACTCTGCTGCTAGCAGCAGCAACACAATGAACCTGGTTTATTCTAATCAGTGCCAATTCTGTGTGGTTGAGTTTGGACAGGAAACCCGTCAAAATAGAAGTCTCAGAGACCTGACTTTGGGCAGGAAGCCCTTCAAAATAAAAGTTTCAAGGAAACATTTTTGAACCCCCCCCCCCCACCCCCTTTGGGTCCGTTACAAACAGTGGTGGAAAAAGTAATACATTTTTTTAACTTAAGTAAAAGTGTCAATACTGCAATGTAGAAGTAATCAGTGAAACTCCGTAATTCTAAATTTACTTGAGTAAAAGTACAAAAGTAATGGTATTTACTTAAGGTACCAGATGAACTCATTATGCAGAATGTCCCATTTCACAAGTTTTCAAATGTCTAAACATCTTTTGAAAATAGCAGATCTACAAGCTCACAACGGGTCTGTAACTCTGAGTGTACACATGGAACCAAATGGACCCTTACAGGTCTGTAACTCTGAGAGTGTACACATGTAACCAAATGGACCCTTACAGGTCTGTAACTCTGAGTGTAAAAATGGAACCAAATGGACCCTTACAGGTCTGTAACTCTGAGAGTATACACATGTAACCAAATGGACCCTTACAGGTCTGTAACTCTGAGAAGGGACAACTAACCAAATGAACCCTAACAGATCTATTGGTTCCATTTGTATTAATCTAGCGTGACACGTCGTACACTTCGCATCGCAGATCCAACTTACAGCCACCTCACAGTGTGAGCGAGAGTATTGTGTGAAAGTAGGCCGAAGTCGCTTATAATATTCGGACATGGCAACACTGGTGAAAAGTAAGGCAAATTCGCTTATAATCAGAGGACATGGCAACGCTGAGTGTCCTGTGCGCCTCTCTTTCTCTGTCCCTGTGTGTCTGTCCCCCTGTCTGTCGAATAAGGTTCGGTACCACATAGAATAGCCTAGTTGGGTTCCACCTAGGGCCCAGTCCCAGTTGGGACCCACCTCGGTCCCACATAGACTTGCCTAGTTGGGGCCCACCTAGGGCCCAGGTAGAACCCACCTAAAGCCCACATGGGCAACCCAGTGGGGACCCACCTCGGTCCCACATAGACCCCCTGGGAGTCTTGGGACCCCCACGAAACATCGCGGACCCCTTCTGACCCCTGCAAAACATCACAGACCCCTTCGGACCCCTGCGAAACATCACAGGGGTCCCTGGAGACCCTTGGGGGTCCCTGGAGACCTAGTGTGGTCTAGCTCTGAGATTAATGGAGTACAAAGGGAGAAAAAACGAAAGGGAAAGATGCAAAGGAATTGTGTGTGTGCATTGCTTGTTGGTCGCGCAACCTGGCAACCCTGGGCTGAGGCAGACAACACATGGCGAACAGCGAACATGTCGCTCGCGCACCCAGGCAGACACAGACACGGTGAAGGAAAACGGGAAACTGTGAAGCCACAGAGGTTGTGCAAGAGGTTGCACATGAACTCTGCAGCCGCACCGAGGCGCTCCAACGCAAACACTGTGACATTAAGCTTCACACAACGAACATGAGCACTACGCTGCTGTTTGTCCAAAACACACAATAATATATATATATATATATATATATATATATATATATATATATATATATATATATATATATATATATATATATATATATGTGTATATATGTGTATATATGTGTGTATATATATATATATATATATATATATATATATATATATATATATATATATATATATATATATATATATATATATATATATTCTGTCATTCCTTGTACTTTATTTATAATTATACAACACTGTTATTACAACTTGTACAACTATTATTTCAACTTAACAACAATATAATTATGTGCAAGCAGATATGCACTTCAACTTAAGAGAGCCCTCACACCATAAGATGAATGCAAATATATTTATTGATAAATACAGATGACATGAATGCAGTAGTATGCATGTATGAATAATACAATTATATTAGATACTGCAAGTTTAACACTTTGGCGCGGGCCCCATCGCAGGAGAAGAATCAGATCAGATCCGTCCTGATCAGATCCTGCCTGCTGAAGGCAGGGGGCTCTTCAGGAGCCCGCCCCAAAAGAAGAGATGAAATGGAATACATACCTGGCAGGACGTATACAAACGCAGATGGAAGGAAGGTGATATTTGCGTGAAGAGGCTGGGACACTGGACCCTCGGCACTGAGGCTTCTATAAAGAGAAATAAGACAGGCTCCTGCTGCTATAGGAGCCCTCACGACTGAAGGCTCGCAGGAGGTAAATTAACTGCCCCTGCTGCTATAGGGGCCCTCACGACTGAAGGCTTGCAGAAGGTAAATTAACTGCTCCTGCTGCTGTAGGGGCCCTCACGACTGAAGGCTTGCAGAAGGTAAATTAACTGCTCCTGCTGCTGTAGGGGCCCTCACGACTGAAGGCTCGCAGGAGGTAAATTAACTGCTCCTGCTGCTGTAGGGGCCCTCACGACTGAAGGCTTGCAGGAGGTAAATTAACTGCTCCTGCTGCTTCAGGGGCGCTCACGACTTAAGGCTTGCAGGAGGTAAATTAACTGCTCCTGCTGCTGTAGGGGCCCTCACGACTGAAGGCTCGCAGGAGGTAAATTAACTGCTCCTATAGGATCCCTCACGACTGAAGGCTCGCAGGAGGTAAATGAACTGCTCCTGCTGCTATAGGGGCCCTCACGACTGAAGGCTCTCAGGAGGTAAATTAACTGTTCCTGCTGCTATAGGAGCCCTCACGACTGAAGGCTTGCAGGAGGTATTGAACTGCTCCTGCTGCTATAGGAGCCCTCACGACTGAAGGCACGCAGGAGGAGAATGTTCCGACACCAATGTGACCCATGAGAAGACGTGTGAAATGATCTGATATGCTTGAGCAACTGATGAAGGACTAGCCGGAGTAGTGCACAGATTAAGGAGCTTTGCAGTGTTAATTTTTAACAAATTCTGATTAATCTTTTGAATAACACCATTTAGTCTTCTGAAATTGTTTAGACTTAGTCTAGTCTACTAAATATCTTAGTCTTAGTTTCCAAGTAACACGGCAGCAAATTCTGATTCTGTCTTTTAACACCATTAAGTTTTAATTCGTCTTCTGAAATTGTTTAGTCTTAGTCGACTAAATATCAAACTTAAGTCTTAGTCAACAAAATTAACACTGGCGCTTTGCTTGCACTCAATGCATCCTTACGGTGGAGGGTTGGACAACATGAATTATCGCTCATAAAAAAGCAACTCTACAGAGAACATTTTGGGAAAGGCAAGAGGATAGCTACTAAAACCAATTGAGTGAAGCCGCTGTGATCAGCAGATAGATGCAAGCCCTGAGGTGAGCCGGTAGTGATTACGACATTGAATAGCTAGACAACTCAGATGTTACAAAGAGGGAATATCCAGATGCAAGAAAGGGTAAGAGAATACAGCAGAATTACTGAAGGTCGAGCGGAAAGAAACACCACCTGACAAAATCAGTGAAAGTAATGTGTACTGATCTAGAAGTACTACGGGTGAATGAAGCAATTACACGATGAAAAGCGTCTTTCCAACAGAAGTTTTGGCATATGCAAAGGGATGATAACTGCCAACTATAGAATTAGATAAGGAAGGTGAAGGAGATATTTGAATGAATGTGCAGAACACCCAGCCACCTGACACAACCACCAGTCATTGTAAAGAGAATCGATAGACAAGCGATAGTCTTTTGGGCAGATGGCAAGCATCTGGTCTTACAGTATCTAGCAACGAAAGCAGAAGATCACCATCTTCCCTTCAACTTGTACGAAGCTTGGGAAGCGATCACTAGGTACGCCGCAGCAATTGATGAGACATGGACCCTTGTAATAGAGATCGCCTTTGCACTTGCAATCAGACCTTGTGAAACCTGGAGACAAATGAGTGTTAGGTCTCAACAGGGCAGGCCAGGGGGAATGGTTTAATATGAACGTTATGTTTCTTGATTATGTGAAAGCCAAACGCTAGTGAGACCAGCTAGCACCCAGAAGATTACAGAATGCAGCTTTGGGACATACGGCTATAGCAAAGCTGACGAAAAATTTGGTGCAATAATTGTGGCCAACTGGCAGCAAACCATTCCCCTTGGAAATCCCCCCCAAAAACCTGTAGAGGGAGCTGCATCTGTGAACAGATGCATCATCAATAGCAGAGGTTTCTGGAGCATAGAAACAGGAGTCAACGGGCTTCTCTATGCAACAGTGTCTAAAGATACCAAGTTACAAGGTGTGCAGATTGAGTGAAACACCAATGTTACGCCGATGTGCTTACATGAGCTTGGCAGCGGTGTGCGCCGTGAATATCCTGCTGCTTGGTGAAGCAACGTTAAAGTAGCATAGGAAATGTGATTTCCAAGCAACAAATGCCAAATTGAAGTACCGATGCAATGGCAGCTTTTTTAAATATTGGTATGCATGCCGCTGAGGTAAGTCTGCATTGTTGAAACAGACGAGGCCGGCTGCAAAAATGACCTTCCCAGCGTCGATGATGAACAGCGTTAATTTCTCATTGATCACCATGCAGCTAGCTAGACATGGAAAAGCACAAAGCAGATAGTATTATCTGTAGCAGCAGTAGCAATGCAGTAAACAGAAATAGCATGATCGTGACCATCATGATAGCAGTTATAGTACTACAAGCATTCTTTGACTGAAGCGGTAGAAACAATGTAGTCAGCAGCATTAGCATAATCATGATCAGTCACGTTGGTAGCAGTTGCAGAGCGAGTATCATTATCTAAAGCAGTAGTAACAGTCAGCTTTAGAATGAAATAACCATTGTGTTGATGGCAGCGATTTAGTCAAGCAACTTAGCATTATGATGACCATCGTATTGATGGCAGCAGATTTAGATGGCAGCTTTAGTATTAACATGTCTATCGTGTTGATGGCATCGATTTAGTCCAGCATCTTAAGCATAATGATGACCATCGTATTGATGGCAGCAGATTTAGTACAGCAGGTTTAGCATCATCATGACTAACTCACTGAAGCAGCAATGAAACTGTAGTAGCATTGCAGTCAACAGTGTTAACAGACTCATGACTGACCTCATGGTAGCCATGGTTGTAGCATTAGCTGAAGCTGTAGTGCAAGTAGTCAGCATAAGCAGCAGACTCATGACTAACCTCATGGTAGCAGCAGTTGAAGTAGCATATAGCTGTAATGTTTGGAAGTCATGATAGAGGCATGCTGAGTAAAAGTAGCATTAGCTGTAATGATTAGCAGTCATGTTAGCAGTAGCTTGAGTAGAAGTAGCATTAGCTGCCGTTATTAGCAGTCATGGTCCATGGTAGCAGTTGAAGCATAGCATTAGCATGATAATTAATCACGATAGCAGCAATTACCAAGTAGCGTTAGCTGTAAAGCAGTTGGCGGCATTAGCAGGACTAACCTCATGTTTGCAGTAGATGTAACAATAGCTGAGGCTGCGGTAGCAATGCAGTAAACAGTGTTAGCATACTCAAGGCTAGCCTCATGTTTGCAGCAGTTGTAGCATTAGCTGAAGCTGTAGTAGCAAGTCGACAGTGTTAGCATACACAATGCTGACCTCATGTTTGCAGTAGTTGTAGCATTAGGTGAAACTGTAGTAGCATTAGATGAAACTGCAGTTAGCAAGCAGTCAGCATAAGCAGGCTCATGACTAACCTCATGGTAGCAGCAGTTGTCAAGTAGAATAGTTGTAAAGTTTACAGTCATAGCAGCAACTGAGTAAAAGTAGCATTATCTGAAGCTTTAGTAGCTATGCAGCTAGCGTTTGCTTACTCATTATGATTAACCTCGGGAGCAGCATTTGAAATTAAGTAGCAGATGTAATGATTACATTCATTATAGCAGCAGACTGAGTAAAAGTAGCTAGCTGAAGCTGTAGTAGCAATGCAGTTAGCATTTAAGATTAAAGTCATGGTAGCAGCAGTTGATATAGCATAGTTGTCATGTTAACAGCAGTAACATTAGCTGATAGTAATAATGGAAGTAGCATTAGCTGAAGCAGCAGCCAGCATTTTTAGCAGAATTAACAGCATTCATGATAGCGGTTGCACTTCACTGATGGAACAAGCTGGGAATAAGGCAGCCATTAAGCTGCAGAACCAGGCTGGTGTTTGCTGAAGTAGCCTAGTAATCAACAAAGGAGTGGTGAAAAATCCTTCATTGACAGAAGCATCAGTTCTTAACTCACCCTAACAAAGATTGAGAAAATCTATCGACCTGCCACTTGCAGGCTCTGTGTATATGCCATGGAGCAGAGAGCACATCTACTTGTTGCTTGCTGAAGAGAAAAGTGTACACTGAACGAATGTGTTGTGCCCTTTACATACCTAAGAATAAAGTACTGATGTAGTTTTGATGAGCTACATGGAGAAGCAAATCTGAGAAGTAGTGAGGCTACCAACACCTACTGGGACACACAGTTAAGCTGGTGGCTAAACTTAGCATAGCCTAGTAGCGCAGGAGAAACAGCACTAGTAGCAAGTTGCCAAGCATGAATTGAAGCAGCAGTGTTAACGATCATGGAATTAGATGTAGCAGTAACATTATAGCAACCATGATTAGCTGTTGTATTAATTAGTAAAATCAGTAACAGTAAAACTATCTGTTGGAAGCATGCAGGGCCAAACGCAGGCGAGGCAGCCATCAGTGCATCCAGAAGAAGTGAAGCTGCAAGTTGAAAAGCTGCAGTACGAGGCTTGTGCTGGTTGAAGCCTAGTCATGAAAAGATTGATGTTGAGCTTGTTTGAGAAAACTATTGAAATAGTGAGCTGAGCTCTCTGTGTGAGTATGTGTTGACCTGAACAGAGAGCATGAGAATGAGTGAGACAAGGAAGGAGGAGGAGTCCTTTTAAAGGGACAGTCATCAGCTCAGCTGATCTGATTGGAGCAGGACTAATGAGTACGCCACTGGTCGGCGCTCGGTGCTCGTAAAGACAGTGATGTCACTGAAATGCCCGTCTGCTGTCTACCCTCTGCTGTGTTAGCATTATGGGTAACTCGTTAAAGTGGCAAATTAAATGTGAAACACATCAACTATTAAGAAAACAAGAAGATATGTTGACAAAGACACTCCATACATTTGGAAACATATTTTTATTTAAATCAATATCGTCTTCAGTTAATGCAGGATAATTTTAAAAGTAGGCTAACTTTCATATCCTCTCATAGGGAATGCATTGGCAGCTGCAGTTCATCGTTCTAACGGACCTCGAGTAGCGGCGCTGTCTCAAAAGTGGGCGTGAAATTTGTAGTCCCTGTGTGTCTCTATACCAGAGAGGTGCGCCAAAAAAACACAGATCTACAAGCTCACATTCCAACATGTCACAGCAGGATGAGATGTGGGCTTGTAGATCTGTATTTTCTCTACCAGCACACAGCCTGTAAGTATGTGTGAGTGAGACCTTGACTTGACGTGTCTTTTGTAATTCAATAAGAGATCCTTTTGGAGTTTCAATATTTATAATCTCTGTGTTCATCAATATAAATGATTTTGTTATTATGACTCATATACATACTGTCATTGTTTAGTCATTATTACTCATTATTATGTGATAGGGTCAGTTTAATAACTGCATGTTTATCATTTATGTTATAAGTTGAGTGCATACGTTTGAGTTGCAATAAACAGCCTACTCTCTGTTACTGTGAAGTATCCGTTCAAACATAAGTTCCATATAATTAATCATATTCCATAACTGGGATACAGAATTAGGCGGATCTGAGCTTGTGGAAAATACCCAGGATTGTCAAACCCCCGAGAATACCAGATGCATGTCTCTGCATTGACATGTAAAGATACAGCACCCAAGGATGGAACAGGCTGTCTGGTAGACCCTTTGTGTCTTGTTTTAGAGGAGTAAATCTTTAGAATTCCGGTGTTGACACTCGCAGGTGAAGGTACAGAGACAGCACCTTGATTTGATTAACCAAAGAAACTTGTGTTTACACCTACAAGGGAGACCTATTGTCCTATTGTATACAGACTGTTTGAAGCTCACCCCCCTGGAGTCCAACAGAGCCATTCTTTTGTTTGAGCTGATTACAGTACTATTGTCTTTATGCAAGGGAGAGGGCTAAGGTGAATGCAGCTGTTCTTTCTCTCTCTCTCCAAGAAATCTCTGTTTCTAGAAAGTCATGCAGACTCAGATTGAAGTCTTGTAATTATTCTGATTTCACACTGAATGCTTATTTTGTAGTAAATAAGAATGAACCGTGGTGAAAAGTGGTTGGAGGAGAAACCAGCTAATTGTACGTAACTTTTCTTCTTGAATCTAAGGAATAAGGTCAGGCTATTTAATCATCTCTTTCTGTCTAAATCACTCATGCAATTGTGAATGTATAATGTGTGTGGTCTTATTATAAAGCTTAAGAGATTTTGAACAAGGATTACTAAACAAGGTTTTGTGCAAAAGTAAAGTTTGATAAATAGAGACAAGACAAAATTGGTACAGTGTGAAGACATGTAAATGAATTTCAATAGTGGGCTCGGCCACGACCCTCAGTATCATGTATTGTGTTGAGATTGGCTGACAAAAGGAGTAAGGGCGGGACTTAACTCTTTGACCCTCCCATGTGAGCCAGATTTGAGACAGTATAATTATTGTGTTTGTATGTGAATGCTGAGCGCTGCTGAATCGGACCTTAACCTGACAGTTTGCCTGTTGGGTGGAATAAAATGATAACTAACTGAAAACCTTGGACTGGAGCTTCCCTTCTTGAACCTTTCTCCAGGAGACTGATTACAGCCACTCTTGCGATCAGAAATATACATCAACTGCCCTAAGAACAGTTCCCATGGCAACAAGGGCGGATCAACGGGGGAAATTATTCGTGATCAGTGGCAGCTGTGCGGACAGCACAGGTGCCAAGTTTAAGGCCACTCAGGACAGAGTGAGACAGAAACACCATGGAACGCACCAGACAGGACGCTACAGCACGCTACAGCACAGGACGCTACAGCACGCTACACACGCTACAGCACGCTACACATGCTACAGCACGGCACGCCACGAACGCCGGGGAAACATGGAATCAACGACAGACAGCCAAAGGGAAACGACACGTTCCAACGGAGCATCGGTGCAGCCAAGGAGGAAAGGCAGCAGCCGGGTTGGACGGCCGTACATGCAGAGCGGCGGTGCTGTTTATCCACCAGAGACATGGAGTCAAAGAGGGGAAGACAAACCAACTCAGCAGAGGGTTAAGAGGCCAAGTTCAGACTGGCCCCTCTTCAAAGCTAAGTACCCCTCTAGTGACGCTAGACGGCGTGTGCACTGTGCACCTGTAGTAGTTCTTTTAAATACATTATTTTAGTTCTTGTGTTTATTAGTTATTCAGCCCCACACGAAGGCTCCGTTTTGGGACATTTAATTCATTTTGTGAACACTAGCCCTGGCCTGGTTTTTTGATTAATTGGAGCATGCTTTTATGCTGTTAAACTTAATACTTTGTTGCTCTTATTTGTGTGTGCAGTGATTGTAGACAGTAGGCCAGTGGTGGAAGTAACTAAGTACATTTACTTAAGTACTGTACTTAAGTACAATTTTGAGGTATTTTTGCTTTATTTGAGTATTTTCAATTTCCAATAGTTTTACTTCTACTCCACTACATCTCAGAGGAAAATATTGCATTTTTACTCCACTACAATTATTTGATAACTTTAGTTACTTTTCAGTTAAAAATGATGATATTATGAAACATACATTAACCACTTTAGCCTTATTTTGTACATAGGCTATTTGAAAATAGCCGATCTACAAGCTCGCGACGCGTTGTGAGCTTGTAGATCTGCTATTTTCAAACATTTTAGTACTTTTACTTTTGGTACTTCAAGTACATTATGATACCAAGACTTTTGTACTTTTACTCAAGTAACATTTTGACAGTGTTTTTATATTGTGGTATTGCTACTTTTACTGAAGTCAAATATCTGAGTACTTTTTCTACCACTGTAGTAGGCCGTTGTGGGACAGTGTAAACTGATGTGAATTATTGTATTGACCCCTAAAGGAGACCCTCCTGGGAGAAGGACAGAAGGCTGATAAGCTATATGGACTATATGGACTGTGCTCTACTTCTTAAACCAGGACCGTACGGACATTGTCTCTAGTAGGACTGTGATTACCTGATAATTCTGTTTGAATCCTTTTGTACATTTGGCAATAAACCTGTTTTATTGCACCCCTTTGCTCCTATAGTTATACTCTGCTCAACCCTGGTTTATATAAGAACCTGTTTTAGCACCCAGCTGGAAGAGGGACAAGGTATTTACTTGAGTATACACTCAACTAATGCCAGCCAACCACCCTGTCATTGGCAAACAGTTTACAATTAATATATGATCATGATCATCAAATCAGTAGAAACTGTTTTAAGAGTTTGATAAAGAGTTGATAAACATTATTCATCTTCATCATTCTCCTGAATAACATCTGTCAGAATAATAATAAATAAACATAAATAATAATAATAATTATTATTTATCTTAATTATGACTCTTAGTTATCATGTATTTTATGTTGTAAAAAACAAGTATGTTGTAAAAAATGTAATGCATTCAGCATTAAGTTGTATAAATGACACACACACACACACACACACACACACACACACACACACACACACACACACACACACACACACACACACACACACACACACAGTCTCCATTTACTCTGCATTAATTTGTGGATGGTTCAGGTACATAAATATGTTCCAACACTGACCTCTAGTGGTAGAAAGTAAACAATACAGAAACATGACTTTAGTTTAGTGGTAGACAGTGTTGGAAAAGTACTTTTATTTTTGTTTTACTTAAGTAAAAGTATCAATACTGCAATGTAAAATGTATTCAAAAATCTTTTTTTTATACATAATCTCTTTTCAAATAAACAAAGTTTAAACAGGGCTGAAGTGGTAAATGTATGTTTTGTAATAATAATCAAAATCTGTAAAAGTAACTAAAGTGTTCAAATAATTGTAGTGGAGTAAAAGTACAACATTTGTCTTTCAGCTGTAGTAGTAAAAGTATAGACAATTGTAAATACTCCAGTACTCAAGTTAAAGTACCGAACAATTAATTAAGTACAGTACTTGAGTAAATGTACTTAGTTACTTTCCACCACTGTGTGGTAGAACGTTAGTGAATGAGATGAATGAGTGTGTTGTTCACACAGAACACTTCAAACACTTCTCCTTCCGGTCGAGGACCGGATACGGAAACGGTCGTGTCCAACGTGATGTATTGTATGTGTGGATGTAGTTTAGGAGGAGGCGGGATCTAAAGCGGATGTTGTGATTTAAAGAGAGAGAGACTCTGTTACAAGTAAAAGTCTGGGATTAAAAATGTACTTGAGTAAAAGTAATTGGTATCAAAATGCACTTAAAGTACCAGAACCATAAAGTACTCATTATGCAGAATGTCCCATTTCACAAGTTTTCAGATGTATAGAAAATCTTTTGAAAATAGACGATCTACAAGCTCACAATGCGTCGCGTCGCGACGCATTGTGAGCTTGTAGATCTGCTATTTTCAAATGGCCGAAATGTATATAGGGTTGAAGTGGTTACTGTGTGTTTTGTAATAATAATCAAAATCTACAAAGTAACTAAAGTTTTCAAATAATTGTAGTGGAGTAAAAGTAGAATATTTGCCTCTGAGATGTAGTGGAGTAGAAGTAAAAGTACAGAAAATGTGGGAATACTCCAGTGAAGTAATAAATACCTCAAAATTGTACTTTATGACATTACTTGAGTAAATGTACTTAGTTACTTTACGCCACTGGATATAGGTATGCCCTGGGATCTTGTGGCTATAAAAGGTGTGCCCTGGCAGACAAAAGGTTGTAAACACTGCTCTACATGGTTTACAGTAACAGGTTTAATCACATTGGATCAAAGTCCTGTGTTCTTCAGTCAGAAGTGAAGCAGCAGAAATCATACGTCTCACTCGCTCTCTTGTTTTTCCTTCTAAGTCACAGTTTGTGTAAAATCAACCATGAGGATTTATTTACTCATTTTCCTGCTAACTTGGAGCAGCTGGTTCACCACATCTGTAACATCTGTAACAGGTAAGACGATAAAGTTAAACATGAAAGATTTACTAAATATAAAAGTTATTTACACTGTTACAGACAGGGTAGTGAGGACTGATACCGTTTATTGTAAGAGGTGAATATGAGGTTATGAATTGTGTGTGTGTGTGTGTGTGTGTGTGTGTGTGTGTGTGTGTGTGTGTGTGTGTGTGTGTGTGTGTGTGTGTGTGTGTGTGTGTGTGTGTGTGTGTGTGTGTGTGTACACACGTTTTATTCCTGCCCAAAGCGTGTCTCTTTTTTGAGACCGGGAACACATAGAGACACACGGCCGGAAGCGGAAGGCCTACAAATCCACGCCCACTTTTGACACTCGGGGTCCGTTAGAACGATGAACTGCAGCTCTCAATGCAATCTCTATGAGAGGCATTGTAAAATACCGTCATTTCACTGGTTAACTACTGAGGCTGTAGCGATTTTTTTTGTGTTCTAATAATCTGTCCCATTTGTTTAATTTGTCCTTTTTAATGTCCCATATCTTTCATCTCGATATACTACCCACAATATACTATAATATACTCCATCAGTATGTCAAAACCGCTAGCATCGGAGATCTATATCGCATGGTATATACGTCACGGACGCATCCCTTGAGGTTTTCAATACCCAGAAAACTGGCGAAAGTGGCCGTTTTCAATAGGTTTTGGTCATTATCTCTGGAACAGAAGGTCCAATCTGCTCAGTTCAAAGCTTGTTGGATGCGTGACTTTGAGGACATTAAGCACGCAATGACACATTTTCGGGTTATTATTATTTTTTTAGGGGAGGCGAGATCTTAGTTGGGCAGGCGACCGCCTCTCCTGCCTCTACAGTGCGTACGCCACTGGTCGGCGCTCGGCACTCGTAAAGACAGTGATGTCACTGAAATGCCCGTCTGCTGTCTACCCTCTGCTGTGTTAGCATTATGGGTAACTCGTTAAAGTGGCAAATTAAATGTGAAACACATCAACTATTAAGAAAACAAGAAGATATGTTGACAAAGACACTCCATACATTTGGAAACATATTTTTATTTAAATCAATATCGTCTTCAGTTAATGCAGGATAATTTTAAAAGTAGGCTAACTTTCATATCCTCTCATAGGGAATGCATTGGCAGCTGCAGTTCATCGTTCTAACGGACCTCGAGTAGCGGCGCTGTCTCAAAAGTGGGCGTGAAATTTGTAGTCCCCGTGTGTCTCTATACTACTGTGTCATATTACAAGCTCATAGCACGGCACCGAGTGCCCTATGAGCTTGTAGATCTGCTTTTTTTTTTATCATGAGAACATTTTTTTCAAATCTTTGCTTCTGGGTATTCTACAAATGTCTTCTAAATCCTAGCAGTTAAAAAAAAAACCTATGTTGCTATAATCAGTGGCTCTCAAACCTTTTCATGTCAAGGACCCCCAAAATGATATGTATTTGGTCGTGGACCCCCATCTCAAAAATATGTTGTTCCAGGGACCCCCCAGAGGCAAAGATTTGAGTTAAAAATGTAAATATTTTCAAAGATTTGCACACGATTTCATCATATTTTTTATTTATTTAAATAGCAGACCCCCCCCCCCCCATGAAGCATGCGTACCATGTTTTAACTGTGTGTACGAGGCCTTAACCGACACAGATGTGTTCCCGGATAGAATGGTGCATTGTGCACAATAACACAACATATTTAACGCACGCACGCACGCACGCACGCACGCACGCACGCACGCACGCACGCACGCACGCACGCACGCAGTGGTGGAAAAAGTACTCAAAAGTTGTACTCAAGTAAAAGTATCAATACTCCAATGTAGAAGTACTCTGTAAGTAAGAGTCTGGAATAAATAATGTACTTGAGTAAAAGTACAAAAGTATTGGTATCAAAATGTACTTAAATGAATATCTGAATATAAATTAAACATTACACATTAATATCTCTACACTAAATCCATGTTGTTTTGTTTTAAGGACATCAGGTGATTGGTTCATCTCAGCCTGTGACGGCCATGGTGGGAGATGATGTCATCCTTCCTTGTCACATTGAACCTCCTGTCAACATGGAGAAGAGGACGGTGGAGTGGACCACAGGGGGGTCATATTTGCACCTTCTCCAAGATGGACGTGTGGATTCTGTGTATCAGAACCCGTCATACAAACAGAGGACGTCTCTGTTTCCTGAGCAGTTGTCTCATGGTAACATCTCACTGAAGCTGACCAGGGTGAAGCTCTCAGATCAGGGAACATACTGGTGTTTTGTTCCAGACCTGGACCAACGCTACGAGCTCTACAGTGACATCCATCTCCTTGTTGGTAAGATTTACTGTTCAAAACAAAAAACAAAAAAAATAAAATAGAATGACTAAATAGTTTTCATTAAGCTGATATGTTATTACTTTAAAAAAAAAATTGGTAGTCTGAGGGATCCTGATAATATATTAATAATAATAAACCAGTTCTTCCTGATAGCTGTTATTAATTCAACATTATTGTACTTTTACTCCACTACAATTATTTGAAAACTTTAGTTACTAGTTACTTTGCAGATATTATTACGTTGTAAAACATTCATTAACCACTTTAGCCCTATTTTATACATAGGCTATTTGAAAATAGCAGATCTACAAGCTCACAACGTGTCACACCGCGTCACGTTGTGAGCTTGTAGTTTTCCAATTTTCAAACATTTTAGCACTTTTACTTTTGGTACTTTAAGTACATTTTGATACCAATACTTTTGTACTTTTACTCAAGTATATTTTTAATTCTGGACATTTACTTATAACAGAGTACTTCTACATTGCAGTATTGATACTTTTACTTAAGTAAAACATTTGAGTGCTTTTTCCACGTGTGTGTGTGTGTGTGTGTGTGTGTGTGTGTGTGTGTGTGTGTGTGTGTGTGTGTGTGTGTGTGCGTGTGCGTGCGTGTGCGTGCGTGCGTGTGTGGAGCAGATTTAACCCTTTAAGACCAGGAACGCATACTGTGTCATATTACATTTTTAACTATAACCATTATTTTATACTTTAGGCTATTCAAAAATAGCAGATCTACAAGCTCATAGTGCGGCACGGAGTGCTGTGTTATGAGCTTGAATAAATCTAAAGTGACACAGATGTGTTCCTGGATAGAATGGGTTAATAGTGTCTAGTGGTACACCACCCTGTATTTATACACAATAACACAACATATTTAAAACACACACACACACACACACACACACACACACACACACACACACACACACACACACACACACACGTCCTAATAAAATGAAAACATTTCCCCAATCAGACAGTATGCCATACTGTCTGATTGCATTGTTTTCAAGGCAACAAACCATGTCACTCTTTGCCTTTCAAGAATATTCAAGGCAAAAGTACCATATGTCACTGCTATGTGCTAAATACTAGTAAATGCAAGCTTCAGCCATACACCATTGTGTGTGTATGTATGTTTTGCAGTTTGACATTGGCAATTGTTTGCAAAATGTGAAAAAGTAAATAATAAAAGTGTGCTTTGGAAAAGGGTATGAAATAAGTAGGCTGTACATGATTTGAACCTCCAAAATGTACCCTTCACCTTATTGTTTATGCCATAATGACATCCACAGCTTTTATAGCAATTGTTCAAATGAGGCCTTACATGTGAAATGTTCTACAACAAGCATGTTCAAATCGGATACAGGTGGGCACTAGGGACATCTGGGCATTTTGATGTACAATTGGCTATTTTGTTGGCTATAATGGCTATAATGTTATATTAATGGTATTAAGTAATGTAAAGTATACATGATGTGAACATGCACTGTACATCATTATTAGACTTAATGTTATCCTTCAACCAACCATTTTCCCATCAATCAGCTGACAAACACACACACACACACACACACACACACACACACACACACACACACACACACACACACACACACACACACACACACACACACACACACACACACACACACACAGGGGGGTGCATTTACTTGCTCACCTGCTGCAGGTCTTTCAGAATATCCAGCACAGTGTCGGGGCTGTTATCAGCTCAGCCTTGGATTTTCTTTGCAGTATTTGGATCATTAAACATTGCACTTTTCAGCTGGCAGTCCATGCTGTTGCAGCTCAGTCCGTGTCTAACTAACTATACGCTATATACTAACGTAACCTCACATGCAGCAACTTATTTTCGGTAGAGCAATGTTAGATGCACCTTTATTTCGTGTCTTCAGCATGTTATGAAACCTCCCTCTGATATACAGTAACTCTGGTCCAGAGCTTTGTAGGGAGTTCTAACCTGGTGCTACAGAGTCAGACAGAGTCCGTCTGACACAAGGTGCAGATTCAGAAGACTCTGACACATCTCCACTCATGGACTTAAACACAGTTTATCTTCCCACTGTTTGTTTTAAGAACAAAGTATTTTCTTTTTAGAAAGGCCAGGGCATATTTAGTTCTCTTCCACGGCACGGCCACCACAGCGCACACTTCTCCTCGCACGTAAATGAGGAAATCTTGCATGCGCACGCACGCACGCACGCACGCACGCACGCACGCACGCACGCGAGCGAGCGAGCGGCATCCCCAGGGCCCTAGCACCCTTCTCATACAACACACAGATACATAGTCAGGCAGACAGATGCACTGCCTGGCGCATGCACCAGATATGCGGGTGTATATATAGGGGCATTTTTGGCATTTTAATGTCCCTTTAATGTAAAGGCTTGTTATGAATTATTGTTTGGTATTTGTAGCTTTCTGCACCAAATTATTGCCTTTTGATTGATGTGTGTAATCAATAAGGAGACTAAATTAGTGTTTTAGATTCCAATTCATAATTGTAGATGTTGTTTAACAGTAAATAATTTTAAAAAAATGACATCCCTGGACACATGGGTCTGTTATAGCACCACCAGGAGGCTGCTTTTTGCAAAAAAAATACTTTTTTATATTACTCCTACAAATGTCGTCCAAACATCGGTACACATTATCTCTAGTCAAGTGATCAAGACGGATCCCTCAGATTTGTCATATTCCATCCTGATTGGCAATATCCGAACATTGCTGGCCCACATAAACCTAGCTGACCTGGCGGAGATCTGTGCTCCGAGGAGCAGTTTTTCTAGTTTGTTATTGAATGAGATGTTTAATAAACTATATAAACAACACATTTTCACAGCAGAAATTTAACTGAATTGTTAATTTGGTGGGGGGGGGGGGGGGGGGGGGAGACACGCACCGTTGGAGAACAATTCATATCACTACTCTAAATAGTCTAGGACCTGGCTAACATATGTATGCACTTAATTTAGGAGAGATTATCTCAACTGTTCTTGACTAATATGACCCCAAGGAACAATTTAGGAACTATGAGAAATTCTCTATCCGGGGCGAAATACTCGGAAATGACCACGCCCCTTTTAAAATGAACACTACTTCAAACATGGCTCTATCTTCTAAACCGTTGGAGCTACAGATTTTCTGAGGTGCTCAAAACGTTCACAATACTCATGTTTAGTGAAAAATAGAAAAGTGTAAAATGTCAAATTGTAAATTTTATTACAGAACAGCTAAAAGAAAAGGCTAAAAACGGCCAACTTATTACAGTCCAGGGCCATAAGAATATTTTTGCATGAATCAATCTAAAAGCATCAAATGTGTCCCAGATAGCTCTGATGATGTAGCAAGGGTGCCCGAGCCAGCAACCTTCGGGATCGTCATAGTGGCCAAATCCAACATGGCCGCCACCTGAAAAATGTTTTGGCTATGTTTGAACCAGATGAGCAAATGCAAACTTGGTGTCTAAATCATGTTTTTTGATCATTAGAAACATGTTGGAATGCTTATCTTAATGATTTAATCTATCTAGAGGACATAATGTGCATATCACATATATGGCCACTATGTTATGAAACAACCAATGTATCTTACAGATGTAATTTTATTGAAACAATAGAATGATTTAGTGTACAACTCATTCCTAATTATACAGCTAGTACAGTAGGTGCAACAATGCACAGCATAAATGTAATCCTATCATAGGATGTATAGAATTTGAACAATATGTATTATTGTACATTGTACATAATTGTGTTACAACAGCAACAGAACTGATACATACATTCAGCATGTCAAAAGGCCATTACATCCCAGATTTTAGTACGCTGGGCTGGTATTGGGACTCCATGACTAAGACTTGGGAACCTTACTGCACCCGTCTTGCTGATGCCAGTAAAGCTTGAGCCATCCTCCTCCACCGTGGCTTCAAAAGTCATGTAGTGGACAAATTATGCGAAGCTGGAGTCCGTTGGATATCCTCGATATAGAAGTTGTATGATTAGAACAAAATAAATCTGTGATTCTAATTTAAACATAATATTGTTAAAACTCTATACACCTTTGACTAGTATGATATTATTCAATTTATACTGAGCATTGCTCTGCATATACTGTACTGGCTGTTGCTGTATAATTTGTGTTCAACTCATATTCTATTGTTTCAACATCTGTACACAGGTTGTTTGTTTTCTTCAGTTTGATCTTAACTCATTCCAACAACTCTACACTCTGGATGAAACTTTGTTACATAACATTTTTGATATAGGCCATATTTGTAATAAGCAAATTCAATCAATGATATGAGCATTCTAATGTGTTTTTAATGTTCAAAAAGTATAAAATAGACACCAAGTTTGCAAAAATGAAGAAGATTAAGGGAAGTAAAACTAATTGTCAGATAGTCGCCATCTTTGAAATATGCAAAATAGAGGTCCAGCCACACCCAGTCATAAAGATAAGCATTCTAACATGTTTCTAATTGTCAAAAAACATGATTTAGACACCAAGTTTGCATTCATAGCTCAGCTGGTTCAAAAGTTATAGACAAAACCTTTTTCAGGTGGCGGCCATATTGGATTTGGCCACTATGATGACCTGTAGGGTTGCTGGCTCGGGCACGGGTTTCAAACATGAGTATTCTGAACATTTTGAGCACCACAGAAAATCTGTAGCTCCAACGGTTTAGAAGATAGAGCCATGTTTGAAGTAGTGTTCATTTTAAAAGGGGCGTGGTCATTTCCGAGTATTTCGCCCCGGATAGAGAATTTCTCATAGTTCCTAAATTGTTCCTTGGGGTCATATTAGTCAAGAACAGTTGAGATAATCTCTCCTAAATTAAGTGCATACATATGTTAGCCAGGTCCTAGACTAAAATCCATTTTGTTTTGTTTTAAGGACATCAGGTGATTGGTTCATCTCAGCCTGTGGTGGTCATGGTGGTAGATTGATGAGCAGCACGTTTTGATGTATATACTGCGGGGGGTTTTGTCAACCGTGCGGGAGAATTTACTCGCCGAAAATCGCGGGAAGAATAAATATTTTTTAGTATGGACGATTACAATAAGTGTTTGCAGGCACACTTAATAAAGAAAGAAAAAAGAACAGAGAATAATACTAAGAATAGGTATAGAATGAAAAATATACAATAATGATAAAATACTGGATGTAATATAAAGAGAGCTGGGTTAGGGTCTTGTTATAGATGGGTCCAATAGACTATCTTTTAGCAGCAGTTTATAAAATGTGCAGATTCAATATCTGTACATAATATTATATTATATGGAGAACTGGTTGTCCAGAACCACTGATCTGAACCGGTATTCTCATGTTTGGGCATACTGATAACATCAGGGAGCTCAATGTATGGGCATAAAAGGGACACATACAGACAGACATAGAGATCTCCATATATGGGCATATAAGGCTAAGGGGGAAGATCATGACGTTACTTACCAATTATGTGGGGTTGTGATGGAAAACGAATACAATTAAAGCAATGTAACTATACTGTTGGCAGGGAGTAATAAGCAATGATAATACTTTTGAAAAGTCTAATGGGTAATACAGTCTGTCTGTCTGTCTGTCTGATAATCAAATAGTTTGATTGATAATCTCTTTGTGTTTTGCAGGGTCTGTGTCTCAGCCAGTGATCTCTTTAATTGAACTAAAAGGTGATCACTTATCTTGGAGATGTGATTCTGGATGCTGGTTTCCTGAACCTGAGATGTCTTGGCTGGACAGTGATGGAAACAACATCAATGTTGAATCCTCAGCGACAGAGAAACCTTCAGATCACTGTTATGTTGTCCAGAGGAATGTGACGGTGAAGCACGGGGGTTATGTGACCTGTAGAGTTCACCTACCACACATCAACCACACTGTTGAGACACACAGTGTTAAACCAGGTAATGAACATTTCCTACACTGTATGTAATCGTCCAGTAACTTATGGTGAGAATCTCAATGCTGAATACACACAGTAACACTGTCTGACAAAAGGAAGTATGTCTACTTTAACGTAGCAAAATATTACTTTAGTTTATCATAGTGTAAACGGTGGCCAACTGTGTCACATTTGACTTGCCCAGTTATACTAAAAAATAGCACATTGAGTTTTATGCCTCGTCAATTATTTGCATTGAGCTTACAACAATAAATATAAGTTACACTTGTTAAAGTGTGGGGTGCATTATTATTGTAAAACCCAAAATAAATAATAATGCTTGTCGACTACACCACCTTTGATCAAGAGGAAGGTCCCCTATATACTCCGCCCATTTTGCCAGTAGGCAAATCAAGTGCTCCCTTTCTCCTGCCTGTGACGTCATCTGCCCATGCCTGCAGCGCACACAGCACAGTGAACAAACATGGCGTTGATAGTGTGGTGGAGCTTGTGTGCCAAGTCTTAAAGTCATTAAGTCATAAAAAGTCAGCCAGTTTTCAAAGTGGAGAATCTACTAATCATCTTTGATTTACAGCAGCTGTTCTACTGAGAGTTACATTCTACACGCTCATCACAATACATCGCGTCTCCCCTCTCCCAAGTCCTGTACACGTGTAACTCTCAGAAACCTCAGTGTTAATTTAACTGGGAGTCAGAGTTAATTTAACACTGAGGATTTTTACTGTATGTAAAAACCTCAATGAGAAGTGCCCTTCTCAGCTGTGATGATATGCCTGTCTAAGTCATGTCCCTAAGTATTAGGGTATTCCTATAACTGTATATAGGCTATATTATATTTATATTTTCTTGTTTAATATTTTCTTCATTATATGTTGAACAATCTACGGTAGGCTACAAGTCCCAACAACATTTTGCTGATTTTATCTGTATGATTCAGTAAGATCTTGAATCTTGAATATGCAACACAATCCAAAAGTTGTAATTCACTGCAGAAGAGTTTCTGTTTTGTTTTTGAAAATTGAACATTCTCACAATAGGTAGGCTAGTCCTATGGAATTTAATGTTAAGACATTTATGCTTGAATGAGAGTGATTATGCCATAACATGTTAGAGCACTTTATAAACAAAAAAACTGTTTCCGGTTTTATCTTGAGTTAACTGGTTTTGCCCTGGTTTTGGATAGTCATCGTAGTTTTCACACAGTATAAAAAACTAAAGGAAAGCTCCAGTTATATTTTCTTTTCTCTGGACGACGAATAATTATCCCTTTTGTGTTTACCAACGGTCTGACACGCGATCATAATATATATAAATGTTCTGTGGCCAGCTGGGGAGGTGGGGAATATGTGCATTATTGCCGGTATATGGTAATGAATATACTCTGGCAGTGAAAGAGTTGTAATGATGATGTGATGTCATGAACATACCTAAGCTATGTTTAATTATTATCAGTATCGGTCTTGAGAAGCAGGAAGTTATCTATCGCTATCGGTTAAAAAAAAAATATATATCGTGCATCACTACAAATTAACAACAAAGGACATTGAAATTGAAGGAGTCTATGAAAATAAATGATTGGGTATTACAATAGACAGTAAGTTGGAAATCACATGCAGTGAACGTAAATAAAAAAATCCAAAGACAATTGCTTTATTATTCAAAATAAAAGTCCTCGTAAATAATAATTTGCTATATACACTGTACTGTTTCCTCATACTTCCATACCTAACTTACTGTATGGGGGAACACATACAAAACAATAGTACAACCAATCCAATCTTTATGTTACAAAAAAGGCCATAAGAATCATTAATAAAACTGACTATCTTGCACCTACAAATCCACTCTTCATCTGTAAAAACACTTTAAAATTAGAAGATATAGTCGACCTCAACACTGCAGTATACATGTAAGAGGTACATAACAATACACTACCACCATGCATACAGGAGCTGTTTACAGTGAGAGACCCTGTACGACCTTAGGGGAACGTTAAAGAAAACAAATGCAAGGACCAACACAAAAGGCACATATATATCTGTAATAGGGGTTTTATGTATGAAATAGCCTAGATAAACAACTAAAACTGTGCACATCAATCATAAAATTTAAAAAGATGTTTGAAAATGTAAGTATTTAATAAATATTAACACAATTATGAAAATATCCAAATCAATAGCAATGATAGCAAGTATTAAGTAATACATATTAATTATCAGCTTAAACACTGCAAATAGACCAAATGCATTTATTATTATATATCAGTAATACATGCATGTATTGGTCAATCAGAAAAATACATATTTGGCATATAGCAGACATGGACATGTGAAATGTGGTATGCACATGTGTGTACATAAACGTCTATGTATGTACATAATATATATATATATATATATATATATATATATATATATATATATATATATATATATATATATATATATATATGCATGGGTGTGGTGTATGTATTTGCGTATATGTGAGGCGGTGTGTGTTTATGTGCTATACAGTATTATATTTGATATGCATACACTATAGATTGCTTAATGTGTATGATTGAGTATTTCTACATTCTTGGTTTGTTTCATGCAAACATTTGTTGACGTAATTATTGTTTTCAGTTTGTCAAACTAACTAAAACTGTGCATTCATTCATTCATTCATTCAACTGCAGGAGTGACTGCAGGAGTGATTGCAGGGATTGTGTTTACAGTGATTATCATCATCATGGTCACATCAGTTCTGGGATATTTCTACTGGAAAAAGCAGAAGAAAACTAGTAAGTGTTGAAGTGATTTATTAATATTTTTTTCAAATACACATTTGATGAATCATCTATGTATCTACAATGATAATCATATGGAAAATGATTAGTGCCTCCAACCTGACCATTCACTAACTCACATCTCTACTGTTACAGTACAACGATGCAGACACTGTGTGTGTGTGTGTGTGTGTGTGTGTGTGTGTGTGTGTGTGTGTGTGTGTGTGTGTGTGTGTGTGTGTGTGTGTGTGTGTGTGTGTGTGTGTGTGTGTGTGTGTGTGTGTGTGTGTGTGTGTGTGTGTGTGTGTGTGTGTGTGTGTGTGAGAGATATATATATAAGGAAGGCTACCTCACAATGTGACATTCCCATGAAAACCATTACAGAGCCAGCAGAATCCATTCAGATGCACATGAGTCAGGAGGAGTCAGGAGAGCAGGAGCAGCTGAAAGACGACAGCATTCCTGGTCCATCACCAGAACCACGAGAAGGTCTCCACATCGGTGAAAGATGGTTGTTAGAGCAGCTTGCAAACACTGATGAACATAAAGTTTCTAAAGTTACATTACCAAAACCACAAGAATGGAGCCCTGTCAGTATAAGATGGAGGCGAGAGGAGCCTCCAAACACTGATGACTCTGATGTTACCAAAGTTACATCACCAAGACCAGGAGAATGTCTCCACACCGGTGAAAGACGGAGGCCACGGTTAGAGAAGCTCGCAAACGCTGATGGCCGCGAAGTTACCAAAGTTACTTCACCAAAACCACAAGAATGTAGCCCACAGTTAGAGAAACCTCCAAACACCGATGACTATAAAGTTACCAAAGTTACTTTACCAAAACCACACAATAGGAGCTCCGTCAGTATAAGATGGAGGCCAGAGAAGCTGCCAAACGCTGATGACTGTAAAGTTACCAAAGTTACATCACCAAAACTACGAGAATGGAGTCCACAGTTAGAGAAGCCTCCAAACGCCGATGACTGTGAAGTTACCAAACTTACTTCACCAAAACCACAAGAATGGAGCCCGCAGTTAGAGGACCTTGCACATGCTGATGACTCTGAAGTTACCAAACTTACTTCACCAAAACCACAAGAATGGAGCCCACAGTTAGAGGATCTTGCAAATGCTGATGATTCTGAAGTTACCAAACTTACTTCACCAAAACCACAAGAATGGAGTCCACAGTTAGAGGACCCTGCAAACACTGATAACTCTGATCTTACCAAACTTACTTCACCAAAACCACAAGAATGGAGCCCACAGTTAGAGGACCTTGCACATGCTGATGACTCTGAAGTTACCAAACCTACTTCACCAAAACCACAAGAATGGAGCCCACAGTTAGAGGATCTTGCGAATGCTGATGATTCTGAAGTTACCAAACTTACTTCACCAAAACCACGAGAATGGAGTCCACAGTTAGAGGATCTTGCAAATGCTGATGACTCTGAAGTTACCAAACTTACTTCACCAAAACCACAAGAATGGAGTCCACAGTTGGAGGACCTTGCAAATGCTGATGACTCTGAAGCTACCAAACTTACTTCACCAAAACCTCAAGAATGGAGTCCACAGTTACAGGATCTTGCAAATGCTGATGACTCTGAAGTTACCAAACGTACTCCACCAAAACCACAAGAATGGAGTCCACAGTTAGAGGACCTTGCAAACACTGATAACTCTGATGTTGCCAAAGTTACTTCATCAAAACTACGAGAGTGGAGCCCAGTCAGTAAAAGATGGAGGCCACAGTTAGAGAAGCTCGCAAACTCTGACGCTGACTGTAACGTTACCAAAGTTGGGAGTCTTGTGTTTGTGAAAGATGAGGAATTCCGCATCGCAAAGGGAAGTGATGGAAATGAGGTCTTCTTGGGGTTAAGAGATGATGGCACTGAAGTTGCAGTTAAGAGAATGATTAAATCCAACCATCATGTGCTGAAGAAGGAGAAAAACTTTTTAGGTCTTCCAGACCTTGATGATCCTTCGATTGTACGATATGTTGACTTTATAGAGGATCAGGACTTTGTTTACCTTGTTCTACAGTTATGTGAATACACTCTGGAAGAATACATCACTAAACACAATATTTCTGAACTGAACAGAAAAGAGCTAGCAGAGCAGTTCCTCAAGAGTTTAAGAATTCTTCATTGTCATAATCCTACAATTCTCCACCGGGATATCAAGCCCCAGAATGTCTTGATTGGTAAGCATAGCGGGGGGAAAAAAACGAAAAAAAAACAAGCAAATAATATCAGTAATCTATAAGCAACTTATGCTGAATGTATCTTTGCTCAAAATAAAACCCTTCAGTTATATTGATCTACTCACTTTGCCCTGCAGATATTCGAGGGAAGGCAAGATTGGCAGATTTTGGAATAAGCCGACTACTACCTGAAGGACAAACAACCCTGTTCACAAGCGTTGCAGGAACCAAATGCTGGAAGGCAACAGAGACTTTGGATGCACACAGTGATATCCCATATAAAAGAAGCTCTGATGTCCAGGTTGTTATTTTTTATTCTGTGAGAACAATTTGATTGAAGACAATAGCATAAAAATGTTCTTACTCATTCTCATGCTCATTCTTAAGGTGGCTGGGATGTTGATATATTACATCCTGTCTGGAGGACACCACCCATTTGGCAAAGGCCCTAGATGTGAAACAAACGTTCTGGATGGAAAGTATGATCTGCACCATGTTCAGGATTTGGTTGCCAAGGATCTCATTGAGAGGATGATCAATAAAGACCCAAACAAAAGACCTAGAGCTGAGGAATGCTTGGTTCATCCCTTCTTTTGGTCAAATGAGAGGTAAGGTAGAACATTTTGCATTGCGTTACTCATTTATTCTCAGATCTTAATCATTTTTATCCAATGGTAAGGTACATATATTGTAGCCTCATGCTTTCAGAATTATTATAATTATAATATTAATTATTATTATTATTATTATTGTCTCATATGCCACCTTTTTCACATTGTCCTTTCATAGGGCCACCACGAGGCCGCTTTTTGCACAACATAGTTTGATATTACTCCTACAGATTTTGTCCAAACATCACGCAAATCGGTAAACATTATCTCTATAGTCATGTGATCAAGACAGATCTGTCAGACTTTTCATGTTGCATCAACATTGCTGGCCCACAATAGCCTACCTGACCTGGCGGAGACCTATGCTCCGAAGAGCACTTTTTCTAGTTGTTGTTGTTATTATTATTATTATTGTTCCCAGGAGAGCAGAGTACTTGAGAATGATTGGAAATCTAAAGGAAATGGAGAACTGTCTTAATGCTGACGAGGACCTCATCAGGAGGTTAGACCAGAATGCTGAGCAGGGACAGTTCAACACATGGAAACACAAGGTGACTTTATTACTCATAGTGTGAGGAACAATAGAACAATAGGATTTTGAGCTTTTGTTCTTTTCTCAATTGTATTCCTTATTTCCTTTATTTTTCTAAGACCCTATATTTAATGCCTTTAAGAAACAGTGTACATACCATTTTCAAAGTAGGTATTTATCAGACACTCTTTATCCAGCGTGACTTTCAATAAGCAAGGTAAACACACACACATAGAATGCATAGAGACCGTGTAGTGCCTCAGTAAACTAGGATCACAGGTAAACCGAGAACCTAGCATCTGTCTAAACAATAATTTATCAAAAATAATAATCTCTACAATAGATAGCATACCAGGTAAACAATGAACTTAGCATCTGTCTAAATCTAAATAACATTTTAACCTTGCATATAAAATGGTGTACACTGGCTTTGCCAAGGTAACTAGAGCGGTAGAGCCTAATGGCATGCTCACATTCATCCTTGTGTTCACAAGTGAAATAGATCTTTAAGTTTTATGTTTTTCCAGTTACCACAGGAGTTGGTCCAGAAGATGGATGATGAGAAGAAGTCCTATCCTGAGAACTCATTTGGACTGCTGCGCTTCATACACAATCTCCATGAACACTAGTAAGTAGAATTATTACTTAACAACACCAAGAGTAATCAAACCTATACACAAGGCTGTGTGTGTGTGTGTGTGTGTGTGTGTGTGTGTGTGTGTGTGTGTGTGTGTGTGTGTGTGTGTGTGTGTGTGTGTGTGTGTGTGTGTGTGTGTGTGTGTGTGTGTGTGTGTGTGTGTGTGTGTGTGTGTGTGTGTGTGTGTGTGTGTGTGACAAATCAGATGTTGTGTCTTCAGTGATCACTGCTTTGTGTTCACAGTGCTGAGGATGAAGCTCACATTGACCTGTTGGAGATGTTTCCTGATCTGTTTGGAGGAGTTTACAAGTTTGCCAAAGAACAAGAATGGAACTCAAGGCCCTCCCTGAAGGGCATGTTTACAACAGCAGATGCTGTAAAGTCCCCAAACCCTGAGAGCAAGACCAGTCTCAGTCTACCAGTCCAGGAATCAGGACTCAATGACTCACAGTGACTTGAAGGACTCATTATTCATGAGTCCAATAGACTCATAACTGTACATAACTGTAATCTGACTGTAGTCTAGCTGATGTCTGTGAGTGAGGGCAGTGGTGAACAGTAACTACGTTTATTATACGGCTTTGTTGAATGCTCGATTCTGATTGGTCAATCACCAAATTCAGCGCTGAACTCAATAACAAACCATCAGAGCACCTGAGCACCTGCTCATATCAACCTGTCTAATCAAAGACTCAGAGCACCTGCTCATATCAATCTGTGCTGCTTGATGTTGTGCCGTATCCAACACGGCAGCCATGTAAACAAACAAACAATATCATTTACAGCTGAACATTGCTCTCATGTTTTTTGAAAACATTTGAAGTGAGAAATAGAGCTCTTCCCGTTGGGCTCGGACCGCTGGCCTAGAGGTTCGGGCACCTAGGCTGCAAGGCAGTGCTCGACTCCCAATCCCGACGACCTTTGCTGAATGTCACTCCCTGTCTCTCTCTCCCCATTTCCTGTCTATATATATACTGTACCTTATATACTGTATACAGTATAGTAAAGCATCCTTGGGTTTTTGAAAGGCGTTATTATTCAAGGAGTATTCATGTTTTAAGTGGTGCAGGCAGCTTATAGTCCGTCTGTCTGTCCGTGAACAGCTAATCTCCGGCACCGTTGGACCGATCAGTGTGAAACTTTTGCAAGGGACTAGCAAGGGAATTGGCCTCAAGGTGGCGCTACAATGCATACAGGCAAACATATATATGTTTTTTCCCTGGATTCCTTGGATCATGACGCAACTCCCCAGATTCCATTCCGATTGACAACGTTTGTGGGAGGAGCCTGTTTTGCACAAAATGCCACAAATCATGAACGCAACCCAGCTCACTTCCATCAGCTCAAGTGGCTCAGGGTAGAAGAGAGGGCATCATGATGAAGTTGTGCAGAGTGCAGAACATAGTCAGCTACTCAGTTCCTGGCTATCTCTGTGAATATTTCACAAATGTCAGGGATGTTCATAGTCACACCACCATTGAACATGTTTATAGATATATGTGTACTATGTTTGGTTTTCTATATTGTATTGATGTTGTAGATGGTATATTGTGTATAAGTATGTGTCTGATATATCCCCTAGAGTGTGCCCAGTCCACCATTCAAAGTAACAGATGCTAACCCTAACCCTCCAGAAGTCTCTCAAGACGAGATTTCACCCGTGACGTCATCCACGTCTGTTTGTAAACACTACGGCGGCCCCTTTGGGACAAAAACCCTGTCGAGGGTTTTCCGTTGATATGAAGGTCAGATCCCACCAAAAAGGAAAAGAGAAAGCTATTAAAATACGTGATCTAGCACATGGCCCAGAGGCTCAGGTTTTTAAATGCGGTGGACTCTGTATGGTGTTATGATTTATTTCTACTGTACCACTCGCCCTAGGATTTAATAATATCATATGAAAGGTAAGAAAAAGATAGGGCGGAATTCTCCTTTAAGTTCTGTTACACCTTAGGGATGCTGGGGTTCAAGTGGTTAAGGGGGGACGGGGGACGGTGACGTTCCTGTCACACAACGATTTGGTGGCTCCCTGTAGTAACTGTGAGGACCCCCCAGGGGTCCCGGACCCCCTGTTGTTGAAGACTCCTGTATTACAGTATATTTGTATTAATGGATGGATCACAGATGTTACAGCCACTCAGTCTGGTCATGTCCCCCCCTCCTCTACCCCCCTTCCTATGATGTATCATGTTGTAAATATGAAATAAATATAAACATTCAACATAATATAGTTTATAACATTATAACAGGATCAGCTAAGGAGCATTGGTGATGGTGTGACTGCTCTTATCCCATTTAAGGGATAGTTCACCCAAAAAAATGACTTATTGTCTATCAATTACACACCCCATGAAGGATTGAAGTCATGGAGATGTTTTTTGTTTTTGTCAAGGCAATAATTTAATGATGATAATAAAGATGTTTATGTATCCGGTAGGAGACACAAAGGAGACTTTCAGAATGTGGTACTTATGATCATGCTGTTATTTTATGAACAATCTAATGAGCTTTTTTCTTTTTTATGTTTGGTAGCTTTCTTTCTGTCTTGACCCCGATCTTCAACACCAAGGCCAACACCAGAGGAGGCACCTGAAACGTCCGAACACTTTTCCAGTGTGGTCGTATGGACCAGGTGCTGGACACGTTGAGAGATTATCGCCTTCGCTGCTGTTGACGTGATATGCTGCCAACACTATCTTGCCAATGCTGAGCTGCCCACCAGTCCATATGGACATGATGGAGGTCATTTGGGGTAGAGGGGATGAGTTTGATTTGACAGACCAGCAGTGTTGATATAGGGAGAGGTATGGCTGAAGAGCTTTGCACATCACTCACTTCTTGCTGCTGTCGAAGTCAAAACACAGTATGCCTCATTGTGATAGCTGTAGTAAGTCTGCACTACACCTGACTGGTGGCAATAGCCTGGTTGTGATGAGTAGATGTGATCTATCAGGGTGTGCTCTTTGGTCGTTAACAAAAAAATGCCATAAAACTTATACAATAGATACTAAACATTCCACAAAAATGTTACAAACAAATCCACAAATACCACAAAAAATGTCAAAAACAATTCCACACAAAAATGACAGAAATGTGACAAAAAAACCCCACAAAAATGGTTAAAGGTAGGGTAAGGGATTTTCTTTCGTTAAAATAAGTGTTAAATAGCTCTATATTCTGATAGTACTCATTACTATAGAGTGTTTGTATAATGCTTTAACCTTTAACCAATATCACTTACCTTCATAAAATCCTCAAATATCACAATACATTTCAAAGAATGCCAGAAAAAAGTCACAAATAATCCACAGGTGCCACAAACATTTCCCCCCCAAAATTGCAATGGCCACAAAATAATTCACAAAAACATTTTTAAAAAAATTACAAAATAAATTCACACCAAAAAAAAAGTCACAAATGCCCAACGTGACACAAAATGTAAAAAGGAATTCCACAGATTTCACAAAAATGCCACATAAAAATTCACATGATAAAAATTTCACAAAAAATGTCATGATGCCACAAAAAATGTAAAAAATGCCACAACAACTCCACTGCAACGACCAAAGAGCACACCCTGATTGATCACATTTACACATCACAACCAGGCTATTCCCACCAGTCAGGTTTACTGCAGACTTACTACAGCCAACACAGTTAGGTAAACTGTGTTTTGACTTCGGCAGCAGCAAGAAGTGAGTGATGTGCAAAGCTCTTCAGCCATGCTTCTCCCTATAGCAGTGTTTATCAACCTTTTTTGTGCCAAGGCACACCTGGCATAGCCAAAAGATCCCAGGGCACACCTAGATATACGGTATATATATAATTATATATATATATATATATATATATACGGTAGATATATATATACACACACACTAGGGGTGTGCCGAATTTCACGAAACGATACGGCTTTTCAGCTTCCACTAGCCGTTTTGAATCCAAATAGGGCAATAGTGTGACACCTGACCCGAAAAAAAACAGCATGTTGTCACCCTTTTCACCTCGGGGCTGTTTGCATGCCTGATTAATATTATTTTTCAAAATGATATTTTTTCAAACCTTCTTCAAACGGCGCGGCACACCTCAGCAGTAGCCCCGGCCCAAAATTGGGACGTTTGCCAGGGTTGATAAACACTGCCCTATAGCAACACTCCTGGTCTGTCAAATCCACCTCATTCCCTCGACCCCAAATGACCTCCATCATGTCCACATGGACATCTGGGCAGCCTACCTTTTGTAGGCGCCTGCAGCTCAGCATTGGCAAGACGGTGTTGGCAGCATGTCACCTCAACAACAGCGAAGCAACAAGGGAACTGGACGTGTTCATGGACAACAACCACCTGGAGTTCCAGCAAGCCTGTTCCTCTGAGACACAGTTTGAGTAGAAGTTGGGCGGGGGGGTTTGAGAACCACTGATTTTGAAGGCATTTGTAGAATCGGCCTCAGGTCTTGCAGCAATGTACAGTACAAGATGGAGTTGGTCTGCTGTGGCATGCCGGCAAAAACTGAGTGCAGTACTGTACATGTTTTTTTAATGTTTAAGTGTTTTATTTTGAGCACCACCTTTCGGCCCGCGTGCCTTACCTTGTGCCTCCAGTGCAATGTTTGGAATATACAGAGCAGTCGTTATGATCACATTCACGCTTGCGTGTATGTACGTACGTACCCCTACCCCCCATTTATGGTTATGAGGAATCCAAAGGTACAGACAAAGTCAAATTGCAATTGACCCCCACCACTACATTCATTTATTTGACCCTACCAACACAAGGTTGCACAGACTTAGCGAGCTGCAGTCACACTTAACTCTTTGACTGCCAGAGTATTTTCATAAAGTACTCCCCCAGTGCCAGCAATTTTCGTGTTTTTTATTTTTATATTTTGTCATTTTTCATGAAAATATATTATCAGAGTGCTTTTTTTAAAGACGGCGCACAAATCCGCCACTAGAGAGCAGCACATGACAGCTTGATCAGCTCTTTGAGCCACTCGCACCTCACACACACTTTTAAACAGTGATATACATCAAAACGGATGTATATCACTGTCAGATTGTCCGATCATTATCTGTTGCCCCTCATCTTCTGCTATTACTGTACAAAAGCATCATTCAACCCGTTTTGTTGTATTGTTCCGCATGTTTTTTCACCATACTGTCCATGCCAAACAGAAACAAACTTTACAGTATCACCCGTATTGCCTCCAAAATCATCGGACTTCCCATACCCACACTTGCTGATATGAACAATAAGGCCATTACACGCTTAGCACTTTCAATAACAAATGACACTGATCATCCCCTGTATCGCTACTTTGACCTCATGCCATCTGGTCGGAGATACAGAACCTTAAAGAGGAAAAAGGTTACTTTTAGCAGGAGTTTTGTCCCCTCAGCCATTGCGGCATTAAACAAACTGCCCCGTCCATAAGAGGGTTTTCTGTGTACAGTGGGGACCTCATGTCTTTGTCTTTGTGATATGTTGTTTTTGTTGTTATGTTTGTTTTGTTGTTTTTGTTGTAACGAACAGACCTGTGAAGACAATTTTCCCTTTGGGGACAATAAACAATATTATTATTATTATCGGCCAAAATTACGATGTGATACACGACGGCGATGACTGATCGTCACCCAGACCATAGATTATAGAAGAGAACCTGTCCGTTCGTTTGTTATATCGTGTGAAAAACCGTTTGTTTACCTATCCTGGACGAAAATGACCGGGGGAAAAAATAAAAAAACGGAAACGGAACCCAGGTCATGAAACCGGATGCAGAAAGTGGAACTCGAAAATAACATTGAATATTAAGCAGCATAGCGCGATCAGAGATTAAACAATGAACGCGCGTCCAGCGCGTCAAACGCGTCGACGGCCAACTGGACAAAGTAGCAATTGACGCGTTATCGCGTCAAGGGCAGTCAAAGAGTTAACATTTCTAAGAAATGTCGTTTCTAGTTCGGTAGATGCTCCCTATGGAAGCAGGCTTCAGGCAATGTTGCCATGTCTGCTTATTATAAGCGACTTAATTTTCTTCTATAAAGTCACTTGTAAATATTTTTGGATTTGTTTCTAAAGTGTAGTTCTTTGTGGGCTTCCTTCCTAAATGTTGTTTAAACCAGTTCTCATTTTCACGTCAAAGACCCCCAAAATTATTATGTATTTGTCCACGGACCCCCATCTGAAAATATTTTGTGCCAGGGGGGCCCCCCATAAAAATATGATATAGCCTAAATAAACGTATGTGTACTGTATATTTTTGTAGACCTGGTTGCTTGTTTCTCTCACTATATCTGGCAACACTGCCCACACTGTGTGTTTGACACAAACGCAACAAGCTCTCTGTTTAGAAGTAAAAAGAGTGAAATAAACATTGTTGAAGACATGGGAGTGTCCAGGGAGTGAGAAGAGTGAGTGTTGTTTGAACATTATAGCTGAATTGTGAGTAAATGTTACTTTTATTGTTTACTTGTTAAAGTAAAAAACTATAGTCAGGATAAATCATTGTTTGTGATGATGTGAAGTGAATGATGTTGTTGTGTGTGTGGTTGATGCAACATGCAGGCCTACTCTGTCTGTCGTGTACAGGTAGGCTTTGACCAGTGGTGTAAAGTAAAGTAAAGTATTGAGGTATTTTACTTCTACTCCACTACAATTAGAAAACCTTAGTTACTTTGTAGATTTTGATTATCATTACAAAACATACATTAACTACTTCAGCCCTATATACATTTCTATCTAATCATCAAAATCTACAAAGAAGTCTAAAGTTTTCAAATAGTTGTAGTGGAGTACCTCAACATTGTGTGGGGCTAAACCAACCAACTGATCAAGGTACAGGGCAAATGATCTGACATGTAGTAACTGACCAACATTCAAATAATGAATACCTTACCTATACCAAGTATCCTGCCCCTGTCAAATAAACTGCTAAACGTATGTAGACTCCCGTCTGTGTTTACATATGGCTTACTTGAGACAGAGCAGGGCGAAAACGCAAAAGAGAAATGGAACTGCTTCTACTTGATTCAGAGAGCGTTGATGATCTTACAGCTGTGGTAACCAACCTTTTCAAGCCCAAGAGCACATTTTATTTCCAATTGTAAGCCGTGATCTACCACTAAAATATGTTTATAAAAGAACACTTGTCACGATTGCAATTTCTGACAGGCTCAATGCATGTGCATACATCCACACAAAGTGTTAAATAAGAATAAAGATGATAGTTATATAATAAATGCCTAAATATTAAGAAAAACGTATTAGAAATACAAATAAACTTCTTTGTTGAGTTATTTTTAAATAAAACAAAACACTAAGGACATGAAATAAATTGCTTTTACAGATTTCTTCTCTTCAATGCACAATATTTAGTTTCTCAGTTCTCAATTTCTCAGAATTTTCACATTTACAGATATTCTGTTCAAATGACAAAAATGCATCCATGACCATATATTTGCACAGATATGCGGTGACAGATACAATACTCTCAGGATTAGCCGACCTTTAATGAGACTTCTGTGACTGCACATTATCTGCAAGCCATTTGAAATCTGGTTGATACTTAGTGAATGCCAGTCTGAGGCAGTCATTGAATGCCAGTCTGAGGCAGTCATTAAGATGTGAGTCAGTCATACGAGTTCTAAACTTGGATTCTATTATTTTCAAGTAGGCATGCAGCTTAAGTGCACAAGACACAATCAGGGGATACTTCACAAGTGACCAGGTTTCTAGCTCTGCCCTCCAGTTGGTAGTCAGTAGTTAAATCTCCATTTCAACACCTGTAGTTAATGCAAACACATCCTGCATTTTAACTGACAGCTGTTCAATGTCAATACTGAGGAAAGGGTTTGATACAAAATCAGCTACTTAACTCATGCCTTTGCAGATATAAATTTAAATGTATTATATTATAAATCATACATTAACCACTTTAGCCCTATGTTATAACCATCTGGAAATAGCTGATCTACAAGCTCACAACATGCATCGCAACGCGTTGGGAGCTTGTAGATCTGCTATTTTCAAACATATTTGTACTTTTACTTTTGGTACTTTAAGTATATTTTAATGCCAATACTTTTGTACTTTTACTCAAGTCAAGTAACATTTTGAACACAGGCCTAAAAAGTATTTTTACATTGTGGTATTGCTACTTTTACTTAAGTAAAATATCTGAGTACTTCTTCCCCCACTGCTTGAGCTCTGCTGCATGGCACTTTGTAACGGTGTAGAACACTGTTTGAAGATTTAAATCCAGCGTTGTCCACCACTGAAAAGGCTTGCATGTCACGAGACTGCGCTCGTTATTTCTTGAGCGCGACCCGCGAGTTGAATTATGTGTGCGCGGAATGTACAGGAAAACAACGACGCATGGCTACCCTTCGACCAGCGTTGCCAGATTTTGTGAGAGAAACAAGCAACCAGGTCTATGAAAAGAAGTCCAAAATAAGCGACTAGGGCAGTTCAGTCAAACTTTATTGTCGAATGTTGTTTTAGAGCAGTGGTTCACAAACATTGTCATGTCAAGGACCCCCAATATATTCAAGCTACTTTACAGAAAAACAAGCCCAAAGTAGCTTATAATAAGCAGACTTGGCAACGCTGCCTTGGACGCACTGCTCTAGTCTACACTACACAAATTGTGATGGCTGCCCGTCTGCCACCGGGCCCACCCCGCGATCGACTTAGAAGGCTTTGATGATCTACCGGTAGATCGTAATCGACTGGTTGGTTACCCCTGTCTTACAGGGATTGAAAATAATTGTGACGTGACAATGTGCCTGGGACTCCTAGTTTTAACAGTGACAACAGGGCTGCCAACTTTCAGAAATTTGTAAGAGTGAGAGTTTAACTGTCATAATGCGTTCGGCCGCCGGCCGAAGGCCGGCGGCGAAAAAGATTTTGGGGGCCCAAAATTTTAAAAGGGCCCTTTTTAACGCTGATTTAAAGGAATTTAACATTAAGACTGATGTCTTCACCCCCATGCCAGCTGCTCTCCCTGTCGGCCCCCTCATGCTTATATAGTGTTAATAATTGCATTTATTAATTAATTCTGATGAAAAACACGACTACATTATGCTATTGTTAGTCACATTTATTCAACATTGGGTTTGGACACAGGTTTCACTTAGAGCAAAGGTATTATAATATGTTACTCTCTACCTCCCCCTACAGGCTGGTATTATAATATGTGACTCTCTACCTCCCCCTACAGGCTGGTATTATAATATGTTACTCTCTCCCTCCCCCTACAGGCTGGTATTATAATATGTTACTCTCTACCTCCCCCTACAGGCTGGTATTATAATATGTTACTCTCTACCTCCCCCTACAGGCTGGTATTATAATATGTTACTCTCTACCTCCCCCTACAGGCTGGTATTATACTATGTTACTCTCTACCTCCCCTACAGGCTGGTATTATAATATGTTACTCTCTACCTCCCCCTACAGGCTGGTATTATAATATGTTACTCTCTACCTCCCCCTACAGGCTGGTATTATAATATGTGACTCTCTACCTCCCCCTACAGGCTGGTATTATAATATGTTACTCTCTACCTCCCCCTACAGGCTGGTATTATAATATGTTACTCTCTACCTCCCCCTACAGGCTGGTATTATACTATGTTACTCTCTACCTCCCCCTACAGGCTGGTATTAAAATATGTTACTCTCTACCTCCCCCTACAGGCTGGTATTATAATATGTTACTCTCTACCTCCCCCTACAGGCTGGTATAATAATATGTTACTCTCTACCTCCCCCTACAGGCTGGTATTATAATATGTGACTCTCTACCTCCCCCTACAGGCTGGTATTATAATATGTTACTCTCTACCTCCCCCTACAGGCTGGTATTATAATATGTTACTCTCTACCTCCCCCTACAGGCTGGTATTATAATATGTTACTCTCTACCTCCCCCTACAGGCTGGTATAATAATATGTTACTCTCTACCTCCCCCTACAGGCTGGTATTATAATATGTGACTCTCTACCTCCCCCTACAGGCTGGTATAATAATATGTTACTCTCTACCTCCCCTACAGGCTGGTATTATAATATGTGACTCTCTACCTCCCCCTACAGGCTGGTATTATAATATGTTACTCTCTACCTCCCCCTACAGGCTGGTATTATAATATGTTACTCTCTACCTCCCCCTACAGGCTGGTATTATACTATGTTACTCTCTACCTCCCCCTACAGGCTGGTATTATAATATGTTACTCTCTACCTCTCCCTACAGGCTGGTATTATAATATGTTACTCTCTACCTCCCCCTACAGGCTGGTATTATAATGTTACTCTCTACCTCCCCCTACAGGCTGGTATTATAATTTTACTCTCTACCTCCCCTTACAGGCTGGTATTATAATATGTTACTCTCTACCTCCCCCTACAGGCTGGTATTATACTATGTTACTCTCTACCTCCCCCTACAGGCTGGTATTATAATATGTTACTCTCTACCTCCCCCTACAGGCTGGTATTATAATATGTTACTCTCTACCTCCCCCTACAGGCTGGTATTATAATGTTACTCTCTACCTCCCCCTACAGGCTGGTATTATAATTTTACTCTCTACCTCCCCTTACAGGCTGGTATTATAATATGTTACTCTCTACCTCCCCCTACAGGCTGGTATTATAATGTGATTCTCTACCTCCCCCTACAGGCTGGTAGGGCCTGTAATAAAGGCCAATCAAAAAGAAGGCCATCAAATAAAACGATGATTTTTAAGTCCACGGAAATAATGAATTTAACTTGAAGGTTAAGGATGATTTAATTTTAATATAGTACAAGAATAGTGTAACTACTGTATCTGTAAAATATAACCCATTTATTTCATAAAATTATGTATTGGGTTATAGCCTATTTGTCTCAATATTTGTCACATTCAGCCCTGGACTTCACTGACTGTAGGGGTCACATTAATCACATTAGAATCACAGATTAGAGATTTTATGTATTTTCCCCTATTTTCTGTATTTTTCACTATTTAAAATATAGTATTTCTTAATTTTTAATAATTATAGCTCGTAGATTGGCTTTTTTCACCATTTGAAATTGTTTTAAAATAAAAGGTCAACAGTTTTCCCAACCGACAGAGAGTCAGAGACAATATTTTGCCTATATATGGTTCTGTATTAGTGTATGAGTCAGTTTTAGCAGATTTCATTCTAATTGGCTACTGTAGACTGCCTATCAATTTCATGGGCCTGGGTAGGGCCACCTGGCCTGGCGGATATCTTCCCTGTTGCGCAGCAGCACGTCAGCAAGTGAAGGAAATGAATAAATACAAATAAACATAATGTTTTGATGGATAAATGCAAATGATTAAATCATATATATATCTTCGCTGTCAGGCCGAAACCTTGTATTTCCATATTTCAACTTTATGTTTTTTCATAAATGAATGCCTTACTTCAGCGGTTCTCAAACTGGGGTCCGGGGACCCCCAGGGGTCCTTGAGGAGTTACATGACTTTAACTATGAGTGTTCCATTTGTACACTCTCAGAGTTAGGATTTCTTAGTATAGATTGGGGTCCCAGAGATAGCAAAGAGGTATCAAATGGGGGTCCGTGGCCTAATGCTTATTAAACTGGGGGTCCATGAAATTAAAAAGTATGAGAACCACTGCCCTACTTCATCATACAAGAGTGTCACACTATAAGAGTAAAAATAGCCGATCTACAAACTACCAACATGCCGAGATATGATGTGTTGTGAGCTTGTAGATCAGCTATTTTCACAAATTACAATTTCCTATAGTATTGTTTGTTGATTACTTTTCATGCAGTAATGCTATTTTATATTTCATTTCTTCCTTCTTTTTTTTTTATTAAAAAGGTCTTTAAAAAAATGGTCACTTTACTGTCATCTGGGGACCCCCCCCCAAACAAAAAAATTACGTGGGGACCCCCCTGGGCCTTGTGGGTCCCTGGTCCCGACACACAGGTTGAGAACCAGTGATTTGACTAACACTGCTAGTCACAGTTTGTTGTTAAAACCACCAGCAACATGTATGCTTCTCACCAGCAGCCTGTGTAACGTTTAAGTCTCATGTAGTCAGACCCACCATTTCATCAAAATAAAATGATTTGTAAAGATAATGTGTTTGTAAAAAGGAGGTGGTTAAGTTATCTACCGTTTGACCCGCTTCAGAATCAGTCACGGCATATTGAGGCGCTGACAGACTCGTCGGTCACGTTGTATACTTTTTTAATTTCTCCACCAAAGTGTTGTGCTTCCTTAAATCCTTCTCCTTGGCTAGAGAGACGCAATGACCCGCCTTAAGCTGCCTCTGATTGGTTTGTATTAGTGACAGACGAGCGTCATGTGAACCGTGGCTGCAGTCCATCGCGCAGCGCACCAACCACAAATCTGGAAAAGTCGTCCTAAAACACCCTCGCCCCCGGTCTAATGCGGCGGCCACGGTCCGCGAAAAAAGGGTGGCAGTGTGTTTTAGGACGAGGCTTCCGTTTTCCACCCGATTGCTCTTTTTTTTTTTTTTTTGCTGTGAGAGGGGGGAAAAAGCGTGAGAAATGGCAAGTGTGGCGTGAGGCGTGAGAAGAGGTTAAATTGCGTGACTCTCACTCTCAAAGAGTGAGAGTTGGCAGCTCTGGTGACAATGTTCCTGGAACTCCAAACAGTTTTAACAGTGACAGTATTCCTGTTCAAGTGCCTGTCAGCTTTGAAGAGGACTTGAGACAGTAGACCTTAAAGAACAAAGAGACACACGGATCACATTTATGCCAGAGTTATTTCAGATTTTTTAGCTGTTTTATGCCAGAGATTTTTCATTGAGAAAAAAAAAGTACTCAGGAGCCGAGATACAGAATTTTAAAGTTTTAAGTTAACAAGGAAGTGGATGGGAGTTTAAAAATTCAAAAAATCATTATCTCCTTGGTCTTTGGGTAAAAATTTTTGTTTTTGTTGAAACAACGCATCAATGCGTTCTTGGCACACAAGTGATGGATTCAAAAGAACGCATCGATGCGTTCTTGGCACTGTATGTGAGTTATTGTCCATATTAACCAAGAGATTAATGAAACACTACTCTGTTGGGTTGATAGTGTCCTCAAACTAAATATTGTACAAAATCATTATGCCTTTACTCTGATATTTGCTTGAGAAAAAAATTGTTTCATTTGTATTGACAGCAAAATCCTGCATGGCTATAAACAAACGAATGGTGAACGCTGCCCCCTTGTGTCCAAAGTGAAACATAACCTGAAACAGAATCTCATATAATGTAACTTTGCATTCACAGTATTGTTTTGTTTTTAGAATTCCACAAGTTTAACAAATATTTACATTCAATTCTCACCGTAAAAGATTGCTACAGTGAGGCTTGGAAAGGGAAAAGCTAGTGATTATTATGAGGTCCTATTCAGAGGTCTGAGAGTGTTTTTAATGAATGGTTCCTTGTTTTCCTTCCAGAATACAGTAGCCTGCTTGCATAATGTCTGTTGCTTTGCTGTTGTTGAACAGAGATTTACTATATTCCATTTCCCCTTTTAATGCTGACCTTTTCTTCATCATAAGTTGTCTGTCTGTCAGTCTACCTTCTAGTGTATTTTAATTACAATACAAGATTATAGGCCTATAATTTGGTCTCTACAGCTATATGCTTTTCTATTCCATGTAAACCAACAGCCAATGCCTAAAAGTGTGTATAATTTGAAACTTGTGTGTTCTGAGCTTTTTCATCTGGACCATGTACATAACACAGCTATGAATTACTGTAGGAGAGGTTTTATAGCACACAATGTCATAGATGTTTTTTTTTACAATGAAGTCAAGACCTAAATAACCAAATAATCTGGGGGAAAACATATTTTGTCCATCATTCAACCATAATGTCTCAGGATGTGACATTATATATGCGAATTAGACTAATGATTATATTTCAAAAACTTCCCTGGGAAGTACATATTTCAAAATTATGGCATGCTTGTTAAAAAAATATTGTGCAAAGTACAACAATTACATTAACAGTATCAACTATAGGCTACACTTGATAGGATGAAATGCAACTCAGAAGATGAATTTGAGCAAAATCCAGTTTGCTTCCAATGACAAGTGTACTAAACTATAGGTTACATGTTCATGTGTGTCCATGAGATCATGTGTCCCCTGACAGTTAAAGCTGTTAAACCAAAGGTCCAGTCGACTGTACCACTGTCCTGTCCACTGAGGTCACAATACTGAATGGAATTCATTCATCATCCTTCAATTTGACAATGCTGCTGGTATTTCTCTCACTTAATCAGTAAGAACTTAATCTTGTTTCCTGAAATAACACACAATGAATCATTACATTAACACTTCAGGTCCAACTACAGCTGAACCTGAAGTGAGGGGACAAAAGAAAAGAGAATACAGATGACAAGCAATGACACAACAGCAATAAGGCATCACTGAATTGGCCACCAGATGTCAACCTTGTGTAATTTTCAGGTTTACCCTTTAGTATGATCAGTTCACCTGTCTTGCCATGACTTATTTGTAATCCTAGAGGATATTAGAGTGTTTCACTATAATATATGAGCTCAATGGAGTCTGGAGGAAGTCAAGATATTTTACTAAATAAAAATACACATTTTCTGCCATAGCCTACTTTACCCCAAATAAACACCCCTGATTATCGTGTAACCTTGTGTCACCACCACCAGGCTTTTCCACACGGAGGGGAAATGATGGTGTAGTGTGAGAGTCCAGCTGTACAACGTTCAACCGCAAGCTGAACCTGTTTGTGCTACACATTCACTGTCTCTTTAAAACCACTGCCTCCTGCAAACATCCAGGAAGTCCCTCCCTTTGTCTCTCCTACTTTTCTTCAGAAGAAACGAAACTCAGAGCTGTTGTGTGTTTCTCTCTCAGTCTCTCTTCAGAGTAAACCAGAGTGTTGTGTGTTTTCTCTCAGTGTGAGTGTGGTTGTCAGTCAAATGGCACAACAGCAGGAGAAGCAACAGGGATGTGATCTGGACCAGGACCAGTTCTTCTGCTGTTCTGTCTGTCTGGACCTTCTAAAGGAACCAGTGACTCTACAGTGTGGACACAGTTACTGTAGAAGCTGTATTGAGGGTTACTGGGACCAGTATGATGAGACTGGAGTCTACAGCTGTCCCCAGCGCAGAGAGAGCTTCAGTCCCAGACCTGTTCTGAGGAAGAACACCTTGCTGGCTGAGGTGAGATGACCTTAAAAGTTACAACCACACACTAAACTACATGTTCTGCTACACAAAACTACTTGTTGACTATTGTGATAGATGGTAGTTTTACTATATGTTGGTTATTTACTACATGTTATGTATGTTTATATTGCCCACAAATACTAAGAATGTTATTTAGATTTAGATGTTAGACCAGTGGTTCTCAAAGTGGGGTCTGGGGACCCCCAGGGGTCCATGAGGGGGTTCCACCTGGGGACCCCAATAAAATGTGTTAATAGAGCATCACAGTCTGTTTAACCACTGTAACCCTATACATCAGCTATTTGAAAATTGCTGATCTACAAGCTCACAATGCATCGCAACGTGATATGCAATATCTTTTGAAACAGTTTAACAACATAAATCTTGTGTGGGGGTCCCTGGCACAAAATATTTTCAGATAGGGGCTCGTGGACAAATACATATTAATTTGGGGGTCCTTGACATGAAAAGGTTTGAGAACCACTGGTTTAAACAGATGCTAGGTTTGATATTATCTTAGTTTCTTTGCAGTCTACAGTACTTACCTTATGCTGTCATTTTGTTGACTAGGGTAATTTACTCTGATCTTTGACTGTGTTAGTCTCTGGTTAATCATTAAACTCTAGTGTCCCTATTCTTGCCATGTCATTCATCTTCTAGTTCTAGTGGTTAAGAGTGTCTGCTAAACGCTGACATTGTAAAGTGTTTTACAACATACTGTAAAGAATTCAACTTTATGGAATGCAAAATTCAGAACCACAGTGTTCAGATAATGTTACAATGATCTTACTAAATGAATTAATACCTGTAATGTCTCACTGTGTTTATTACCATGAACCTCACAATGACTGTGTTGTATTTGTCATCAGTGAGTGACCTCCCCTCCTCTTCTCTTTACTTCCAGGTTGTGATGAAGCTGAGCAGTACAGGAGGTCAGCAGTCTTCTGTCTCTGCTGCTCTGCTGTACGCCGGTCCAGCAGACGTCGCCTGTGATTTCTGCACCGGAGCCAGACGTCGCAAAGCTCTCATGTCTTGTCTGGTGTGTCTGGTCTCTTGCTGTGAGACTCACCTCCAGCCTCACTACAATGTTCCTGCGTTGCAGAAGCACAAGCTGGTCCCAGCCACCAACAAACTGCAGGAGAAGATGTGCTCCAGTCATGACAAGCTGATGGAGGTGTTCTGTCGCACAGACCGCCAGTATATCTGCTATCAGTGCCTCATGTATGAACATAAGGGCCATGACACAGTGTCAGCTGCTGCAGAGAAGGCAGAGAAACAGGTAGGACCACGATCACTTGAAGACAAATCATGAGAGAGATCATGTTTTAAAGATAGAAACAGAACTAAATGACCATGTCAGAGACATTAAAAGCACAAACCAGGGTGTTGTACAATAACAAGTATTAAAGGATGAAATACACTCCTTTTGGACCCAATGAAAAACAGACGCAATTGATCACTTTTCATATGGTAACCCATTCAATCTTGGAATGCATCTCTGTCATTTTAGATTTCTTTGGCTATTAAAAAATAGCAGATACACATGCTCATAGCGTGGCACCGAGTGCTGCACTATGAGCATATAGATCTGCTAATTTTGAAAAATCGTCAAGATTTGTGGAAATCTTTGAATACATATTTCTTAAAACATTTGTAACTGTCAAATGTCTCAACAAATGTCTTAATTTCCTGAAAAACTATTGTTGCTATATCAGTGGCACTCAAACCTTTTCTTGTCAAGGACTCCCCAAAATGTTATTTTAGGCCGCCGATCCCCATCAAAATATGTTGTTCCAGGGACCCCCAGAAGCAAAGATTTGAGTTAAAAAATGTGTTTCAAAGATTTGCACAAAATGTTAAAGATTTTTCAAAAATAGCAGATCTACAAGCTTGTAGATCTGCTATTTTTTATTAGCCAAGTTATAAAAAATAATGGTTATAGTTAAAATCTAAAATGACACAGATGCGTTCCCAGATTGAATGGGTTAATTAATCTTGCCCCTGCAAAAGTGTATTTTGAGGAAGTTACAAAGTTGATTTAAGATGATGTGTGGATCCAAATCTCACTTGTTTTTTACCTCGTATCCTGTATGAGTTCTCTTTCTCCTGATTGGATAGAATTGGTATCCTGACTTGAAAATGTGCTGTACATAGACAAAACTGTACAGATAGATTATGAATAGGTCTGGGTATTGGCAAGGACCTCACCTACGTGCGCGCCAGGGGCTTTTCTAACCGTGACGCAGGGAACGCTGTCGCGTATGAGACACAAAGAGTCTCCGTTGTGTCTCCTACCGGAAACGCTGATTACCGGTCCGCTGGTCATCAAATTATTGGCTTAGGAGTGTGACAAAAAATAAGAAAATATCCATGAATTCAAGTCTCCATGGGGTCGATAGATTTTTTTTTTTTGGTGAACCATCCCTTTAAGTTTTGCACAGTGATTTAATCCTATTGGCGTTTTGTGTGTGTGTGTGTGTGTGTGTGTGTGTGTGTGTGTGTGTGTGTGTGTGTGTGTGTGTGTGTGTGTGTGTGTGTGTGTGTGTGTGTGTGTGTGTGTGTGTGTGTGTGTGTGTGTGTGTGTGTGTGTGTGTGTGTGTGTGTGTGTGTGTGTGTGTGCGTGCGCGCGCACGCGCGTGCGACAACCCGGTCATTTACGACCCGACGTGGAGTCATTGCCACCCACAGCCATGAGAGAAGTTTATGCTCCAGTAGCAGCAAAGTATATATTATTTTACAGACAAAGGAGGGGGGGGGGGGTCAGAGGATGCTTCTATCAAGGTGTTCAAAGGTGTTCTAGTTCCCAAGGCTACTTAGCTTACGTTAACAGAGACAGACTACTATACCAGCGCTTCAATACGAGCGGCTGGATAATTGGTTCAGTATAGTGGAAAAATACCATTGTTCTCGGGCGTGTGGATTTGTCTACGGCAGCACGGCCCTGCAGTCACGAGCACCCTATACCTCTGTGTTCTTAACTTTGCTGTCGGAACCCGATGACACTGGTTGCTATGGATACGGGGACATGCGTGGTGTGCACAACGATTCCACATCAAACACACGTGTCACGGAGGGAGCCCCCCCCCCCCCCCCCCCCAAAGATTCATTTGAGAGGCTGAGAGCCAAGGGAGAAAAAAGTGCCGTATATATAAACGCAGTCCACGTTCTTTTTAGTCTGGAATGTTCTTACTCTACTGCTGGGAATTGGAAGGTGTTTGGATGAGAGCTTCAAAACTTTAAATCGCCTCTGTCGGGTGGAAACCTTGTATGTTCACTTTCATTTGATTTATTTTGGGCAAAATAGCTAAAAATACCGATATACACAAGCTCACAACGCGTCGTATCGTGAGGCGTCGTGAGCTTGTAGATCGGCTATTTTTGCTACTTTTGTGCGACACTGCAGTGTGACAAAGTCATGGGCTTAGATTTTCCCCAAAACATGAAAAGTTTAAATATGGAGGTACAAGGTTTCTAACCTGACGCCGTCAAATGGAAGAAGCTTGCGACACAGATTTCCGGAGGGAGGGCGGTTTACCAGGCTACAAGGTTTTCTGCACGACGGCAACACAATCCTGCTGCAGTTCTCTTTAAGTGTGCAGGTTATTCATTGAAACCAAACCGTAGTGCACTTATCTCTAGATAGAGTGACCAGACGAAATGGAAGCTTGGTCCGAGATGGAGGTTTTGGTCTTTGGGTTTGCTGTAGTGAGTGAATCTTAATATGACTGGTCCTCCTCCTCACTAACGCTCTCTATAAGAGTTTCATTTCTGTCTACCAGTGGTGGGAAAAGTGCTCACATGTTTTACTTAAGTAAAAGTATCAATACTGTAATGTAGAAATACTCTGTTACAAGTGAAAGAATTCACTAATTCAAAATTAACTTGAGTTAAAGTGCAAAGGTATTGGTATCAAAATGTACTTAAAGTACCAAAAGTAGAGAGTACTCTTTATGCAGAATGTAATATGTATAAAATGTATTTCTTTTGAAATACATTTTGTACATCTTTTGAAACAAGACCAGGAGACCTGGTTTTGCCAGACCCAAAATGAAGTCCTAGTATGTAACACACCTACAAACCACTTTATAACTGAAGTTCATGATGTCATGAATAGTTTGTGACGAAAGGGGACGTCACAAACTTTTTTTTGGCTGGGGCCGGAGGACAAATGACCCCTGCCCATGTATGGACGAAACAGATACAAAGCCTCATGTAAGCCCGACCCCTTGGGCAGAAGGAGCGAGTGCATTCTCCGGCAGCGGCAGCAGCCGCGGAACTGCCGCGGAACTGCCGGTGGAGGAGCGGCAGTTGCCGGCAGTGACTGCCGGCGGTGGAGCGGCAGCTGCCGGCGGAGCAGCGGAACTGCCGCGGAACTGCCGGTGGAGGAGCGGCAGTCGCGGAACTGCCGGTGGAGGAGCGGCAGTCAACTTCTTTTTTCCGCCGATAAAGTATAGTTTTGGACCATGACGGAGGCGCGCCGACTCAGCAGACCTTGAGGCCAAGGAGTCGCGCCCGAGCGCCTCCAGGCGCGAGTGCCCGCGACGACCGGCCGATGGTCTGCTAGTCGACTAAGCGCCGTCAGAGTTATGTACCGATAGGCACAGAATCGTAAATAATATTGGTGGGGACTGCATTACACAAACGCAGCACACTCCCAAAGCTGCCGCCGCCGGCAGCTCCGTGGCAGCTCCGCGGCAGCTCCGCGGCAGCTCCGCGGCAGCAGCCGCTGCCGGAAAATGCACTCGCTGTCCCTCCCCTTGGGTCTGGCAAATAGCAGATCTACAAGCTCACAACGCGTCGCATCGTGAGTAAAAATACAATATTTGTCTCTGAGATGTGGTGGAGTAGAAGTAAAAGTACTGAAAATTGGTAATACTCCAGTAAAGTAAAAATACCTCGAAACTGTATACTTAAGTACAGTACTTGAGTACATGTAGCCTACTTAGTTACTTTACACCATTGCTGTCTACCGAGTCACAGAGGAGGGCTGTGGACAGTTCAGAAACCTACCTATCTAGTGACATCACCAGTGGGCAGGTTTTTTTGTTATTGTCTCCGCCAGGCCGAAGGCATGGTGGAGAGTACAGTATGTTTTACCCTCCGTGTGTGTGTCCGTGTCAGCCAAGCTAATATTGGTCAAGCTTCACGTGACATGTGACAATATGTAATATAAATAGGTAAGACAGGATTAATCAGGAACAGTACTCGCCTGGCGGAGACCTGTGCTCCGAGGAGCACATTTTCTAGTTTGATATATTATTATCCAAGAACAATGGCTTCTATTGCAGCATGCTAACTTCCCAGGAAGGGATAGGCTGTAGTTTAGCTTGGAATCCCCATCGATGATGTCACTGGTAGGCAGGTTTTCCTGAACTGTCCACCAATGAGATGCCGAGCGAGTAGACATACATGGTACAGCCGTACTGTATAATGAGCATTATGAAGATAAGGTTGAAAATGGGTGAAGTGCTCCTTTAATGTGATCTCCACAAACAGTCTTGTATGTCTGGCTCTGGCCATCACCACAGTGGGCGCATAGCAGTCCTGGTGCCACACGGGGGCACTACAGGCCAGCGTGCCATCTAATGGTGGAAAAAGTACATTTAGTACTTATGTAAACTATCAATACTGCAATGTAGAAATACTCTGTTACAAGTAAAAGTCTGTAATTCAAAACTTACTTGAGTAAAAGTACAAGAGTATTGGCATCAAAACGTACTTAAAGTACCAAAAGTAGAAATGACTCATTATGCAGAATCCTGTTTCACAAGTTTTCAAATGTATAAAAATCTTTTGAAAATAGCAGATCTACAAGCTCACAATGTGTCGCATCGCGACGCATTGTGAGCTTGTAGATCTGCTATTTTCAAATGGCCGAAATGTATATAGGGCTGAAGTGGGTAATGCATGTTTTGTAATAATAATAAAAATCTACAAAGTAACTAAAGCGGTCAAATCATTCTAGAGGAGTAAAAGTACAATATTTGCCTCTGAGATGTAGTGGAGTAGAAGTAAAAGTACAGAAAATGCCTCAAAATTGCACTTATAAGTACAGTACTTGAGTAAATGTACTTAGTTACTTTACACCACTGCTTTTTACCAGGAGGAAAAACACACACACACACACACACACACACACACACACACACACACACACACACACACACACACACACACACACACACACACACACACACACACACACACACACACACACACACACATACACATACTGGTCACTTTGCTGCCGTATGACCTCGAATCCCGCAAGTTGATGATGTCATTTTGTCCCTCCCATGATGCATCACGTCATTCCCAGGAGAAGCAATATTGTCTTCACTTAATGATCGCTCAGTGTAATGGTTTGAAACCAGAGCTTCTCAAACATTTTCGTGTCAAGGATATATATTTTGCCCCCCCCATCTGAAAATGTATTGTGCCAGGGACCCCCAGAAGAGATTTTTTAAAATAGCAGATGTACAGTATCTAGCTTGTACATCAGAAATAGCTTGTATATCTAGAAATAGCGTATTACTGTATATCTGCTATTTTTGAATAGCCAACATAACATAAACTATGGAGAAAGGGGTTCAAATGATTGTGATGCTGTTTTTGCTGGGATTTTTTTGGCTTATCTAAATCTATAAGTAACTAGTAACTAAACGTTTTCAAATAATTGCAGTGGAGTAAAAGAACACTATTTGCCTTTGAGATGTAGTGGAGTAGAAGTAAAAGTATTGAAAATTGGAAATACTCCAGTATGTACTTAGTTACTTTACACCACTGCCGCACAGGAGCTGTAATCACAAAGATCTTTTGACACAGAATCAAATGTTTTGTGATACCGTGGAGGAGCTTGTGAGTGAATCCCACGTGATCAGTCTGGCAATGCCAGGCGAGTCTCTCTCCACATCTCACACCCTCTGAAAGTGAGTAAACGAAAGCTAAATCTGGTCACCTCGCTGCACATTGTTAGCCTTAAGTCCCTTCCTATTGCATGTGTGCATGCAAGTATACGAGCAAGCCAGCTATATAATACTAAAAGGAATTACACCCTCCTATAATTTGACAAACCTCTGTAGTGCGTGGTGTAGTGGTGAGGCCAAACTAGCTTCTGCGCGTTTCTCCTCAGTGGCTGGAGCAATTGATCTGAATTTGCACACAGCCATTGACCATTACCATGTGCACCTAACAGCGAAGCCCGGTTTCCGATTACACAAAATCTCAGCGGTTTATTAGCGTTTTTGTGTTCGCTGGCTCCCGGGTTGCCAGATCATGTGCGCATAACCCCCCACGGGTATGGTCTAGTAATATTGATTGGCTAAGCGTGAAATGCTCGTTTATTACAGTAAAAACTGATATGTGTTAGAGGGTAGAGGTTTGTGTTTGTAGTTACCTTGCCATGATGTCCACAAAGGTGGACGAGAAACCAAAAATAATTGCTCCATTGATTAGAAATTGATAATGCAAAATATGCTCCTCATTGATATTGTACAGTACGGTGAAAACATTGTACAGTACGGTGAAACAGCTCTCAAAGTCACTCAACGAACACAAACAAAGCTGATTCTGACAGTATAGACTGGATCCGTGGACCTGGATCCACAACTTCAAGTAGTAAAATCAACAGGAAGTTGACTTTTCTATTTAAAAAAACAAACAGTACTGGGCTTTTTTTGCATTCGTTTACGGGCTAAGAGAGTGACTTTGACAGCTGTTTTAATGAGGAGCATATTTTGAATCATCAATTTCCTAATCAATGGAGCAATTATTTGTGATTTCTTGTCCGCCTTTGGAATTACATCATGGTAAAGTAACTACACAACTCAAACCTCCTCCAAAGTATCCTAGCCCTTTAAAGCAATGTTTTTCGAACCTTTTAATTTCAAGGACCCCCAGTTTAGTATGCATTAGGCCAGTGTTTCTCAAGTGGCGGTAACGTACTTAAATCTGCTCAGGAGGTGTCAATTGTTTCTTCTCTGTTTCTTATTTTTAGTGCTATATTCTTCAAAGGGTGGGCTATCATTCATTCAGCATCATATCCTAGCTATGGTTTTGTCTTGCCGTTTTCTAAGCAGAAGCTCGTCGGATAAAGGGGCTAATTGGATTCAGAAAGGGGGTTCTGAACCCTAAAAAGTTAAAGAACCACTGCATTAGTCCACGGACTCCTATACTTCTGAGTGCACAAATGGTTCTCTGAACTCCACTTTGAGAACCACTGTGTTAAAGGTTTCATGACATTCAGTATTACAACACATTAAAAGTCTTTATCAAGGTCCTTCAAAAATCCACTCCAGTGATCCATGGCAGGATTTTTTCTCTCTGATTTCTAAAGCCTTTTCAGCTGCAATGAAAAAATAAATCTTTGCCTGCGGGTGTCACTGTTCGGGGGATTTTGACTGTCAATCACCGCCTCACCCCCCCCCCCCCCCCCAAAGGAATGGAAAAGGAATGGATAGGGGAGGGTGGGGGCGGGGGCGGAGAGGGGGCGGGATTAATGGACTGTGTCAAAGTCACAGATTACATTTCAGCCTAATTATTCAGAAAACCCCAGACCACAGAAAATCCACTGAATGTTCAAAGTTCAGCTCTTTCGGGTCTAATTGAGGTCATAAAACCCCTCAAAAAACATACAAAATAAAACAAGTGAAAATGAATGTCATAGAACCTTTAAAGGATGCATAGATAAAAAAAACTGGTTATTGGAGTGAAAGGCTTCATCTTCGAGCATCTCCGCAAAGTCGTTCAGTCAACCTTCTTGTCGCGCAGTCGGACATAATCCAACAGGTTTCCGCAGACGGGACCGGTGTGCCGGGCCAGGACGGTGAGAGCCTTCCCGTGAACCAGCATCAGCAGGGTCTGGTGGCCCAAGGCCCACACCCGGTACCAGGGGCCGTAGAACGGGTCCGACACGGCCGGGCACAGCATGTTGTTGAGGTTGACCTGGGTGACCAGGCCCAGAGCCTGCAGGAAGAGGAAATGGTACAGGCCGAAAAGGCCGGCGGACAGGAGAGCCCACCGCATGTCACCGAGTGGCTCGGGTCTGTACACGCCGCCTCTCCTCAACAGGTAAACGGCGACCACGAGGAGCATGGAGTGTTGGACGTAGTAGATCTCCCTCTCGAACGCGAGCAGTCTCGTGTTGACCACGGGGAGCACGAGAGCCAAGAGAGCGCCGTGCAACATGTGGAGCTGAATCCTGAACGCGACCATCGCCGCTTTACCCGGCGGCCAAGCCAATAGGTAGATCTGCGTCATGGTCACCACGTGACACGGGTTCAAAAGGTAGATCAGGGTTTTGGTGGAAAATTTGAACCCGACCTCTACTCCAAAAGTCAAGCACAGAGCGACCAGCAGCAGGTTCCTCACTAGGCTGAACTCCATTGTCTTTGCTGTTTTTTTTGGGATCACTTTGAACTCTTCGGAGAGATCGATGTTCTTCAGCGCCAAAGCGATCTCCACGACCGAGATGACCACCATGACCACGGTCTCGCCGATGCGTTGTCGAGAGCCGAGAAAGGCGGCACATTCCGGGCCCCCGTTCCCCTCCAACTTCGGGTCCACGCCGCCGTACGCCCAGTCCAAAGGATTGTAGATGTTAAACCTGGACAACATGTTCCTCTTCTGTTCTCGGGAAAGACACTGTAAGAACGAGACGGAATAAAGGACGCTGGCCTCAGGAAGCACTGGCTTCAGGAATCTTGCCGTTTTGCAATCCGTTGCGTAGCTGGCAGGCAGATAAAACGACCTACTGTCTTGTTTTACAGTATGACCCGCTCCTGATGTAGCAGAGCTGGTAGCAGGTATAGCTGTGAATGATTACTACGTTACCTTAACTAGTAAAGACCACCTGCATGCCCTCCGACGCAATTTGCAGGTATGCTAAATGAACCCACGTTATCAAGATAACCTATTAAGGTGCACAAGTTGGATTGGCTGGCAGTGTACTGTTGGCATGTCACTTAGCTGGGGGTTCAGGTCACGTTAATTAAGGCCAGGTTAAAGATACACAATACCGAGTATGCCACGACTAGAGGTATTGAGCTCGCCAGCCGTAGCTGTGGGAAGACTGTGTAGTGTTCTTGTTTTGGGTTCTCTAGAAATAGACCAATGTAGAGTTGACGTCACAGTGACGTCATTGCAGTTTGGATTAGAGCCCGACCGATATATATATATATATATATATATATATATATATATATATATATATATATATATATATATGTTGTGACTTTTTGCATCATATTGATTATGCAGCCGATCTGTCATTTTCAACCCGGTGTCCCTATTTTGGGCAAATATTTAAATATTTACAAAAATAACAGATCTGCAAGCTCACAATGCATCACATTGTACTCCGAATGACACATGTTTATTACATGACTCCATAGATGGTGTGTTCCAATTTGTGTATGTTTTAGACAAAATCTGTTGTAGTAGCAACAAGACCAGGAGACCTGGTTCTGCCAGACCCAGACTTCACATGACGTGTTAGCCTGTGTCTATGCCCATGTATGGACGAAAGGGGGACAGACTTTTATGGCTGGGCCTAAGAACAAAGTGACCAAAACCTGTTTTTTGCCCATGTATGGAGAAAACAGGTACAAAACATGCCCATGTATGGAGAAAACAGGTACAAAGCCTCATGTAATAGTTGGGAAGAAATGGAGGGGGCGAGTTGTGTCATGCAATCCATATAGCTATGGTTAAATAGTTATAGGCTGACACGCAAAGGAGCCTAGTTTAAGGCCACCATGAGGCCAATCTGAAAGATTTGGGCTTTCTCTTTGGCCTACTGGGAGTGTGCATGCAAAGTTTGACGCCAATCGGTCCAGCGGTGTCTGAGATTAGCTGAGTGCGCACACACGCACGCGCACGCGCACGCGCACGCGCACGCGCATGCGCATGCGCACACACACACACACAGGGGACAAAACATCATCTCCAAAACCATCGGCGGAGATGATAAAGTTGATTCTGCTCCTGATTCTGATATAGTCCACATCAGTGTGGTGACTTCAGCAGTCTGATATAGTCCACATCAGTGTGGGGACTTCAGCAGTCTGATATAGTCCACATCGGTGTGGGGACTTCAGCAGTCTGATATAGTCCACATCAGTGTGGGGACTTCAGCAGTCTGATATAGTCCACATCAGTGTGGGGACTTCAGCAGTCTTACGGCTGGGGAGTTGAAACTGTCCCTGAGCCTCGGCCTACTCCATTATGCCACTGCCTTCTCCATAATCTCCCACGATGCCCATCCAGCATTACTGGGACATTTTGAAACGCTGTGTGTGCCATCATAAGAGCTATAGGCAGTGGTGGAATGTAACTCAGTTACTCGAGTACTGTACTTAAGTAAAATGTTGAGGTACTTTTACTTTACTTGAGTGCTCCCATTTTTTTTTACTTTATACTTGTACTCCACTACATATTAGATATCAAAAGCAAATATTGTGCTTTTTATTCCACTGGAATTACTTATTTCTGTATTTACTTTAAATATTTACATCATTATTGCAAAACATACATTAACCATTATAAGCCCTATGTTGTACTTCGGCTATTCAAAAATAGCTGATCTACAAGCTCACATCGAGTTGCATCGCAGCGTGCTGTGAGCTTGTATATATGCTATTTTTTTTGAACGTTTGGATTTTTTTTTAAATAAATTGAGTACTTAATTACTTACCTTGGTACTGCAAGTATATTTTGATGCCAATACTGTGGTATTTTTTACTCAAAGAAACATTTTAATACAGGCTTTTTACTTAGCTTTTAGTATTTTTTGTATATAGTGGGTATTGCATGCTTTTACTTAAGTAAAAGATATGAGTACTTCCACCTCTGGCTGAAGGTCAGAACAGGAATCAGAGCTATAAGTCAGTCAGTAGTGGATTTGTGCTGACCTCACTGTCGGCAGACACTGTCGCAGATTGACTGGCATTACAGCCGGTCTGAACTGTGTCGCTCACATTATTGTGGCCGTATAGCCATAGATTTTCACTGAATTTTCCGCCCGTTCAAAGATCAAGATCGTATCGATTTAATTCACATTAATAACCCATTCGATCCGGGGATGCATCTCTGTCATTTTTTGATTTCTTTGGCTATTCAAAAAATAGCAGATCTACAAGCTCATAGCGCGGCACCGAGTGCCGCGCTACGAGCTTGTAGATCTGCTATTTTTTGAAAAATTGTGAAAATGTGTGAAAATCTTTGAAAATATATATATTTTTAAAGGCCAACATTTTTAACTCAAATCTTTGCTTCTGGGGGGTCCCTGGATCAAAATATTTTGAGATGGGGGTCCGGGGGCCAAATACATATCATTTTGGGTGGTCCTTGACATGGAAAAGTTTGAGAACCACTGATATTATAACAACATAAGTAAAAATAAAATAAAAACAAAACTGTTAGGATTTAGAAGACATTTTTATAATCCCCCAGAAGCAAAGATTTGAGTTTAAAATGTTTGGATTTGGAGGGGGAAAAAAAAATCGCGATTTTTCAAAAAATAGCAGATCTACAAGCTCGTAGCGCTATGAGCTTGTAGATCTACTATTTATTTGAATAGCCAAAGTCTAAAATGAGATGCGTTCCTGGTCTTAATGGGATAATCAGGTATCGTCCTGTGCACATACTGTAATGAAATGCCGGCGGTGACTGCATTCTGGAGTCATAGTCATACCATTTGAGTCTACTGAGTTAACCCATTTAAACCGGGAACGCAGGGGCGGACTGGCCATTTGGCCCACCGGGCAAATGCCCGGTGGGCCGCTGGGCCACCCCAAAAAAATTCTAATCAGTCTATTTTCTTTTGGAAAAATATTGTCGCTCCCGTTTTAGGATTATTACGGTCATTTCACGGTCAGCTTGCAAATCTTTGAATATATATATTTTTTAACATTTTTTATTCAAACCTCGGGGGTCCCTGGAACAACATATTTTGAGAAGGGGGTCGGCGGCCAAATACATATCATTCTGGGGGTCCTTGACATGAAAACGTTTGAGAACCACTGATACAGTATATATATATTTTCAAAAAAACAGTTTTAGACGACATTTGTAGAATTGTAAAAAATGTTCAAGATTTTTCAAAAAATAGCAGATCTACAAGCTCATAGCGCGGCACTCGGTGCCGCGCTATGAGCTTGTAGATCTGCTATTTTTGAATAGCCAAAGAAATCTTAAAATGACACAGATGCGTCCCCGGTCTTAAAGGGTTAATGCATATTATCGCTGTTGGGCGGAAACCTTTCATGTCCAAATCCGTTAGGCTACTTTTCAGGAAATGGGGAGAAAAATGTATTCAATGTATGTAGTCACAAGCTCTTGTTAAAACTTTTGATTGGTTAGATATTTATCAAACCCACAGACTAACTACAGTAACTGGTTATGTTTCGCTTTTCAAAAATAGATCTACAAGCTTGCAATGCATCGCATTGTGCGTTTGTAGATCGGTTATGTTTTTGCCACTACTGTCATATAAATGAGCATTGATTTATTAAAAGAAAATGGTCTACAAAAAAAAAAAAATGAAAATGAAAAAAAATGAAAATGATCTACAAGCTCATAGCGCGTCACTTCGTGCCGCGCTATGAGCTTGTAGATCTGCTGTTTTGGGAAAATCGTGAAAATTGGTGCAAATCTTTGAATATATATATATTTTTAAACTCAAATCTTAACTCAAACTCTTTGCTTCTAGGGGGTCCCGGGAACAAACCATTTTCAGATGGTGGGTCCGCAGCCAAATTCTGAACATATCATTTTGGGGGTCCTTGACACATTACCGCGGGAATTAGGGGTGCTGCGGGGGGGGGCTGTAGCACCCCCTGAAAATAATGTATGAAAAAAAGAAAAATAATAAATACAATTTATTTAAAACATTTTTTGCATAATGTGCCTGTCGTTATCTGGGGAGGATTTAGTGCAATATGTGTTCTTGAACCGAATGGACCGAATTAAAGTAACAAAAAAAAAAAAAACCAAAAAGTAACAAACCCAGAAAAAAAACGCCCCAAAAAAGCGTGCTAAGCACGCATGCGTGCGCATACAGCACCCTTAACCTAAAACTACTTCCCACGGCTATGCCTTGACGTGAAAAGCTCTGAGTACCACCGATATATATAGCAACATAACGAAGACATTTTGTAGAATCGGCCTCAGGTCTTAATGGGATAAACATAATGGTGGGACCCAAACTTTGACCTGAATAACAAAAAAAAACATACATCTCTGCCATTGTAATGTGAGCTTAATGGATTTTTCCCACATAAAGAAAATAATAAGTCTGCACACCGTTGTTTCGTTGCTGTCGGGCAGAAACCTCTTATCTCCACGTTTCAACTTGTGTTTTTGTGTTGTTTTTTAAAATCAATGCCCTATACTGTCATTCTACAGCTAGTGTTCAGGAGTAGCAATAGCTGATCTACAAGCTCACAACGAGTCATGGCGCGTTGTGAGCTTGTAGATGTGCTATTTTGGATTATTAAAGAAGAAACAATTAAGTGAAAGTGGTTAAGTGTGTGTGTGGGGGTTTTATAAGTATTGAACCAAATAAAAATATTAACAAGAAGTAAGTAAGCCTTGCCGAGTCATGTAGCCCATATGGCAGGAACCTCGTTTCTGTAGCGTGAGGCAATTTGATGTACATGTACTGTACTGTACACCCCCTGGATATGATGCTAGTATGTCACAGGGACCCACAATCAGTGGTGGAAAGTAACTAAGTACATTTACTTAACTGTGCTGTACTTAAGTACAATTTTGAGGTATTTGTACTTTACTTGAGTATTTCCAATTTCCAATGCTTTTACTTCTACTCCACTTCTACTCCACTACAGGCAAATATTGTACTTTTACTCCACTACCATTAATTCAAAAACTTTAGTTACTAGTTAATTTGCAGTTTATTAATATTAATTATTTGCTAATGCCTTGGTGAGTTCGCCTGACTTTGGTACTGGATCGATGATCATTTTGCTCCACAGCTTCGGCAGCTTGCGTGTGTGCTTGATAAAATCCAACACCACCTCGTCTATGGGCACATACATCAGAACCTCTGCTGTCACTCCATCTTCCCCGCAGCTCTTGCCTCACTTGATAGTAGCCTTGGCCCTCTGGTACTCATCCATGGTGAACCGTCTGGTTTGGGAAGGTCATGGAAGACAGGAGCATCGGATCATCCTCTTCTTCGGTTGAAGGAGGATTTCCTAGGAGTGTTTTGAAGTGCTGGTACCATGTTTCAACTCGTTCCTCTGCGCTTTCTCCCCAGATCTTGGAAGTCTGAGAAGAGCTTCTGCCAGAAATGTCATTGATGAGCTTCCAGCTCTTGCCATGTTTCTGGTTAACATGCACCTCTTTAATGTCCCTGATCTTTTGGGTCAGCTCCCGTTGTTCCAGTTGCATACACTTGATATAGCTCCTCCTTCCTCCGCTTATATTCCTCCCTCAGACCCTCTCCTTTTTGGTCAGCGACAAAGTCCCTGTGTGCTGCTCTCATCTCCTCCCTGGCTGTGGTGATTCTAGGGTCAAGGCATCCGTATTTCCTCCTTGCTTATAGGCTCTTTAAGACATTCAATGATCTTACATACTATTCCACTATCCACACCGGACACAAGGTTGGTGATCCAGTTGTATGAGTTAGGGGAGTTGGAGGGCATGAGGGTTTGGGTGGGTGGGGTTTGGGGGGGGTGTCGTGCTGGTTGCGGGGAATGGGGATTGTGGGAGTGGGGGGGTATTTCAGGTGGTGGAGTTGAGGGTATAGGGGGGATTATGTCGAGGGGTGCCTGGGCCAGTTGTTTTGTAGTCCACCTAATTGTTGTTTTTGGAAAAAAGCGTATACAGTCTACTAAATATTTCATCCATTGAAAATGCGCTAGCGTATACCCACGACCACGCGCATCTCGTGCAGGGAATGATTATTGTATACCTCAGAAAACAAACCTAGACCACACCACTGATGCAACTGTTTGCAGCTGTAAATGTATGTATTTACAGCCTGTACTATTTATCATTATTTAGTTATGCAATCACTTAACATCACAGTGCAAAAGCTCCTATCTGCAGAATTATCCAGGAAAAGTGGGGAAAAACCTCCTATCTGCATTTGCAATATGTGTGCAGTGTAATTAACATATAATATTGTAATATAATCCAGAAATCCAGAAACGATGAATTATGTGATGGGTATCATAACAAAATAGCATTGTGCAAAAAAGATACAACATTTTGTAGTTTTCTTTTTCATTTTCCCAACAATGTTAATTTTTCAGATAGGAGGTTTTGCGTTTTGGCCATCGATATGTGTAACCACTTGAAACATTATTTTATACTTTTGAGTATTCAAAAATAGCAGATATACAAGCTCATAGCTCATGAGCTTGCAAATCTTTGAATATTTATTTTTTTAACATTTTTTTATTCAAACCTCGGGGGTCCCTGGAACAACATATTTTGAGAAGGGGGTCGGCGGCCAAATACACATCATTCTGGGGGTCCTTGACATGAAAACGTTTGAGAACCACTGATACATTTTATATATATTTTAAAAAAAAACAGTTTTAGACGACATTTGTAGAATTGTAAAAAATGTTCAAGATTTTTCAAAAAATAGCAGATCTACAAGCTCATAGCGCGGCACTCGGTGCCGCGCTATGAGCTTGTAGATCTGCTATTTTTGAATAGCCAAAGAAATCTTAAAATGACACAGATGCGTCCCCGGTCTTAAAGGGTTAATGCATATTATCGCTGTTGGCCGGAAACCTTTCATGTCCAAATCCGTTAGGCTACTTTTCAGGAAACGGGGAAAAAATATGTATTCCATGTAGTTATTATTTATAGTCACACGCTCTTGTTAAAACTTTTGGTTGGTTAGATATGTATCAAACCCACGGACAGAGTTAACTACAGTATTACTGATTATGTTTCGCTTTTCAAAAATAGATCTACAAGCTTGCAATGCATCGCATTGTGCGTTTGTAGATCGGTTATGTTTTTGCCACTACTGTCATATAAATGAGCATTGATTTAATAAAAGAAAATGGTAATCGGAAAGATTGTTTATTCTCATCGCTCGATGAAAATACACAATGTTTCGTGCCATGATTGTCTTGTTTGGGGGTGGCGGTGGGTTTTCTCAAATAAACATGTAAATTCAACGCTGATATAGAATGACCAGGAGAAAGTAGAAAAGGGAGCATGCTAATGTGTATATATTTTTTTGCACCGGAAATATGGGCCATTACCGTATTGCTGATGATAAACCTGGCACAAGATGAGATGTCAAACCCCCAATTTAAATAGATGTGCTTATTTATATGTAAATAAACACCGGTGATTGCCAACGTTGCAAGTTGGTAAATGAATGAGCAAACCAGTGTGACGCCTCGCTATTGCTACTGAACAGTGGCTGAATAACCCATTCAAACCAGGGGAAGCATCTGTGCCATTTTACATTTGAGCTATATACTGTCTATATATATATATATAGCGCTTTGCTTCTCAAAGTGAGGTTTTACACTCTGGCTATTCAAAAACAGCAGATCTACAAGCTCATAGCGCGTCACTTCGTGCCGCGCTATGAGCTTGTAGATCTGCTGTTTTGGAAAAATCGTGAAAATTGGTGCAAATCTTTGAATATATATATATATTTTTTTTAAACTCAAATCTTAACGCAAACTCTTTGCTTCTAGGGGGTCCCGGGAACAAAACATTTTCAGATGGTGGGTCCGCAGCCAAATACTTTACATATCATTTTGGGGGTCCTTGACACATTACCGCGGGAATTAGGGGTGCTGCGGGGGGGGCTGTAGCACCCCCTGAAAATAATGTATGAAAAAAAGAAAAATAATAAATAAATACAATTTATTTAAAACATATTTTGCATAATGTGCCTGTCGTTATCTGGGGGGGATTTAGTGCAATATGTGTTCTTGAACCGAATGGACCGAATTAAAGTAACAAAAAAAAAAAACCCAAAAAGTAACAAACCCAGAAAAAAAACGCCCCAAAAAAGCGTGCTAAGCACGCATGCGTGCGCATACAGCACCCTTAACCTAAAACTACTTCCCACGGCTATGCCTTGACGTGAAAAGCTCTGATACCACTGATATAGCAACATAACGAAGACATTTTGTAGAATCGGCCTCAGGTCTTAATGGGATAAACATAATGGTGGGACCCAAACTTTGACCTGAATAACAAAAAAAAACATATCTCGCTGCCATTGTAATGTGAGCTTAATGGATTTTTCCCACATAAAGAAAACAATAAGTCTGCACACCGTTGTTTCGTTGCTGTCGGGCAGAAAACTCTTATCTCCATATTATTTTTTGTGTTTTTTTAATCAATGCCCTATACTTTGACATACTATAGTGTTCAGAAGTAGCAATATCCGATCTACAAGCTCACAACGAGTCATGGTACGTTGTGAGCTTGTAGATGTGCTATTTTGGATTATTGAAGAAGAAACAATTAAGTGAAAGTGGTTAAGTGTGTGTGTGGGGGTTTTATAAGTATTGAACCAATAAAAAATATTAACAAGAAGTAAGCAAGCCTTGCCGAGTCATGTAGCCCAAAGGGCAGGAACCTCGTTTCTGTAGCGTGAGGCAATTTGATGTACTGTACATGTACATATACTGTACTGTACACCCCCTGGATATGATGCTAGTATGTCACAGGGACCCACAATCAGTGGTGGAAAGTAACTAAGTACATTTACTTAACTGTACTGTACTTAAGTACAATTTTGAGGTGTTTGTACTTTACTTGAGTATTTCCAATTTCCAATGCTTTTACTTCTACTCCACTACATTGCAGAGGCAAATATTGTACTTTTACTCCACTACAATTAATTCAAAAACTTTAGTTACTAGTTAATTTGCAGATATAAATGATTATATTATGAAACATACATTAACCACTTTAGCCCTATTTTATACATAGGCTATTTGAAAATAGCCAGTCTACAAGCTCACAACGCGTCGCATCGCGTTGTGAGCTTGTAGATCTGCTATTTTCAAATATGTTTATTCTTTTACTTTTGGTATTTAAGTACATTTTGATGCCAATACTTTTGTACTTTTACAATTTTTTGAATTTTGGACTTTTACTTGTAACAGAGTATTTCTATATTGCAGTATTGGTACTTTTACTTAAGTAAAGAATTTGAGTACTTTTTCCACCACTGCTGTACACCCCCTGGATATGATGCTAGTATATCACAGGGTCCCACAATTTTAGTCGACTAAATCGACTGTAGATTTAGTCGACTAAAATGTTATGATATTTAATCGACTAAAACTTTTCAGATGACTAAAATATGACTAAAACGAATTAGTTAGTCACATGACTAAAACCAAATCCAAATTTACTGTCAAAATCAACACTGTCACAAGGCCACTGAACTTGTGACTAGATATATTTTTTTTTTTACAATTTCTTGAAAAGTAACTGTTTTGGACATACAAGGTTTCTACCTGACAGCGGCAATTTACTCCCACTGTTTATTGCCCCCACCGTAATAAGTAAACAGCGGCAGGCACACAGCGTGCAGACCTTATTATTTTCTTTATGCTGATTGTCTGTCCGTCCTGCACCTGGTTACCGGGGGTTGATGACGTGCATGCACCACTCCTGTGCGTCCCTCACTTAATGGATTTCCCCTCATAAATGTTTTAATAGACACATTTACATAAGGAAATTAGTAAATATGGCATATGGCCTTTTCATTGTCCGTGTAAAATTGAATTCTCCCCGAGGTGAGTCGCATTGACTCTCTCCTGTGACAGTTTTATTTCCCTTACTGGAACAGACAGCAGGTGAAACTTTTGTTGGGCATTTTTCCGGGTTCACTGCCCGCTGCACGCTAGCGTTGCTTGTTTGCTCCTCAGCAGTGATGGAGAAGTACTATACAATATTTGCCTCTGAGATGTAGTGGGTTAAAAGTATAAAGTATCGAAAAATGGAAACACTCACGTAAAGTAAAAGTACTTCAAAATGATAGGTAAGTACTCAGTACTTGGGAACATGTAGTTAGTTTACTTTCTAGCTCTGTTCATCAGCAGTGTTCATGCAGCAGTTGTTCAGCCAACCAAGGCCACGGGCGAACGCTCATAGACCTCAATGCAGTGGTAACTACAAGTACACTGTACTTAAATCAATGTTTCATTACTTTATACTTCTACTGCACTACATCTCAGAAGCAAGTATTGTACTTTTTGCTCTACTACAGTTATTTGCAGATTTAGATTATATTACAAAAAATACCGTACATTAACCACTTAAGCTCAATTTTATGCTTCAGCAAGCTCAAAACTTCAAAAATAGATAAGTTGTGAGCTTGTAGATCGACTATTTTTGGAAGATGTTTGACACATTTTTACAGATAATGTTTTTGATTGTGAAATACACCTTTAATAAGTAAAGGCCTATTATTAAAGTGTAACGCCAATAATTTTGTACTTTTACTCAAGTCACATTTAGACTTTTACTTGTATATACAGAGCATTTCTACATTGTTGTAAAGCTACTTTTACTCAAGTAAAAAAAAGAAGTCTAAGTACCTCTTCCACCTCTGTCTCAATGTCCATGCCGCGCCCTGAGCACTGAACCCTTGCACACTTTAATTAACGCAAGCTGCCCGCTCAGCGTAAACGCATCATGTTGCAAGGGCTCCATATCTATTGTCTATAAATGCACCAAATCTCTGCGTGCGAATCGATGACTCGGCTATTTCACATTACCACCAGCATTATTTAAAGGCATGGTATGTAACTTTGCCCTGTGTTTACATAATAAAACAATATATGAAATAGTTTACCCATCATTTCCCTCCGTACCAGCAGTCTTCAGCCACTAGGGCAGTGTGCTGTAGTGATGGGTCGTTCATGATCGATTCGTTCAAAAGAACTGGTTCAACATAGAAAGGGGGACTTTGTTCTTATTTCCACAAAACAGCTCTAAGGTGTATTAATGACATAGTTCAATGTTGAAAATGAGTGGTATTCCCCTTTAATATGCTAACTTTTTTAGCCATCTGCAAAATGATTGCTCACCGATAGCTTTCTTCACCAGTGTGTTCATGAAGGTGTCTACTAACACCTCTCAATTAGTCCCAACCCAACTCCTCTGGGAAGCCAATCAAGGCCTGGTGTGAAAAACTGGAAAAACATAAATTGGCCAATATGAGCTTGTGGGATGTGTAATTAGGGGTTTGTGGGGGTGCTGACTTCATTCCAACCATTAGTTATTAGTAACAATGACTCCCTGGCAGTGGTGTAAAGTAACTATAAGAATTACATTTACTTAAGTACACTTTAAAGGATTTTTTACTTTACTGGAGTATTTCCCATTCTCAATACTTTTACTTCTACTCCACTATACATAGAGGCAAATATTGTACTTTTACTCCACTGCAATTATTTGACAGCTTTAGTCACTAGTTACTTTGCAGATTTAGATTATTATCACAACTCACCGCCAAAGGGGAGAATTCTCCCCTTTTAATTATTTTCTTTTATTCTGTTTTTGAATTCCTAAAAAGTTGAATTCCTAAAAAGTTTCTCTAATTTTTGGGTATAAATTTATAACCCTAACCCAAAAAAAAAAAAAAAAAAAAAAAAAATCCATTCACTTCAATGTTAAAAAATAAACGAATAAATAATTCACATTGCTTCTATAAAAAAATGATTAAAACTCTGGCAGTGGGTGATTTTATCATGAAAAAACCTTGGCGGTGAATCAGCCCTATATACTGTACATTTCGGCTATTTGAAAATAGCCGATCTACAAGCTCACAATGCGTCGCAAATCGCGATGCGATGCATTGTGAGCTTGTAGATCTGCTGTTTTCCAAAGATGTTGATACATTTTGAACTTTTGGGACATTCTGCACAATGAGTACTTTCTACTTTTGGTACTTTAAGTACAATTTTTTGTGCTTTTACTCAAGTACATTTTTAATTCCGGACTTGTAACAGAGTATTTCTACATTGCAGTATTGGTACTTTTACTTAACTAAAAAATGCGAGTAATTTTTCCACCACTGCTCCCTGGCCATGTTATTGGCTACTTTTCAGGGGGCCTATCCATCAAATTGTGCTGGCCATCATTTTCGCTTTTCATTTTCACTGAGAATTAGTCATCATTTCTTGTTTTCTTATATTATATTCACACTTTAAAGGTTATTGCATAATGTATGCAACATTATGCTAATGAGGAAAGCGTGTGACTGACTGGACCATGGTAATAGATGCATTTCTGGCCATCACAAACATGGACTTAGACTCTTAGATCACCGTTCAAAGTTAATGCTAAAGTACAGTATAGCCTTTTCCATTTTACCTTCTAGGAACCCCAAGAGTCAAAATACACCACTCGACAAAAGATTACGTGTAGAAATGATGGCCACCACAATTTGATGGATGGGCCCCCTGAAAAGTAGGTGTGGCCAATAATATGGCCAGGGAATCATTAAACTAATGGTTGGAATGGATTCAACACCCCCACAAACCCCTCATTAAACATCCCACAAGCTCATATTGGCCAATTTATATTTCCAGTTTTTCACACCAGGCCGTCTCAACGTTGATTGGCTCCCACAAAGTTTCCCTGAGGAGTTGGGTTGGAACTAATTGAGAGGTGTTAGAAGACACCTCTATGAACACATTCTATAGTGGCGGCACTAATTTGCATAAGAATGGTACATGTGGGACATTTTGACAACTTTTTAACATAGCTCATCATTTTGTACGGCGGTTTTCCCATCTAGAAACATTGATTAGAAGTATAGTTCCGGGGGGTGCATGTTAACCCCCGCCTTCCCAGTCTGCTGTATGAATGAACCACTTGAGCCCCCATTTCAACAACTGTACAGTAGAGCTCAAGACCCTGATGTTAGGTAGGAGAGTGTGGAGGGCAAAGATTCAGTCCCAAGTTGGTGTTGGCTAGACCGCACTCTCGCAGCGCATCGCATCAACCATAGTGAAAATAGCCGATCTACAAGCTCATGCATGTTGCATCGAGACGTGTTGCAAGTTTTCGTTTAAAAAAAACATAATAAATAAATAAACTAAACTAGTGACCTGACTTTGAAAACTAATCAAAAATAAAATGTAATGAAATGAAATGTGCCAAACTATAATAAACGCACAGGCAGGCTTGGTTTAATATTGTAGTGTCAATAGAACCGGTGCTGCATGGCTCTGTGATGGTAGGATTCTGAACAGACTTTCTGTAATTGTGTTACAAAGTACATTATGTTCTGTTCTCCCTGAACTAGAACGTGTCCTAGATCAGCGATTGTCAAACCTGTGGGCCTGGGCCCACTGGTGGGCCGTGAGGATATTGAAAGTGGGGCCCCCAAATAATTGGCTAAACACTAAGGTCACGTTTACGCGGCAACGATCAGAGCAGAAAACGACAAAGTGCTGTTGCTTCTTATTATGTTATTTACACGAAGATGCTCCAGTGATTTAAAGCGCTGTAGTGTGCATGCCAGGTGGCTAGGTGGCGGTGACGTGTCTTCTTCCTTCTTCCTATGTGTGTTTGGTTGCCATGTCTTTGGGATTGTTTCTAAAGTGTGTAGTTGCTTATTTGGACTTGTTTCCTGACGTTGTTTAAACCAGTGGTTCTTTAAACATCTTCATGTCAAATGATGTATTTGTCCACAAATCGATCTATTGCTTCTATGCATATTATAGACGTGCTATTTTAGAATTTGAATGCTGAAAAGTAACAGTTTTGGAGATATGAGGATTCCACCCGACAGAGTTTATATGAAAACTTGATGTTATTCTGGTGGAAAGTAACTAAGTACATTTACTTAAGTAGGCTACCGCGTACTTAAGTAATTTTTTTTTGTAGATTTAGATTATTATTACAAAACATACATTACCCACTTCAGCCCTATATACATTTCGGCCATTTGAAAATTGCCGATCTACAAGCTCACAGGCGAGGCGACGCATTGTGAGCTTGTAGATCAGCTATTTTCAAATGATTTTTATACATTTGAAAACTTGAAATGGGACATTCTGCATAATGAGTACTTTTACTTTTGGTACTTTAAGTACATTTTTATGCCAATACTTTTGTGCTTTTACTCAAGTAAATCTTTAATTCTGGACTTTTACTTGTAACAGAGTATTTCTACATTGCAGTATTGATACTTTTACTTCTGGCGTGCCGTGACCAATTTGGACTTCTCGGGCTCTATTCAGAGCCAGATTTGAACAAACCACTAATTAGGGATTTCGGACTAGGCAAGAGGCGTTTCCCCGCAAAATTCGGTATTCTATGGCACCCCCCTCACCCGCCAAACACCTGAGCTACCCGTTACATTATGCATAGGTGTGGTTTGGGCGTTACAATGATAAAACCAATCACCGTGCCAGAAGCCATTGCCTTTAAGAGAAGACTGCGCTAGCCGTCATCCCGATCCAATATATGCTCTAGCCTATCTACCTGTCTGCACTGTTGCCTGGTCTGATTATTATAAGCCACATTGGGCTTGTTTTCCTTCTTCTTTTTTTTTTATCCAAATACATTTTTATATTAATTTGTAGCCTATTGTGTTCACAATAAGCTTGTCATATTAGTCAGATCCGGAATAGTATATGAAAGCCATTTAAAATATGTATACTATTGGTACACACTGGCTGCTCCCAAATAATTAATTACATCATGTTGCGACAACGCTCCTACGTGGTACACAGACAAACAGTAGCACATGGGTATAATAAATTGGACAGTTTTAGGAAAGGTCTAGCCTATGTACTCACGTTGGCTGTTATCGTTCTATTTCCACCGTTCTAATGGATTCCAGGGGTGTGTAAACATCTCTGAAGTTGCTCCATAGTTTCCTCTGAAGTGACGCAGTTAAAAAGTTAACTTACATCCATATTGTCCCCGTTATCTTTCATCATCCACCTTTGTTCAGTAATCCCGAACAGAGCTAAACTTTAAGTTTACATCAATCAAAGCCTCTCAAACCCAGACACATTGCTGCGATGCGTATGTGCGTCGCCTACCCAAAATAACAGACATACAAGCTATCAACGGCGCTGCGTCATGTCGTGTCGACAGTTACAGATCTGTTATTTTGGACAGCATACGATGAGGCGCGCGCGCGCCACGGAGTAGCCTATCACTAAACCAAAAACATTACATTACGTGGTCAACAACATAGCCTACTAGACATGTAACTTGCTTGGAGCTTTTAATGCAGTGGTTCTCAACCTGTGGGTCGAGACCACAATGGAGCACCCAACGCCTGGCGAGCTTGTAGATCTGCTATTTTCACAATATTTATCTGTGGAACCGAGTCAAACAAAATGGGGGGGTCCCCAGTTCAAATATGGTTATTTTGGGGGGTCATGAACGTAGCGTTTGCATGGGAGGCGTTGTGAGCTTGTAGATCTGCTATTTTCAAATAGCTGATGTATATGTTAGAGTGCTCATGTGGCCCATAGTCGCTTGACTCGCTTCTTTTGGGCTGGTTTTCCTAGACCTGGTTGCTTGTTAGTTGTTTTTCCTCACAACACTGGCACTGATGATAACTAGACGGCAGCCGTCATAGAATCAAAATGACCCCGCTGGGAGTGGTGGTGGCGTTTGTGGTATAGTGACCATGGGTTTGTATGAAGAGAGATAGCGCATTTGCGGTAGAGTGAGCATCGGTTTATATGAAGAGAGAGAGCACATTTGCGGTAGAGTGAGCATGGGGTTGTATAGAGAGAGATAGCGCATATGCGGTAGAGTGAGCATCGGTTTATATGAAGAGAGAGAGCACATTTGCGGTAGAGTGAGCATGGGGTTGTACAAAGAGAGAGAGGCATTTGCGGTAGAGTGAGCGAGCATGGGTTTGTATAAAGAAAGAGCGCATTTCACACACAGATCATTCATATATTACCAAGATTTAATGAGAAATAAGGCTTCTTTAGAAAAATGACTGACGGGCTGGGCTGGGTCTAATTTGTCAATTATTAGTCGAGCCGGGCTGAAATATTTAGGGGATATGAAAGCTCTAGTTAGTAGTTTGAAGTGCTCATGTGGCCTTAGAGTTGCTTCTTTTTGTTTTCATAGACCTGCGGACTGCGGTTGCTTATTTCTCTCCAAGGCTGGCAACACGGCTCATGGTCCAACGCACAAAGCCATTGTAGTGTCTGTGTGCACTTGACGGGTGATTTTATAAACCAGCGGGTGCTTCTAGAATCCACTATCCCCCGTCCCCAAGCCGTACCCATGTGTGTCTGTAGAATTGCAATGTGGGGGATATAGCAACAACACGCCCACGGGCACACCTCCACGCGCAAATAACGGCGTCGGCATAATGGTGACGGGTAGAGCAGGTGCTAGAATAACCTATTGGGGCGGCGCAGGTCCATTATCCCGATTTAACGGGGAATTTTTGGCCTGAGAATGGGGCCCCTCCTGTGCATGTGAATTCTGTCAACTGCATTCTGCTACTATGCACCTTGGGCATGGACAGTGACAGGGGAAAAAAAACAATCTAAAATTAGATGAATTCATATCCATTGATGCATTTATGGGCATCATAAAGGATGTGGTGAAGGAGGCGTGAAATTGTTTTTTTTTCCTGAGAGGCCACAATGGTTCAATAACCCTTTAAAAATGCTTTTATTGTGGACTTTATTTTATATACACAGTACATGTTTGTTGTATGTGTTGCATTTTAATGTGTTTATATAAAAAATATATATATATGGTTGTGACCTTGGCCAGGTCTCTCATGTAAAAGAGATTTCTGAGCTCAATAGGACTTCCTGGTAAATGTACAGTAGTTTAGTGAAAATTATAATATTTGTCTTTGAAATGTATTGGAGTGAAAGGCAAGTAATGATAATAATAATTTCTAAATACTCAAAGTCGCTGTATAAAACGAAACAAATAAAAACAATGTAATTAGGAATTTAACTAGGTAAAAGTGCAAAAAGAAAAGGGTAAAAGTGAAGTACAGATAATCAAAAATGTACTTAAGCACATACTCAAGTAGATGTACTTTGTTAAAATAAACCAACCATACAGAAGGACTTGGTCATCTGGAGTTGTACTCGGAGTGTCCCTTTGCTGAACCATAATTATGTCTGCCTTATCACTCCGTACAGTGAAAAGGGAATAATATGTATATTTCTGCCTCCATAAGTGCTTTCTCCTGTGGACTATTTAGTTTTCGAGTGAAAACAAACCTGAATTGACAGCAATTGAGATGGGGACTATGTTCTATTATATCCAGAATAATGGCTGACATTATTGTGGATATACCGTAGTCACAATATTATGGTTTAAATGAAGAAGGTCATCAGCAGGAATTCAATAAGCACTTATACTGAATAAATAGACAGACCACATTGACAACTCATGATCCCACTGTTATTTATGTTTGTCAAAGTCTTTTGTTTTGTGTAAGGGGACCACAGTGGAAATACTGTGTAATACTAATTGAGACGCGCTGTGTATTTTTTTCCTTTTTTTCTAATCCTCGATTGTCTTATTAACCTTGTTTGCAAGCTATTAAATAAATTAATCTGAAGAGCACTACCTCTGAAATAAATGTAAATGAAGTTTGAGTTCAAACCAGTTAAATCAATTGAATTGTATTTGGTCAATAAGAATTATTGTGCACACTGCCAGTTGGCCAAGAAAGTAACATTTTCAGTCACCGACAACGGTTCAGTTTAGGTTTTATTCGTTTTTAAATTGGGTTTGCCAGTTGTTTTTTTTGTCAGTTTTTCTAATAACGGGGTACTTGTCAGGGCAGAGGGTACCTAAAGATCTGAAAGATTAGCAAAAATAGCAGATATGCATGCTCACAACAACCTATCACATCGAGACGTGTTGTGTGCTTGTAGATTAGCTATTTGTATCCAGAATTTTGATTTTTTTTTTAACAACATATATAATAACCGTGAGACAGACAGACAGACAGACAGACAGACAGACAGACAGACAGACACACACAGCGGGTGAAAACAATCATCTCCCCCCCTTGCATTTGGCCTGGCAGAGCTAGCAAAAGCGATCTATCCATCTATCGTATCTTTAACTGTTGTGTTTACAGCACAGCGGCACCGGAAACACTAAGCACTCTGTCTGATGTTAAAGAACAGAGCATTCTGTCACACTGCGCTGCCAGCTTGTCACTTTAAACTGAGGGCCAATCAGGCCATTATCAGGATGGGAAAACAGACTTGTCCACAACCACTCCTCAGTGGATGACACACACACACACACACACACACACACACACACACACACACACACACACACACACACACACACACACACACACACACACACACACACACACACACACACACACACACAATGGTGGAAAGTAACTAAGTACATGTACTCAAGTACTCTACTTGAGTACACATTTTAGGATTTTTTTTTACTTTACTGGAGTATTTTCAATTGTCAGTACTTGGCAAATATTGCGCTTTTTACTCCACTACAATTATTTTTAAAACATCATTTACTAGTTACTTTGCATATCTTTATTATTATTTCAAAACATGCATTAAGTACCAATTCATCCCTATAGTGCTTTGGCCTTTCGAAAATAGCAGATCTACAAGCTCACAACGCGTCGCAAAACGACACGTTGTGAGCTTGTAGATCTGCTATATTCAAAAGATTTTTATACATTCTGAACACTTGTGAAATGGGACATTCTTCATGATGGGTACTTCTACTTTTGGCACATTAAGTACATTTTGATGCCAATGCTTTGCTTTTATACTTTCACTCAAGCAAATTTAGCACACAGGACTTTTTCTCGTAACAGAGTATGTCTACATTGTGGTATTGATGCTTCTACTTAAGTAAAACATTTGAGTACGTCCACCACTGCACACCGTAGATGTGTGTGTGTGTGTGTGTGTGTGTGTGTGTGTGTGTGTGTGTGTGTGTGTGTGTGTGTGTGCACTTGTTTTTGTGGTTTATGAGGTCTTTACACGTGAATACACACCACACTGTGAGGACATTTGGGATTATGAGGACAGGGCCAGTGTCCTCACAATTCAAACAATCTAGAAGTGTTTCTATACCTCTAAAATGCCCAAATTCTAAGTTTCAGCCAATGTCCTAATAATACATAATAGGTTTTAGAAGGACAGACTCAATAGTGTCCCTGTGTCCGGAAAAGGTATTGCACCCCCTCATGAATATGCACACATGTGTATCTTTCGAGGCTTTTGATTGGCTGACTGCCGAATGTCCCCATAATTCACAATTCTGTCCTCATAATTCACAATTGTGTATGTGTAACCTGATTTCAACATAGTATTAACAAATAACAATTGACCAGGAAACCTTAACTGCCACAATCAAAATATCATTATCTTTTTATCCATATTCGACTGCCATTACAATTGGATGTCAAGGCAAACCCAATAACTCGTTCCCAATTCAATCATGTTTTGACTCAACTTGATCAAATCAATGCATTACCATAATATATTTTTAAATGATACAATTAAAACAGTTTTGTATTGTTTCATTTCATCAACAAATGCTGCATATCAGTGCCACCACTGTCTAACTGATCTACAAGCTCACACCTCACAACACAAGGTGCTGAGCTTGTAGATTGGGTATTTGTTTATAGTATTACATATTTTGGCACTTAAATGGCATTATTGTCAACTTTAGAGGTATTAACAGTTATCTTAAAGGAACAGGTTGGACATTTATGAACCATAATAGCCCTGTTTGCTAGTTACCAATTATGATGTTGATAAGTAAAATTATTTCTGGGCAAAACCCTTTCATAGCCGCTCTGGACAGTCGTGTTTGTCGGAGCTCATCAGCTCGGCTCCCATATACATATCATATCATATCGGGACCACGACACCATGTACATTTTGGTCAGCTATACAGGAGTAGGCATCCTAGGGGAAATTTTACCCTTGGGTATAAATGCTAATTAAGTTAAAGCCTGCAAGAATTAGGTTTAATCCTAATACTGTTAACAGCATTATTCTTCTACACAGTATGACAAAGAAAAGGCAAAATTCTCTATATTCTATATGACAGTGATGTCACTTATAGACGCGTTGGACCATTCCCTGTGGGACCTAGAGCACCAAATAAAGTGACTATTTTTGGCCTGAATAAAGCATACTACTAAGGTTGGTTATTTAAGTGTTTGGAACAGTGACTGTCCCAAATATGCAATTTCCTCATATGTGACTTAATGTTGCTATCAGTCTAACCTGCTCGATTCCTCCAGACTCGGGTGGAGTGAGTATGGAAGTTAGAGTAATGGAATTTGGCTAGTGACTGACCCATATGCCATCTCCTCATTCACTTCCACCCCTGTGATGTCAGTTCACCAATCACAAAATGTCCCTGAGAGTGAGTGAGTGAGTGAGTGAGTGAGGCCATGTTCAGACTTGCAGCCCAAATATGTTTTATGCAGCAAATATAATTTATGCAGTCTGAACAAAGCTAATGGCTCGTACACATTGTACAACTTTCAAAGTCATCAGGTAGATAAGATCGCTAAGCAGTTCACACTACACAACTGTCTTTCTTTGAATCGGCTGTTCATCAATGTGGTTTACAGACTGCATGACTGACCTGTGACAGGGGATAACACACTAAGAGATTTCACCAGGATGCGATATACAGACACAAAGATGGCAGGTGGCTGCTAATTACATACCATCCCCCAGGTTACCTCCCCACTAACCCACTTTGTGTGTTATAATTTCAGCTTATAGTTTTCAAAGCTGTACTGCTTTTCATACGTGCTGATAAAGTATTCAATCAATCAGAGAGAGAGAAAGAGAGGGAAAGATTCTCTCTTATGGAAATTGTGTAAGTACAACATGTAGGCCAGTGACCTCACTAGCATTCAGGTATATGACAGTGATGTCACTTATAGACAAGTTGGAGCATTCCCTGTGGGACTATAAAGCACCAAATAAAGTGACTGTTTTGGCCTGAATAAAGCATACGACCAAGGTTGGTTCTTTAAGTGTATACACAGGTGACTGTCCCAAATATGCCATTTCCTCATATGTGACTGAATGTTGCTATCAGTCTAACCTGCTCGATTCCTCTAGACTCGCATCTAATCCTCACCTCCTCGCTTGAAGGAAGCACTAAGGCGTGAGTGGAGGACCCAGGTTACATCCCCACTATCCCCACACATAAATACACAATAGAAATCTGCCTAAAAATTACCACACAATTATATTAAAACCCTCCATGAACTATACAAGTAATGATTCCTTTTCCTTCTTCACACTTGAATCATATGCACATTAACAAGCCAACTACTCTGCCTTTCAGAGAGGACATACAATATCTGCAACATAACATCTGCCCAAATAAACCTGTCTTGCAACCTCACAGAGATTCTGTATAATAGCCATATTTGGTGGGATCCTGTCCATGTGAAAAACTCCACAAGTCTATGCTGAGCTAATAATATTGTTCAACCGAAGACGTGGAGGAGAAGCTGGTAAAATGACACTACAACGCCACCTTGACAGGGACACAACAACCGTACATACAGATGTTGCCTTTGGCCTTACAAAGATTTTTTCAAAGTTTGAAGAAAAACTTTGTAAACACTTCTGTCAGATTTATACATCATGAACGATTAAAAAATAAAACTTGTAACTGTCAGACAACTGACCTATTCAACTAATAGACCTTGTACTGTAAGGTAATGCATACTAGTGCAATGTAAAATTACAATTAATGTAGAATCCACACCAATCAAGTGTATTTACAAATACAATTATTTAATAGCATCTATTTTCTCCTTTTTAACTTTAGCACAGACTTTCTCCCATGAACTAGGCAAGATATGTTCTATTATAGTGTAGCGTAGTGTAATTTTCATATGCAGAGACAGAAACAATAAAACCCAGGCCTATGTTATAAAAATATATGAATAAAAAAAACATTAAACATCAGTGTTAGACTCATTACAAATGTTATACACATAAAGCAGTTTTTTTCTACAAATCCTCAGTGTTAAGTGTCCAAATGGTTAAGTTTGTAGAGTCAAAAATTCAAACTGCATACAACCAACCCAACTGACTGCCTGGGTAGGACATCTAAATTGTGCTTCCAGGCTGCAGTTTGCTGGCAGCAAGCAAGGTGCAGGGGGGAGGGGAGCACTGGGAGCACTGTCTTTGTTCTTTAATTGAAACTCGTTGAGGTGTTGGGGGAAGGGCAGCTGTGGAACTCTACAGATTGTGAGCTGTTCTGACAGACATAGTCTGAGTATCCCTGCACTATCTGCATCTTACTGATCTTGGTTCATAGACCTAGTCTACTCACAAACTGAGCAAATACCTTAAAAAATGACATATGTTGCAACCAATTTGATATGTAACTAATCACATAATATAGATCAAAATACTCATTCAGATTAAAATCTCTATTCCAAGAGGCAGAATTATTTCACTAACATTACATTAACTAACATGAACTAATAGATAAGCTGTAGAGTTTTATATGCATGGATTACACAGATCATGAAGCTGTTCTCTTCATTTTATCAAATCGGTCAAACAACATGTTATTTTGAGCAACGTTGAACATTATTATTTTGGGGACATATGGCCTTGTGGGGTCAATTTGGGGTCTGGCCTATGGACTATATTGGTAAGGACACAAGGAAGTGGAGAGTTGACCCTGAAGTTGGTTGTCCAGAACCGTCCCGGCCCATTCCCAATGGTCATGCATATCTCAACAACCGCTCATTCAGTTGACTTCACACTACATTTGTATTGTTGAGAGTAACCTCAGGAAGTATAGTCTTGACCATGAATTTGATTGGATCAACGGTTCTTCAGAACCGCCATGGCCTAAGACTGTGCACACGTACTGTATCTTGCAAACTTCTCTTCCGATCAACTTCACCCTTGCCTTAGGGTCTGGCATATATGGGCATAGCTGTCGGATCTGTGAGGTGTTAGGTGCTACTGATAAATGTGTTTCCTTGCTTTATTTTTGAACATTCTACTCTGTCCTCAACTCACTGCTTAATTGATGGCCCAGAGCTCTGCCCCCTCCCCCTTCTCCTGCTTTGTTTTGCTGCTTCAGCACAGCTAACATTATCCATCCCCCACCTTTCAATTAAGAGCATTTTCTCATGAAACATACACCTGAGAGACAGATACATACTGAGGGGTGTGTGTACTGTATGAGTGAGTGACAACTTCACCTGTATTTGGACAGTTAACTGTGGCATGACTTTGGACTGCCAATCACTAACTTGATTGCCTTCAGGGACTATTCTCTGTGTCCTGACTAGGTTACTTTAGCCACAAGGCACTTTTAGCTACTGTACACTGCATGCCTTTAGACCTGCATTTTTCAAAAGCATTCGCTGACACTTTGTGACACTGTGTCACTGTCATAGCTGATACACATACAAATACTCTCTGTAGAGGTTTAAATTGTCCACTGGAAGCATGTGGCTTACTCGTTTGCTCACCTTTTGTATTTCCCAAAAAATTGTCTTAAAATAATTCACTCCAAACGGTTGTAAAAATGTACTTGAAGTTTTACTTCTCAAAAGACAAAAAATTATATTCCACAGGTTACAACTGTGTGAGATGAAGACGGTAAGAAAACTGTATGCTTCCAAACTCCAAACTGTCTGCCACTGACTGGCACTGACTGACTCTCAGTCCCACTGATGACAGCAGCTGAGTCTAATCATCAAAATGTCACAGTGACACAATACACACCTGTCCTTACTCAACCTTAATTATCAAAGGCCTTAATTAACAAAGGTACTCTCTGAAGTTCTCTTAAAGCAAAAGTCCTCTTATGTCAATACTTGTACATACATATACCATGAATTAAACATATGAATTTAGCAATTATTTATCTTCTTCAAATATTTAGGTTTTACCATTTTTACTCAATACACATTAATTATGAAATATCAATATGAACTGTTATCTCTGTGGTTTGGCTTCCACACTCTCTCCAATGGCTTCAGAAACTATCTAAATACTAACAGGCAAGCAGTAGATCCCAATGTTCCATTTTGTCATTTGCATTCAATTCTGCAATAATTAAATGTTCGCCTTTTAAAAAATGTATTATATTATTCTGTATGTTCCCACATAATTATAGGACAATTCTAATAGGTCATGTTGACCCGGAGAAAAGAAAGCAGGTCATTTGACTCAGTCTGTCTGACTAATGGTTGAGGAGGATACCTAATCATTTTACAGAAAACTGTCCCAGCATATTTTATTTAGACCACACTCTGAGCTGAGTTAAGAGCACACTCTTAACTCACAAATAAAAGCAGAATGAGTTGTGTTCAGCACTGCAGCTGAATGGGTCAAGTGGGTATCGGTACCGTACAAATGTTACTTTGAATTCTGCTGAGGGGCTATAGAGTTCTATCGAGTAACAGTCACACTATATGGACAAAGGTGTTTATTTAAGTCTCATCGACTTATGAATTATGAGGATACTGGCCCTGTCCTCATAATCCCAAAGGTCCTCACAATGTGGTGAGTATTCATGGGAAATGTCCTCATAAACCGCGTGCGCACACACACACACACACACACACACACTCTCTCTCTCTCTCTCTCTCTCTCTCTCTCTCTCTCTCTCTCTCTCTCTCTCTCTCTCTCTCTCTCTCTCTCTCTCTCTCCTTTTCAACCTGCCTGAATTGAATACTTTATCAGCACATATGAAAAGCAGGACAGCCTTGAAAACTATAAGCTAAAAAGTATAACACACAGGTACCGATACCCACTTGACCCATTCAGCTGCAGTGCTGAACACAACTCATTTTGCTTTTATTTGTGAGTTAAGAGTGTGCTCTTAACTCAGCTCAGAGTGTGGTATGAAGAAAATATGCTGGGAGAGTTTTCTGTAAAACACAAGGGTAGCAATGCAGTCCCTTTATAAACATGAACAAATAGGTTGTTCAAGAGAATTCATTGAATTTGATCATGGTACTGTAATAGGATGCTACCATTCCAACAACTCAGTTCATGACATGTGTTCCTTTCTAGATATTGCACAATCAACTGTAAGTGGTATTATTGCGAAGTAGAAACAGTGTCTTATGAATTATGAGGACACTGGTGCACCTGATTCGGATGCTATCAATGCATTGAATGGGACATTATCACCTTTTATTAGACCATTGCATGGGCGAAGTAGGCGACATACTGACCTACCCGCGATTTATCAGACCATTCATTGGGTGTTATCAAGACATACTGACCTACCAACGGAGATGACTTAAATAGTTCAGTTTCGGTTTTGGTTTTGGTTTCGGACCATGACGGAGGCGCGCAGTCTCAGGCAAACTGGAACCCTGTGAAGGACCACCGAGGGAGCTAAAGCGACGAGTTGCCGTCCTGAACTGTGTGACGTTCGCCTGAGCCTACTCAGCGCCGTTGGAGTTATGTACCGATAGGCACAGAATCGTAAATCTTGTTGTGGGGACTGCTCCGCCTCCAAGTAGGTCAGTAGCTCCTGATTACGCCCAATGAATGATCTGACAAATCGCGGGTAGGTCCGTATATCGCCTACTCGTCGCCTACTCGCCCATTCAATGGTCTGATAAAACGTGATAATCTCCCATTCAATGCATTGATAGCATTTGAAGCCGGTCACTGGCCCTGTCCTCATAATCCCAAAGGTCCTCACAATGTGGTGAGTATTCATGGGAAATGTCCTCATAAACCGCGTGCGCACACACACACACACACACACACACACACACACACACACACACACACACTCTCTCTCTCTCTCTCTCTCTCTCTCTCTCTCTCTCTCTCTCTCTCTCTCTCTCTCTCTCTCTCTCTCTCTCTCTCCTTTTCAACCTGCCTGGGGGGGGCTATAGAGTTCTATCGAGTAACAGTCACACTATATGGACAAAGGTGTTTATTTAAGTCTCATCGACTTATGAATTATGAGGATACTGGCCCTGTCCTCATAATCCCAAAGGTCCTCACAATGTGGTGAGTATTCATGGGAAATGTCCTCATAAACCGCGTGCGCACACACACACACACACACACACTCTCTCTCTCTCTCTCTCTCTCTCTCTCTCTCTCTCTCTCTCTCTCTCTCTCTCTCTCTCTCTCTCTCTCTCCTTTTCAACCTGCCTGAATTGAATACTTTATCAGCACATATGAAAAGCAGGACAGCCTTGAAAACTATAAGCTAAAAAGTATAACACACAGGTACCGATACCCACTTGACCCATTCAGCTGCAGTGCTGAACACAACTCATTTTGCTTTTATTTGTGAGTTAAGAGTGTGCTCTTAACTCAGCTCAGAGTGTGGTATGAAGAAAATATGCTGGGAGAGTTTTCTGTAAAACACAAGGGTAGCAATGCAGTCCCTTTATAAACATGAAAAAATAGGTTGTTCAAGAGAATTCATTGAATTTGATCATGGTACTGTAATATGATGCTACCATTCCAACAACTCAGTTCATGACATGTGTTCCTTTCTAGATATTGCACAATCAACTGTAAGTGGTATTATTGCGAAGTAGAAACAGTGTCTTATGAATTATGAGGACACTGGTGCACCTGATTCGGATGCTATCAATGCATTGAATGGGACATTATCACCTTTTATTAGACCATTGCATGGGCGAAGTAGGCGACATACTGACCTACCCGCGATTTATCAGACCATTCATTGGGTGTTATCAAGACATACTGACCTACCAACGGAGATGACTTAAATAGTTCAGTTTCGGTTTTGGTTTTGGTTTCGGACCATGACGGAGGCGCGCAGTCTCAGGCAAACTGGAACCCTGTGAAGGACCACCGAGGGAGCTAAAGCGACGAGTTGCCGTCCTGAACTGTGTGACGTTCGCCTGAGCCTACTCAGCGCCGTTGGAGTTATGTACCGATAGGCACAGAATCGTAAATCTTGTTGTGGGGACTGCTCCGCCTCCAAGTAGGTCAGTAGCTCCTGATTACGCCCAATGAATGATCTGACAAATCGCGGGTAGGTCCGTATATCGCCTACTCGTCGCCTACTCGCCCATTCAATGGTCTGATAAAATGTGATAATCTCCCATTCAATGCATTGATATCATTTGAAGCCGGTCACTGGCCCTGTCCTCATAATCCCAAAGGTCCTCACAATGTGGTGAGTATTCATGGGAAATGTCCTCATAAACCGCGTGCGCACACACACACACACACACACACACACACACACACACACTCTCTCTCTCTCTCTCTCTCTCTCTCTCTCTCTCTCTCTCTCTCCTTTTCAACCTGCCCGAATTGAATACTTTATCAGCAGATATATGAAAAGCAGGACAGCCTTGAAAACTATAAGCTAAAAGGTATAACACACAAAGTGGGGAAGTTAGGAACTTCAGAACGGTGAGCAGACCAGGTAAAGTCTCAGAGCTGGGGTGCCAAGTGCTGAGGCACATAGTGCATCAAAGACACAGACACTCGGTAACAATAACTACAGAGTTCCAAACCACCTCTTTTCCGGCATTAACATAATCACAAAAACGGCACACCAGGAGCTTCATGGCATGGGTTTCAATGGCCGAGCAGCTGCATTCAAGCCTTACATTATTAAGCACAATGCCAAAATGATATGGCCTACTGTAGGTTCTCAATGTGTTTCTTCTGTCTAAAGGTTACAATGCATCACAGCACAATGCGTTTTGAGGTTGTAAATATCAAGTGTTGAATTTATTGAAGTATCTTTGCAATGAAAAGTTATCATTTCATATTCCAAGTATTTGTCAGGCAACTTGTTTTTGCTATTAGAATTTTAAAGTTGATTTTAACCACTTACATCTCAGTATCCGTATTCTGGGGAAAACCTTCGCAGAAAACACGCATCACAGATTGGCTATTTTCAAGTCACTAGTATAGAGCCCTGACTCTCGAGGGACTCCGCTCAACAACATAAGTGGTTAAGACATTTTAATTTTGGTGTCACTATCCTAGATTTATATAATGGATGTGGGAATTCACAGACACTTTGATTCTTATCAACTGTAACTCTTGCATATACATTTTTCTGACTCACAGATCTAATGTATGTAGTGTCATGATTCAGGTACATGAAATAAGCTGCTGTTCTTCTGAGTATGATGCACAATGACACAATGGGGCAAACAGAAGGGTGTGATGACATTATATGACCAAGACCTAGGTATAGATACAATAGACCAGATGGTTGCTAAACAAGTGCCAAACAGAGGTGGCCTATGGAGCTGTTTTTTTGCCACCCTAAAGGCCTACACCTTTTCAGGATTCAACACCCTGAATGTTAATACAGACACAGAAGAGAGCTGTTCTCAAGGTAAATGCCAATGTTCTGGAACCAAAGTGTAAACCAACTCCATATTAATGCCTATGGATTTGTAATGGTATGTGATAAAAGCTGTAGGTTTAATGCATAAGTGGTTCAATACTTTTGGGAGGATGGCAGTAACAGGTTTAGCTTACTCTATATTTGCTAATTCTATTTTCTAGCCTTTTATTCTCTTATCAGAAAGGTAACAGGGTTATATGTTCTAATTTTTAAGTGGTACTGTGGTAGCACTCGATCATGCCCCTAAGCAAAAAATAAGTAAAAAAAGAACAAACACCATTATATTGTCAACAATAGTGCAAATAAAATAATTCTAACTCCATATTAGAGTAAATATTATTGTGAGTAAATTGGAGGATGTCTATTAATATGATTTCAATTTAAGGTGATGTACAGTAAGTGATATGTTTTCCCAAATTAACTGTGAAATCGCTCTACAATCTTATTGCAATCACTGCTGCTACAGTGTTTGTTCAGTAACAGAGGTCACCCCATTTACAGCTCTTTAGCAGAAAAACTAAATATATTTTGTTTCAAACAAATTATTAGGAAATCAAACTGTCCATGCAAGAACATATATGAAAACAGATAATACTAGCACTCCTCTTACCACAATATATACCACAAATTGAACTCATTATTCACAAAGTAACATTTGCTAATTTACAGTGATATAAATATTTTTAAAGTATTTTTTCATCCTGGTGGTCCATTTCTAGTGGAATTAAGGAAAATACACAATGACTTCATTTTCGGTTCAACTTTTAAACATGCCCTGTGTCTTTAAGACACCATTTTGCCTTGCAATCAGCCACTCATCAAAATCACCTGCGTCCCAGTCCCCTTCTCACTCACACTCTCACAGAGTGTCAGCAGGTAGCAAGCAGTGGGGAGTGAGGACACAGAAGTTTAAGTCAGTGGAACAAAGAAGCGTACAACATCCAAAGTAATTATATTTGTATTACAATCAGACGCTTGCCTGTCATTAAAATGCAATTTATACTTTGAGAGTCTGTGCATTGCATTCCACATGCATGTATGCTTGCATTCGTTGTAGGCTAATGAGTGGAAGGTGTTGCTCATTGTTTTCATGACAAGCCAGGCTGATGCAAACATTTTATGGAATAATGCTTGTATGTGAAGAAACACGTGGTATTTTTTAACAGATTCAATCAAGTTTTTCAATGGTTCTGCTGTGATCTCTCTGAGTTAAGGGTGCACCAGACTGCAGAGTTTTTTTTATATCCACACCAAATTATTTAGCCAACAATGGCAGATCATAAAGCTCACAATGCCTCACGTTGGAATGTGAGCTTGTAGATCGGCTATTTTTTTCTTCCCCCATAATAGGGATGTTGGGGTTCAAATGGTTAAATGTCAAGCATAAAGCATTAAGTTATTTTCAATCTGTCCTAATGGAAACAGAAATAACTTTGTGACTGTATCTTGGGGGGGGGTTAACATATTTATGTACCATACTATGACATAAATGTAAGGTGGTATAAAGTAACAATGTAATTCAGGCTATGGGTCATCAATGTGTCCATATATGGACAAATGTATCTGTGGCAAGACTTGGCCTTGTCCGTGGCAATGTTTTTTTTTTACATGACATTGTAATGTTCTTACTTTGACATTTATTATTGTTTGATTTTGACAGTGGTTCTCTAACTTTTATTTTCAAGAACCCCCCCATAACCTTTGAGTGCACAAATGTAACCAAATGAACCCGTAGGGTCCATTTGGTTACATTTGCCTTAATGAGTCCAATCTGCATTTGCCTTGATGAGTCCAATCTGTTTGACTCAGGCAAGGTGTGACTGCTTAGTCTACTTGCATAAATCTGGACCCAGAAAGCAGCCTTGCTGATGTTTATGCCTCCTGCAGTGAATTTTTTTTGCAGTAAATTCGAAAAACACGAATAAAATGTAAAAAAAAAAAATTTGACCTAAAATTCCATGACCCATAGAACTTTTAGATAGAAGCTGCATGTGGGTTGACAGACACAGCCTGCAGTTGTCTGTTGTCTGTCTGTCTGTCTGTCGCGTCTGTCTGTGTCATGTCTGTCTGTCTGTCTGTCTGTCTTTGTCATGTCTGTCTGTCTGTCTGTGTCATGTCTGTGTCATGTCTGTCTGTCTGTCGCGTCTGTCGCGTCTTTCTGTCTGTCTATGTCATGGCTGTCTGTATGTCTCTCTGTCTGTCTGTCTGTCGCATCTGTCTGTCTCTGTGTGCCTGTCTGTCTGTCTGTCTGTCTGTCTGTCTGTCTGTCTGTCTGTGTCATATCTGTCTGTATGTCTGTCTGTCTGTCTGTGTCATGTCTGTCTGTGTCATGTCTGTGTCGCATCTGTCTGTCTGCCTGTCTGTCTGTCTGTCTGTCTGTCTGTCTGTGTCATGTCTGTCTGTCTGTCTGTCTGCCATGTCTGTCAGTCTGTCAGTCAGTCTGTGTCATGTCTGTCTGTCTGTCTGTCTGTCTGTCGCATCTGTCTGCCTGTCTGACTGTCTGTCTGTCTGTGTCATATCTGTCTGTCTGTCTGCCATGTCTGTCAGTCTGTCAGTCAGTCTGTGTCATGTCTGTCTGTCTGTCTGTCTGTCGCATCTGTCTGCCTGTCTGACTGTCTGTCTGTCTGTGTCATATCTGTCTGTCTGTCTCTCTGTCTGTCTGTCTGTGTGTCTGCCTGTCTGCTTGTGTCATGTCTGTCTGCCTTTTCTGCCTGCCTGTGTCATGTCTGTCTGTCTGTCTGTCTGTGTGTCTGTGTTTTGTCTTGTCTGTCTGTCTGTCTGTCTGTCTGTCTGTCTGTGTCTCATCTGTCTGTCTGTCTGCCATGTCTGTCTGTCAGTCTGTCAGTCAGTCTGTGTCATGTCTGTCTGTCTGTCTGTCTGTCTGTCTGTCTGTCTGTCTGTCTGTCGCGTCTGTCTGTCTGTGTCATAAATGTCTGTCTGTCTGTCTGTCTGTGTCATGTCTGTCTGTCTGTCTGTCTGTCTTTGTCATGTCTGTCTGTCTGTCTGTGTCATGTCTGTCTGTCTGTCTGTCGCGTCTTTCTGTCTGTCTATGTCATGGCTGTCTGTATGTCTCTCTGTCTGTCTGTCTGTCGCATCTGTCTGTCTCTGTGTGCCTGTCTGTCTGTCTGTCTGTCTGTGTCATATCTGTCTGTATGTCTGTCTGTCTGTCTGTGTCATGTCTGTCTGTCTGTCTGTCTGTCTGTCTGTCTGTCTGTGTCATGTCTGTCTGTCGCATCTGTCTGTCTCTCAGTCTGTCAGTCAGTCTGTGTCATGTCTGTCTGTCTGTCTGTCTGTCTGTCTGTCTGTCTGTCTGTCGCGTCTGTCTGTCTGTGTCATAAATGTCTGTCTGTCTGTCTGTCGCGTCTGTCTGTGTCATGTCTGTCTGTCTGTCTGTCTGTCTTTGTCATGTCTGTCTGTCTGTGTCATGTCTGTCTGTCTGTCTGTCGCGTCTTTCTGTCTGTCTATGTCATGGCTGTCTGTATGTCTCTCTGTCTGTCTGTCTGTCGCATCTGTCTGTCTCTGTGTGCCTGTCTGTCTGTCTGTCTGTCTGTCTGTGTCATATCTGTCTGTATGTCTGTCTGTCTGTCTGTCTGTCTGTCTGTCTGTCTGTCTGTCTGTCTGTGTCATGTCTGTCTGTCGCATCTGTCTGTCTCTCTGTCTGTCTGTTTGTCTGTCTGTCTGCCTGTCTGCTTGTGTCATGTCTGTCTGCCTTTTCTGCCTGCCTGTGTCATGTCTGTCTGTCTGTCTGTGTGTCTGTGTCTTGGCTGTCTGTCTGTCTGTCTGTCTGTGTCATGTCTGTCTGTCTGTCTGTCTGTCTGTCTGTGTCATATCTGTCTGCCTGTCTGTCTGTCTGTCTGTGTGTCTGCCTGTCTGCTTGTGTCATGTCTGTCTGCCTTTTCTGCCTGCCTGTGTCTTGTCTGTCTGTCTGTCTGTCTGTCTGTCTGTGTCATATCTGTCTGTCTGTCTGCCATGTCTGTCTGTCAGTCTGTGTCATGTCTGTCTGTCTGTCGCGTCTGTCTGTCTGTGTCATAAATGTCTGTCTGACTGTCTGTCTGTCTGTCTGTGTCATGTATGTCTGTCTGTCTGTCTGTGTCATGTCTGTCTGTCGCATCTGTCTGTCTCTCTGTCTGTCTGTCTGTCGCATCTGTCTGTCTGTCTGTCTGTCTGTGTCATGTCTGTCTGTCTGTCTGTCTGTGGCATGTCTGTCTGTCTGTGTGTCTGTCTGTCTGTCTGTGTCATATCTGTCTGTCTGTCTGCCATGTCTGTCTGTCAGTCTGTCAGTCAGTCTGTGTCATGTCTGTCTGTCGCGTCTGTCTGTCTGTCTGTCTGTCTGTCTGTCTGTCATCTGTCTGCCTGTCTGCCTGTCTGACTGTCTGTCTGTCTGTCTGTCTGTGTCCTGTCTGTCTGTCTGTCTGTCTGTCTGTGTCATATCTGTCTGTCTGTCTGCCATGTCTGTCTGTCAGTCTGTCCGTCTGTCTGTCTGTCTGTGTCATAAATATCTGTCTGTCTGTCTCTCTGTCTGTCTGTCGCATCTGTCTGACTGTCTGTCTGTCTGTGTCATGTATGTCTGTCTGTCTGTGTCATGTCTGTCTGTCGCATCTGTCTGTCTGCCTGCCTGCCTGCCTGCCTGTCTGTCTGTCTGTCTGTGTGTCTGCCTGTCTGCCTGTGTCATGTCTGTCTGCCTTTTCTGCCTGCCTTTGTCATGTCTGTCTGTCTGTCTGTTTCATGGCTTTCTGTCTGTCATGGCTATCTGTCTGTCTGTCTGTCTCTCTGTCTGTCGCATCTGTGTGCCTGTCTGTCTGTCTGTGTAATGTCTGTCTGTCTGTCTGTCTGTGTAATGTCTGTCTGTCTGTCTGTCTGTCTGTCTGTCTGTGTCATGTCTGTCTGTCTGTCTGTCTGTTTGTGTCATGTCTGTCTGTCTGTGTCTGTGTCTGTGTCTGTGTCATGTCTGTCTGTCGCGTCTGTCTGTCTTTCTGTCTGTGTCATGTCTGTCTGTCTGCCTGTCTGCCTGTCTGTCTGTCTGTGTCATGTCTGTCTGTCTGTGTGTCTCATGTCTGTCTGTCTGTCTGTCTGTCTGTGTGTCTGTCTGTCTGACTGTGCGTCTGTCCGTGGACCACTAGTGGTCCTCGACCAGTATGTAGGAGGTTGGTGATTTTAATTGGATTTTTTATTTTATTTATTATATTATCATTATCATATTTTTGGATGAATAATAGACTTAACCCACCTATACTTCATCATACAGTACATTCAAAAGTTGTGAGCTTGTAGATCTGCTATTTAAAGATTCACTTTTTTTTCTTCCTGTGCATTACCCGCTGGATGAAAACAATGTCATCTGCTTAATTGCAGTGCACTTAAAACTGTCCATTTAAGTGCCCACTCATACGACAGTTAATTTGCAGCAGATTTGAGTTTATTTAAACAGTATGTAACACAGGCTGTTCCCCTTGTTAGAGAAAGGGGGGGCTGGGGAAGTGACTGTTGGGAGGGGGGTCAGTCTGTTTAGTCTTCATAGCTTGTGGAAGAAAGTTGTCTCATCCTGTTGATTCTACAGCCAAGTTCCTATACCTACTGTATTCCCTAATGGCAGGAGAATAACCAGGCTGTGAGATGAGGGTCCTTGGAGTTGTGAGTCAGATGGTGGGGGTCCTTAATGATGGCGGTGGCTACCTGTAATGTTCATTATTTTTGTCTCGCTGATATGTCATTAGGAGTCAGGAAGATAATTGTCCCTGACTCAAAAGGTTGGACCTATTGTTTGATGGGAACAGATATACAGAATTAAAGTCTGTGGTAAATGAAGTAAATTAAAAGAAAGTCGAGGAGACGTCCAGAGTCCAGGTTCAGAATCATTCATTTATTCAGCATCAACAGCATCATAACAGGGAGCCCTCCCTCACGGTGTGGGGAGACAGCACTAACTCACAAGTCACATTTACAGTTCACCTTTTAAACACTGTCGCTCACATTAAAATAAGTTCCTGTGGGTGGGGGTCACCCTGAAAGGTGACCAGATCAACTCCTTTCATGTCCTTTGATCAATGTCTCTATCTGTCGAGGTGTGTCCAGGAAGAGGCCATTCTCTGACCAAACGGTCTTCAAGTTAACAATAGAGATGTAAATTGCCATTCACACCCAGCAGAGTGTCCCTGATTTTCTATGCAGACACTAGGCTGGGTCTGAATCAACACATTATTCTTAACTTTTAGCAAGGTTACTTTTAACATATAATGTTCATAAAATACAAGCAATCAGGGCCAATATACGACTAGTCTGCACAACAGCTTTGTTCATTTAAAACAAACATTACAGGGTACACAACGTTCCGGCCACAGTTAGCCTTCATCAGCTGACAACATTATTGACCCACCTCCCTTATATGGTGATGGGTCACAACACGTGACTATAGGGCAGGAGTAGATTACTTTTAACGACATCTGTGAATGAATAAATAATTACTTGTGGAAATCCCATCACATGACATACAAGTATAAACACATGTTAGCTAGACATAGTTTTCATTTTTAAATAAATGTTTTATTTAAACGTTTTACTTTGAGGCTTAGCAATCTGCTCTAGGGGCACAAAGACTACATTCAGTAATAAAGGTGAGGAAGAACTATAATCACGGTACCTTAGAGGCACATTTAAGGACAAAGGGGCAACAATCCATAGTGAATATATAATAGAACCATAATATTCATTTAATCCATGTGACAGTCTGGTTAAAAATCAGTAAAGACAAAGACAATAGTCCAGCTATTGCAGTCCTCCAGACATAAAAATACCTTGTGTTTCAGAGGGTTTACAGAAACGCTGATAGGTATAGTCCTCATTGAGCCCATCGGGCTGCAGTGTGCGGTAGATGTAGATCCAATAGGCCACCCTTCTGTGGAGAAGGTTATGGATATCTCCACCTATGCATGGCAGCTGTACCCTTTCTATTCCTACGTATCTAAGTGATGCGACGGTATGTCCCATTTTGTTGAAGCGTAGGGCTACTGGGTTTTTTGGTTTTTTGGTGGTGATGTTGGATTTGTATTCACTTATTTGTGTTTGAGGGCTCTACTTGTTTGGCCAACACAGGAAAGACCACAAGGGCACGTCAGCATATATGACATTTCTGGTTGTACAGGTAATAGTTCCTCTGATTTCAATTGCCAGATATACAGTAACCATAGACATGCTGACAACATCCATGAGGCAAGTATTGTTGTGAATGTTCAATTGCAACATCCATTCCTTGAAGTAGGACATTGAGGTAATGTCGACAACCCACATATAAGTGAAAAGCAATTGCTAACTATACATTTGCTGAATTAATCTAGAGCTGGCAGCTTTATAAAAACATCAACACTTTCACTATAGTGATTGTGGTTGTTTTGTGTGTACTGTCCTTACAAACAGCATCAGTCCCAATAATACATGTTTGAGTCATGGGCGGAGCTTATGGATCTCATTAACAGTGTCCTCATAATGTAGGATTTTGTATTTTCAGTTCTGTTGTGATTATTGAAAATCTGAAGTGAGATTCGTGTTGTGTGGCTCAAACTGGATTTTTTGGTACCCCCCACTACACTGTAGAGTCAGTGGAAAGTGGTGTCCGCATAATGTAGGAAAAAACACAGTGTCCTCATAAACCACGCGGAACGTGTGTGTGTGTGTGTGTGTGTGTGTGTGTGTGTGTGTGTGTGTGTGTGTGTGTGTGTGTGTGTGTGTGTGTGTGTGTGTGTGTGTGTGTGTGTGTGTGTGTGTGTGTGTGTGTGTGTGTGTGTGTGTGTGTGTGTGTGTGTGTGTGTGTGTGTGTGTGTGTGTGTGTGTGTGTGTGTGTGTGGAGGGGGGACTGTGTGTGTGTGTGGGGGGGGACTGGAGGTGTCATTTGGAGCGGGATGAAGGGAGGAAGGTGGTGTAATGAGAGGCGGTGGGGGGAGGGGGGGTCTTCTCCAGTTTCCCAGACTCCTTCCTCAGCTGTCTCTCCAGGAGCCTTGTTATCTTGGCTCTTTGCCACTAGAGTCAGTCTTGTTATGGCCGAGCCCTGTCGGCCGTCTTGTTACCTGAGAGAAGTTATACGTCCTTTGAGTCTGTGTTAGGAGAGAGAGTGGTCAGTATCTCACAATGCCCGTGGGGTCCACCCACGTCCAGTGATGGAAAGTAACAGTATAATACTCAAGTACAGTGGTGGAAAAAGTACTAAAATGTTTTTACTTAAGCAGACGTATCAACACTGCAATGTAGAAATACTCTGTTGCAAGAAAAAGTCTGGAATTAAACATTGACTTGAGTAAAAGTACAAAAGTGTTGGTATCAAAATATACTTAAAGTACACATGTAGAAAGTACTCATTGTGCAGAATGTCCTTTTTCACAAGTTTTCAAATGTATAAAAATCTTTTGAAAATAGCAGATCTACTAGCTCACAATTCGTCGCATCGCGACGCATTCTGAGCTTGTAGATCGGCTATTTTCAAATGTCAGAAATGTATATAGGGCTGAAGTGGTTAATGTGTGTTTTTTAATAATAATCAAAAACAAAAAAGTAACTAGTAACTCAAATAAAGTAACTCAACTTCAAATAATTGTAGTGGAGTAAAAATACAATATTTTCCTCTGGGATGTAGTGGAGTAGAAGTAAAAGTATTGAAAATTGGAAATACTCCCAAAAAAGTACAAATACCTAAACATTTTACTGAATGTACAGTACTTAGGTAAATGTACTTACAGTAGTTACTTTCCACCACTGCTCAAGTACTGTACTTACAAGTACAGCTGAGTTTTTTTCCCTTTCATCAATAGTTTATAGTTTTACTCCACTGCGTCGCTGAGACAAAAATATTGTACTTTTTGCTCCACTGCAATTATTTGACAGATTTAGTTACTGGTAACTTTTCAGATTTAGTTTATTAATACAAAACATACAGAACCAATTAAAGCTGCACTATGTAACTTTCCTCATCTAACCCGGATTTGAACCCGGTTTCCTGCGTAAGTGCTGAACTTTTAACATTGAGCTAATAGAGCCTACCTGCTTCCTGTGTCTATAGGTGAGACGTGACCTTTGACACGATCTAATTGTCTCTGTAGAGCACCGAAGTCTGACGTCACTGCCACTAGACTGCCACTAGAGGGCGCTGTTTCACGGGTTCGTGGCTTTATTATTTGTGTTGAAATCCCCATTTGGGAATCTTAGATCACGTCATATAAGAACTGTGTTCCAAACATAAACACACCACCCTGGTGTTTTTGTCAGGGGGGTGGCTCTGCATCCTTTATGATATTCATTCATAGTTGATACAGCCTGTTTCTGGCGAAAATGGAATTAATTCAGCCTTAAAAGTCTTAAGAACTACTACTTCCGGGTCTGAAATCACTGTCCCCACAGCAGCCGCGTTCATGGGAAATGTAGTCTTTGGGTTGTTTGACTCGTTTCTAGTGTTTATATTGTGTTGGGTAAATGTGTACATTTACACCTTCAGTCGATGCTTCATATCCATATGAGTAAAAACGCCAGGGTGGTGTTATGTAGTTCTTATATGAAGCGATCTGAGATTCCCCAATGAGGATATCAATACAAAAAGTAAAGCCACGAACCTGCGGAAAGCGCCCTCTACTGGCAGTGACGTCAGGACTTTGGTGCTCTATAGAAGAGCAGGGAGACAAAATACAACCACCCCAATTGTATAAGTTATATTGTATTAACATACTCTACCATACAGACAAAACATTTTATTCATAAAAACAAAACAAAGTGCCTCTTTAAACCGTCTTTTATAATTTGACAATTCAAAGATAGCAGATAGCCCCCCGAGCTCATTTAACTTTTGTTTTCGGAATCATTGTGGTCCAGTAGTGCTGGCATCGTGTCTTCGAGGCTGTAATGATAATTACAATAATCACTCATCAATAATTTAGTAAAATAATCTATTACTAATCCATAGAACATTTTTGGCATGTCGTTATATGCAAAAAAAACACAAAAAACTTTCAAAATAGTGAAAATAGCCGATCTACAAGCTGACAACGTGTGTCATCGAGACGCGCTGTGAACTTATAGATCGGCTATTTTTGTCTGGCTTGACACCGTTGTGAGACGAAGTATGAAATAGGGGTTAAGTGGTTAATCGAAATATAAGATTTAAAACAAATCTCGATTATCCGATAAATCGAAATCTATCGTAATAGATGGAATAATCGCTAATCGATAGTTGCAGCACTAATAGACTGTCTGCGTCCGTCTTTCCATGACTTTCAGCCATTTTCTTTTTACAATCTAACAAACAAGTTCTGGGTCAAGTGAGGACAATATGTAGAACAAATTGAATACTCTTCTAAAAAGCCCCAAAGTCATAGTCTTAAACTATCTGAAACGTATGCAATGCAAAACACGCAACTCTTTGTTATTCATATTTGAGGCATTTGCCTGACAACTGTGAAGATTTATAAAGGGTGGAAAACAGCTTGGTGCCTAAATCCCCTTCGAGTCAATTCAACTAACTGTGTTTCCCTCTCGTCTTCACCCAGCCATGTGCGGCTGTGCTTGGAAATCCTACTGCACCTCGACTAAGGTCACATCTTTACTGTTCCGCAAGGTTTATCATCATAATATTTATAAAGTGAAAGTAAAAGCGAGCACAGCGGTGTTCCAGGGCATACTTCCAAGGTGGAAGATTACTTCGCTCCTAATTATGACCATCAATTAATTCCTTAGAGTACCCATGTTGTTTTTTAAAGGTTCTATGACATTCATTTTCACATTTTTTTTTAAAATGTTTTTTGGGGGGTTTTATGACCTCAATTACACCCCAAAAAACTGAACTTTGAACATTCAGTGGATTTTCTGCGGTCTGGGGTTTTCTGAATAATTAGGCTGAAAAGTAATCTGTGCTTGGCCCTTGGAGTGTGAAGTCATTGGCCATTAATCCCGCCCACTCTCCTCCTCGCCCCTCCCCTATCCTTTCCTTTGACAGGCAAAATCCCTCAGCAGCGACACCCGCAGGCAAAGATTTATTTTTTCATTGCAGTTGAAAAGGCTTTAGAAATGTGAGAGAAAAACACCTGCAATGGATCACTGGAGTGGAATTTTTTGTTAAAACCTTTTATACACGTTTGAAGGACCATGACAAATATTTTTAATGTGTGTTAAAACTGAATGTCATGAAACCTTTAAAGTATTACACCACATCGCGATGCGACCCATTGTGAGCTTGTCGATCCGCTAATTTAATTTAAAAAATCGCTTTCATAAAAGGTTTAGCCTGAAATGACGTGTCCAAAATAGGGATAGATGAATAATCAATTATTTAATACAATTATCGATTAGCGGTTATTTTTTATACGCTAATTCAATTAAATCGATTAGTTCGATTAACTGTTTCCACCCTCACTTGCAAGTCTTTCTGGTTGTACAAGCGATATGGCACACGGGGACCGCCAGCCTTTTCAATTACTGATAAGTCACCGGCGCACATTTAGCATAACGCTCCCCCATCCATACACAATGCAGAAGCGTCCGCTCCAATTAGGAAAGGCATTAATTACTCATCAGCGTGTCATTGAACCTGTCACAGCCCCAGTCTGCGGCTCGGGGAGTGTCTTGTCACCAACAATTAAGTCAATAGAGACGGCAGTTAATTAGAGGAAGGTGAGCGACGTCTCGTTTGACGCGGAGACTCGTTATAATCAAGGAGCGTCGTGTGGAGGTTGTTGATGGCTGTCCTTGTGAACCCAAACTGCCAAGTAAACAGCTCCACTTAACTCTGGGGTCTTCCACGTTTCATGCTGCAATGAAGTTGCAAAATAAACACATTTTTTTCATAGATTTCATAGATAGCTTCATAGAATTTTAAAAGGAAAAAATATCTGAGGACTTAAATAAGTGCTCTGAACTTTTCTCCTTTTTTTCAGTCATGGTTCCTGTTGAAGCACCATCACCATCAGCACGTCTAGTGTTTTATTTATGTTTTATCTTCATTGAGCACCTTGGTGATTTGTTTTTCTCAGCTTCATAGACTTGTTTGACACTGACACAGTGGTGGAAAGTAACTAAGTACATTTACTTAAGTACTGTACTTAAGTACAATTTTGAGGTATTTGTACTTTACTTGAGTATTTCCAATTTCCAATACTTTTACTTCTACTCCAATTTCCAATACTTTTACTTCTACTCCACTACATCTCAGAGGCAAATATTGTACTTTTACTCCACTACATTTATTTGAAAACTTTAGTTACTAGTTACTTTTCAGATATAAATTATGATATTATAAAACATACATTAACCACTTTAACCCTATTTTATACCTAGGCTATTTGAAAATAGCCGATCTACAAGCTCACAACGCGTCGCATCGCGACGCGTTGTGAGCTTGTAGATCTGCTATTTTCAAATATTTTGTACTTTTACTTTTGGTACTTAAAGTACATTTTGATACCAATACTTTTGTACTTTTACTCAAGTAAATTTTGAATTCCGGACTTTTACTTGTAACAGAGTACTTCTACATTGCAGTATTGATACTTTTACTTAAGTAATACATTTGAGCACTTTTTCCACCACTGCACTGACAGCACTACCATCAAGGTTGTGTAAATTAAAGACATTTGTTTACCCACGATCCTTTCTATTAATATGTTGGGTTCATGTTAGTGTGTATTCTTGTCAGACGTTTAACCACTCAAACCCTCGATCAGTACTTTGCAAACTTGACCCGCTGGCTCGCAACGTGTCAGTGTGGTGCGTTGTGAGCTTGTAGATCCGCTATTTTTTTGGCTAATGTTCCCCTCAGAATAGGGATGCTAGGTGGTTAATGTAAAAAATAAAAAGGATCCTATATCACAACTATTTGGCAGCCCCCCTGTAGTAACTGCAGGACCACCTAGGGGTCCCGAACCCCTGTTGAAGACCCCATGATGTAGACCTTTTCAATTAGAACCCCAGACATTAAAGCATAGGTAGGCCCTGCCACTACTTGTGTGTGTGTGTGTGTGTGTGTGTCAGTGGTGGAAAAAGTACTCACATTTCTACTTAAGTAAAAGTATCAATACTACAATGTAGAAATACTCTGTTACAAGTAAAAGTACGGAATAAATAAAACACTTTGAGTAAAAGTACAAAAGTATTGGTATCAAAATGTGCTTCTAGTACCAAAAGTAGAAAGTACTCTTTATGCCGAATGTACCATTTCAAACGTTTCCAAATGTATACAAATCCTTTGAAAATAGCAGATCTACAAGCTCACAATGCGTCGCCATGCGACGCATTGTGAGCTTGTAGATCTGGAAATGTATATAGGGCTAAAGTGGTTAATGTATGTTTTGTATTAATAATCAAAATCTACAAAGTAACTAGTAACTAAAGTTTTCTAATAAATGTAGTGGAGTAAAAGTACAATATTGGCCTCTGAGATGTTTGCAAATACTCCAGTAAAGTAAATATACCTCAAAATTGTACTTAAGGACAGTACTTGAGTAAATGTACTTAGTTACTTTCCACCACTGTGTGTGTGTGTGTGTGTGTGTGTGTGTGTGTGTGTGTGTGTGTGTGTGTGTGTGTGTGTGTGTGTGTGTGTGTGTGTGTGTGTGTGTGTGTGTGTGTGTGTGTGTGTGTGTGTGTGTGTGTGTGTGTGTGTGTGTGTGTGTGTGTGTGTGCGCGTGTGCGCGCATTTGATGTGCACGCACGAGCTGGTAGTGCTGCTATTCCCGCCATTTGTACCAAGAAAAAAACGAGTGTTCTTTTTTATGTTTTGAAAATGTGTCAAAAATAGGGACACCAGTGTTAATGTGGTATTAATACCAGCATGCTACTTGTTCACATACAGTATAGTTGCAAAGCTCAACAGCATCTTTGATGAGAGATTCCACAGCCAACTGCCGCCCGGAAAATACCTAATGAGGGCCCTCTCCTAGCTCGCCTCAACCAGTAAATCCATTTAAGTTCAAAATATATTTTTGTGTTTGAGTGCACAAACAACAATAATGTTTGGTATCTCAGACCCTATCCTCCAATACTGTATCTGACATGCTAGTAAAGCCATAATTTACTGATGTAATTTAATCCTCCATAGTTCTCCTTCATGGACTGTGGAAAACTTTGCAGAAATGCAGATATGGGTGGATGATATAAGGGAAAAAAAAGTTTTTCACGGCCACAGTTGTCACTTATAGTTTGTCCCTGGTTCTCCAGAGAGCCTGTTCCCTCATTAGTATGAACGGCGGCACAGGAGAGAGATGGAGACAGCAGTGCTGTAAAGACTTTACACAGCTTAAGACACACAGTTTTTTTGGGGGGGGAGACGGGGCGAATGTGGCTCTCCTCTTTCATTACCCAGCTCCGCGGAGATTCAAAAAGAGCAGACATGGCAGGGGAAAAAAATCAATAATTAATGCATAGAAAGTGCTGGACAAATACTGGCTCGCTACTACTTCAAGTGGTTGGATGTAATGCTATGCAAAATGGAGAGAGAGAGAGAGAGAGTGCAGGAGATTGTTATTCAGTGGTGGTTAAAATATACAGAGCGACGCGACGCACAGAACCATCTGTAGAGCGCCCGTCAGTGATTCAGTGATTACATTAGATGCTTTATTGTCATTGCATAATAAAACACAGCAAAACTTAGTTTGGCAGCGAATCCACTCCACTCCAGAAGTGAGAGCACTTTTGGCAGAGCGCTCGATACTAGAGGCCCATCAACACGCGATTCCAAGCTGGGGTTAATAAGATGCTGCATTCATGATGACATTTTTTTCCTTCCCTCTAATTTTGGATGCCAATTATAGAGGCAGACTGGTGGAATATCAGAAAGATGTTTGACGCTCATTTGTCACGACTCAAACATCATGTCACTGCGTTAGATGACATTAGACGTGATACGTTGCAATTTGTGTAAGAGTCGGACAAAATCTGTAGGAATAGTAGCAAAAAGTGTGTTTTGAAGAAAATGCAAAATGGCAGAAAATCGAGTTAAGCGGAAATTGGGGCTTATATGGGGAGTTGCGTCATGATCCCAGTAATACCAGTACGATTTTATGACCTGTGGTTCAAGGGTTGTAGGCCAAAATGTAAAGTGGGCTGGTATAGCGCCACCATGAGGCCTACTGGCAGTGTGGTTTGTGTGATTAGCTCCGGACTCGCTCGCTCGCGCGCACACACACACACACACACACACACACACACACACACACACACACACACACACACACACACACACACACACACACACACACACACACACACACACACACACACACACACACACACACACACACAGGGAAAAAGAAGCAATTGTGGGCCCGGCAGAGATAATAACATATCTGAACATTCAAAGTGAAACACCAGCAGCGATACTTAGCGGCAATTTCATATTGCACCCTGGGGACAGTGAGTCAAATCAAACACAATCCTGGCTGTTAATTCAACTCGGCGTGTACAAGGCTATAGATGGCCATTTTGGTTACATTCGTGACATCCTGAGTTACAAAATGGATACACGAATACTGAATACGTGGCCAGCATGGGTTACAACACAAACTGGAGGTTGTATCTGGCAGTCCCATTGATTTTCCACTGCACTTTAAAACGAGTCCTATTCATAATAGTCAGCGTCTCGCTTTGGTTCTTTTTATTGGACTGGGTAGCCTATGTATACACCCCCGCAGTAAAAGCTGCGACCTTGCTGCTACGGCTGTTGTCCGAAAAAGAAAACAGTCAATAATGCTTTTCTTACTGCTGCGACAGGGCGGGACAAGTCCATCCTTTTTCTTTTGACGCCCTTGGGGCCCCTGCATGCTGCACGCCTCCAGATGAAAACCCATTTCTTCCCCTGAAAGCGGGGACATTTGGCGCCGCCACGCTTCAGAAATGCATGAAAGTGTCATTCTGAGGGATGGGGGCGCTTGACCCTCGGGACGACTTAACAAGGCAACCTCAGCGACGGGTCAGTAGACATGGAACGAGGATCAAGACATCACTCATGTGAGGGACAAGGGAAAACACAACCAAAATGGAGAGTGTGAAAAATTCCCATTTAGATTCACATCACCTCACCGCATGGCTTGTTTATCTTTTTCAAACGGGACCCTGAGGCCACACAGTGCCAATATGTGTGCCCTAAAGATGACCTTCGTCTTTTTTTTTTTTTACCATAACCCATTAAGACCTGGAAAAGCATCTGTGTCATTTTACGATTTCTTTGGGCTATTCAAAAATAGCAGATCTACAAGCTCGTAGCGCTGCACTCATAGCAGATCTACAAGCTCGTAGCGCGGCACCGAGTGCCGCGCTACGAGCTTGTAGATCTGCTTTCTTTTTTAAATCGTGAAAATTTGTGCAAATATTTGAATATATATACTTTTTGAAGCGAACATTTTTTACTCAAATCTTTTCTTCTAGGGGGGTCCCTATTACAAAATATTTTGAGATGGGGGTCCGTGGTCAAATATATATACATTTGGGGGTCCTTGACATGAAACAGTTTGAGAACTACTGATTAAAGCAACATAAGTAAAAATCCCCTGGAAGAAAAGATTTGAGTTAAAAATGTTTGCTTAAAAAAATTATATATATTCAAAAGTTTTGCCCAAAGAAATCTTAAAAACGCCACAGATTCTTTCCCGCTCTAAATGGCTTAACAAGCAATGACAAACAGTCTCATCTCCTCTGCTCCTCCTCAGTGGTGGAAAGTACTTGCTTTCCATTTTTTCGATACTTTATACTTCACTACTCCACTACATCTCAGAGGCAAATATTGTACTTTTCACCCCCACAATTATTTGACAGCTTTTACAAGATCACAACGCATGTGTCGCAATGTAATCTCTCAAGAACAGATTCTGCACTGCGTTGGAATCTGTCGGGGAGGTTCGTCATAACGTGTGCGCATTGGCTACAAGTGGGCGTGCCTTCAGATCAGGAAGCAGGCCGCGCTTTACCCAATCAAATGTAGTTCACATGTCCGTCGATCTTTCCCCCTCGAAACAAACCCAAACTAATTTAACAATAGCGTCCGCGGAGCAGACAAAACCACGGAAAGATATTCACATTTTAACTTACTCTTTCATCATAGAAACAAGTGGGCTTATAACCAAAACGATCCATGTTCTCTGGGAGAAGTGGTGTTAGTGTTCCGTGTAGAAATATTGTTAGTGGGAATGAAAACATAGTGGCACCCACCGGAAGTGAAAGCTGAAGGCAGACCTAAACCCCGGTTTCCTTGCGCACTGGTGTTACGTTTTTTTCCGCCCAGAGCCAACAGACATAGAACAAACAGCAGAGGTCGCTGTTTTTCATTTTCAGTTGGATCTGGGTTCCCAGATTGGTCGCAATGAGACACGTGAGCTTGTAGATCGGCTATTTTAGAATAGCCTATAACTACAAAATAGGAGTGGTTAATGATCAATGATTATACTCCATTAACATACATTTTTCTGAAATGAGCATTCTGCATAATGCATACTTTTACTTTCGGTCCTTTAAAGTAATACTAGGTAACTTTTTCAACAAAACTAAAGTTAAATTGTATATCTTTGTGAGTGGCAAATGTTTCACAACACCCACTCCATGAATTTCACCCCCGAAAGCCTTTTATAAACTATTTTCTATTGAAACGGTGGCTAGGGTAGTCATTCCCGCAAAAATGACGTCATCCGGCCGGAAAACGGAAAAGGAAATGCAACAGTTTCCTGTTTGGCCAGGAACTACCGCGCTAATAACAAAAAGGAATCTCACGCTGTTTTTAAGAGATTATAGGATTTGAAGACCGAAAAACAACAGCAAAAGAAAACACAGCTCACTGTAACTAAAGCTCCACTGGCTAAGAGAAACGATCCACAGATCGTATAAAACAATTAAAGAACGCTTTTTGAAACGCTTCCGTCTTCCGGTGAAAACAAATGGAATTCTGGGTAATGCAGGAATAAACGAACGACCTGCAGTGACGGTAATGACCAGCAGAGGCTGCTAAAAAGCGTTATTTGTGGACCTGCATTGTATTACTTTAAGTAGATTTAGATTTTGTTTTGTCCAGACAAAGAAATATTTGGCACGTAGTATTTATATATTGTGGTATTGCTACTTTTACTTACATACACAATCTGAGAGCTTCTTTCACCACTGCCTTTCTTCTCTTCCATCCTCCCCCCTTTCTTTGGGTTTTTATCTGTGCTCAGCCTCTGACCCAGGCTGGAGGGCAGACAGCAGGGAGCTCCATGTTCAAATAGCAACGTCCCTGAGATGTGTGTCTGCACCCAGCGCAGCAAGCTGCTCCTGACATATCTGTATCTCTCAGAGAGAGAGAGAGAGAGAGATTTGTAATCTTGATCCCATGACTAATGCGTACCGATTTGTGTGAGTTTTGGACCAAATTTGTAGGAGTATAGTAGCAAAATGGGCGGAAAACCTTGTCAGGCAGAAATGGGCATGGGAAACAATTTTTGTACGACCTACAACATTGTCAGAAAAAGAAAAATGTGGGTAAAAATAATGTGGGTTTATACTGAGCTGGCGTTGAGAGCTTGTAGATCGGCTATTACCACTATTCTTGAAAATATATGAGTCAACATTATGACGATTATGTAATAATTGTGACATTGAAGGAGGCATGAGCTCGGCTCTGAGCTCTCCCTAGGTTGGCAGAGGGAGTGTAGTGCCCAGTATTACTTAGACAATTGGCACTGGGTGAAAAAAATGGGATTACAAAAATCGTGGGGTAAAAAAAATATATATATTAAAAATATATATATATATATTGTGACAGGCTTATATTTCACACGTATATGAACACAGGTGTGCCTTGAGATTGTGATTTGCCTCGGGCACCATGACGTTTGAGAATCACTTCTGTAACTCATGTGTTTGTATCACAGAGGGTTATGTAAATGAATCACATAATATGTAAATGAAGCACACCTGCAGGCATGCAGCTAGACATCCTGCACTCCAGGGCATCCTGTTAGCGGTGGTGGAAAAAAAGTATTCAAATTCGTTACTTAAGTCAAATTATCAATGCTGCAATGTAGAAATACTCATTATGCACCATATGCCCATTTCACATGTTTCCAGATGTATACAAATCCTTTGAAAATAGCAGATCTATAAGCTCGTAGATCGGCTATTTTCAAATAACCATGACTGAAGTGGTTAATGTATGTTTTACAATGTAACTAAAGTTTTCAAATAATAGTAGTGGAGTAAAAGTATGATATTTGCCTTTGAGATGTAGTGGAGTAGAAGTAAAAGTATTGCAAATTGGAAATACTCAAGTAAAGTAAAAAACGCCTCAACATTGTACTTAAGCACAGTACTTGAGTACGTGTACTTAGTTACTTTCCACCACTGCCTGTTAGTTCAAACCTGATACATTCAAAGTTAGGGTTGCAACACTATTTAAATGAATGTGTATGAGTAGGCTACTTGGAGCATGTGGCGATTCCAAACACGAGGACTTAACAACTTTTGAATTTAATCTTAAATCACCTGTATGTATATTGAGCAGAATTCCCCCCCCCCCTTGGAGTAGCATAAACTTATCCTAAAATCATATCTCAATCAGTTCTTATGACCCGTCATTATCTACGGCAGGCTGGAATGGCTGGAGGCGAGGATTATGTTTTCTCTCTATTCAAAGATTTGCACACATTTTCACGATTTTTCAAAAATAGCAGATCTACAAGCTCATAGCGCGGCACTCGTTGCCGCGCTATGAGCTTGTATATCTGCTATTTTTGAATAGCCAAAGTGTAAAAGAATGCTTTTTAGCTCAAATCAAGAAGTGACACAGATGCTTTCCAGGTTATTCAGTGCCATTGACGTCGCCGATGTCATAAAAAAATTAAAATAATCAGAACCCAAGATATCATGATTTGAAAATGTGCTGCTCCATTCACTTCTTGTTTAACTTCTTACTGAAAAAGGCTGTATCTCGGCTCCTGAGCACTTTTTTTTTTCAATGTATTTTTGGCCTTGGCACAGGGATGATAAAGCCAGAAATAAGTTTGGCACTGAATGAGTAATGGGTTAATATCGGCCACCACTGGGCTGATCTGTGTGAAACTTTGCACACACACACTCCCAGTAGGTCAAAAAAGAACCTCTTCCATGAATTCTTGAAATCGGCCTGGTGGTGGCGCTATAACTGGCCACTGGCCATCTTCATAATTGTGTGATGGCTGACTCAGCAGCCACGCATTGAGACTATTGAGATTCTTCCTTTTGGTTTATTTATTTAGTTTGTTTATTTTCAGTTGTACATTATACACACATGCAACCTGATGTACATAACCACACACAACCAGTGGGAATAACAGTTTATTGTTTAGTTGTTTTCCTGTGAGTTATTCATTTGCATTTGAGTTGACTGAGTTTTCTTTGAGTCACCAGTTCTGTGGGAAGCTGCTGACAGAAATAGAGATGATAGGCTGGTCAAAGGAATGGGAATCAGCTGCTCCATATCGGCAGCTAATGTGGACAATTGGACTGCACCACAGTCTCTCTGCACCATGGGGAGGGGCAGGGGTTATTAGAGTGTGTTTAAGTGGTAGTCTGTGTCTTTTCCCCCTTTTGTGTTCACGGTGGTCTGACCCGTCCCTATATATGTCCACCTCATGTGACATCATGGGTAGTTCAGTTGTGTTGATCAGTTCAGTTTTGTTTAGTTATTTAAGTGTATTTCATTAGTTTTTGGACCCACTTTTTTTTATTATTCCTTAAATAATTTATTTGAAACAAAAACCAAAAAAACAACAAAAATATTTTAACCCAACACAAAGTTTCCCTGTGTCTCTCCTTCCGACCAACTCGGTCCCAGACAATTGGATATATATATGTCACAGGGAAATTGGCATTCCAGGGAAATTGAAAGGGGAGCGCTTGTTTTTAGGCGTGGGGCTGCGAGGCGGGGCTTTGATGCGAGGACGAGAACGACAACAACAACATAGCAACCAGGAAGCCTCAGTGGCACACTTCGATAATCTTTGGACTCCCCATCCTCTACCACTGGGAGTCTGGGTTTGACTCCCGCTTGGGACATTACTTTTTCAAACAACAGCGGACTACTTTTTTTCGCCGATAAAGTATAGTTTTGGACCCATGACGGAGGCGCGCCGACTCAGCAGACCTTGAGGCAGAGGAGTCGCGCCCGAGCGCCTCCAGGCGCGAGTGCCCGCGACGACCGGCCGATGGTCTGCTAGTCGACTAAGCGCCGTCCGGGTTATGTACCGATAGGCACAGAATTGTAAATGATGTTGTGGGGACTGCGTTTGCCCCAACTGCCACTCACTGCACTAACATAGCCCGCCAGCCCCGCCCCTCGCCCCCTTGTGCTTCGCGGGTGTGTGTGAGCGTGTGTGTGCGCGCGCGCGTGTGCTCGTTTGTGCGCGTGTGCATGCGTGCGTGTGTGGTGTGGGGCTCATGTCTGGCTTGCATTGCCCTCTAGCGTTGGTTCTACAGAATTGCCTGGGGGGCGGTGAAAACAAGTGCTCCCCTTTCAATTTCCCTGGAATGCCAATTTCCCTGTAACATATACATTATGTCCCAAAATGGGTCAGGGACCTGATGTTTGGGAAACTGGGCTGCACACGATGCATATGATAAGTGCTGTGCAGCAGACGGTGAACAATGCAGAGCAGTGATTAGACGAGTCAGTCACTGTAATAAGGCTGTGTTTCTTTCTAGACGCGGCTCAGTCATGTGTTTGAAGGAGCGCTCCACACTGATGATTCTGCCACGAGGAGCGGCTGTCTCAGGAGATGAGCCAGTGAAGCATCAAGCAGAAGAACTTGACACCCTGGTGGGATGGAGAGCCAGGAGGTTAGTTTGACATTATTTAACTTGAAACTCCATCAGAGCGCCACTCCAACGTGCGATTGCGGAGGGTCGTGCGAACAGCCTTAAGTCCTCAGTGACTGAGAGCTTCCTGCTATCCGCATAATACGACCAACTCTGTGTCAGAAAAGCACGCAATCCAATACCAATGTTACTTGAGTAAAGTACAAAAGTATTGGCGTCAAAATATACTTAAAGCACCAAAAGTAAAAGTACTAAAATGTTTGAAAATAGCAGATCTACAAGCTCACAACGCGTCGCGATGCGACACGTTGTGAGCTTGTAGATCTGCTATATTCAAATAGCCTAGGTATAAAATAGGGCTAAAGTGGTTAATGTATGTTTTATAATATAATCATTTCTGCAAAGTAAAGTTTTCAAATAATTGTAGTGGAGTAAAAGTACAACATTTGCCTCTGAGATGTGCAGTAGTGGAGAACAAATTTAAGTAGTGAAAAAAATACTCCATTAAAGTAAAAGTACCTCAAAATTGTACTTAAGTACAGTAGGCTACTTACGTAAATGTACTTAGTTACTTGTTTCCACCACTGGGACCATGGAGTTGCTAGCCTGCTCTATTCACCTGCCAGTAATAAACGTATATGCGGTATGTACAGTAAACAGTTGGGGGGGGGGGGGGGGGTCATTTCTGGTGTTAAAGTAATACTAGGTAACTTTTTCAATAAAACTAAAGTTAAATTGTATATCTTTTGTGAGTGGCAGATGTTTCACAACACCCACTCCATGAATTTCACCCCTGAAAGCCTTTTATTTATATATTTTCTATTGAACGGTGTCGGGGGAGACTCTCCCGCGAAAATGACGTCATCTGGCCGGAAAACGGAAGCGGAAATGCACCGGTTTCCTGTTTGGCCAGGAACTACCGCACTGGTTTCCTGTTTGGCCAGGAACTACCGCGCTAATAACAAAAAGGAAACTCACGCTGTTTTTAAGAGATTGTATGATTTGAAGATCGAAAAACAACAGAAAAAAAAAAACACAGCTCACGGTAACTAAAGCTCCACTGGCTAAGAGAAACGATCCACAGATCGTATAAAACAATTAAAAGAACGCTTTTTTGAAACGCTTCCGTCTTCCGGTGAAAACAAATGGAATTCTGGGTAACAGAGGAATAAACGAACGGCCTGCAGTGACGGTAATGACCAGCAGAGGCTGCTAAAAATCATTATTTGTGGACCTGCATTGTATAACTTTAAGCTTAGACTTTTCATAGAGTCTAGTTACACGTTGCAGACAGGTGCTCTTTCTTTCATGGTGGTTTTGACGGAGGGTATAAGGAGTGCAAGTCTCTCGTTACAGGCCTGCCTGATATATGATGATATGACTGACCTTATCAACCCATAGTTGGCATACGGTACATCCCGACCTCCATCCATCCGTTGACAGTGCTTGACATGTGATAATCATCCCAGGATGCGGGGGAAGGAATAATTGATGCTTAATCCAATTCATCTTCTTGACATCGCACCTCAAAATGTGTTCATGTTAACCCATTAGGACCTGGAACGCATCTCTGTCATTTTTTGATTTGAGCTAAAAAAGCATTATTTTACACTTTGGCTATTCAAAAATAGCAGATCTACAAGCTCATAGCGCGGCACCGAGTGCCGCGCTATGAGCTTGTAGATCTGCTATTTTTGGAAAATCGTGAAAATGTGTGAAAATCTTTGAATAATCTTTTAGAGTGAAAATGTTTAGCTAAAATCTTTGCCGGGGGGTCCCTGGAACAACATATTTTGAGATGGGGGTCCATGGCCAAATACAAAAAAATTTGGTCATTGACATGAAAATGACATGATCGAGCGCCACTGATATAGAAACATAATGTTTATTCAGAATACTGTTGAGATTTAGAAGACATTTGTTGAATCGGCTTCAGGTCTTAATGGGTTAATGTTCCCTCCACTGTGTGGCCGAGCAGAGCTGTTCAAGTAGCTCAAATATGATGTCAGGCATAAGGCTGAAAGGTACAAGATACACGCTTCTCTTTATTTTTTTTGATTGTTTTGTGTGTATGTTCATATTGTAACATTTACCTTTGTTTAGACTCCTCGGGCATTGTGGCAGCCTTAGTATCCCTGGCTAATAAGCCAAATATACCGTAATACATTATAATGGGCCTCTATAACTACAATAAATGTTTTAAAACACCTTGAATATTGTATTTATTTTAGAAACAGTTCATCTTTCACTCAATAGGGGCAACAATGCCCGTCGTTGATGATGTCCATAGCCCTATGGAATTTGTGGAATGCAGGTGGAAAAATCAACATTTAAAATATTGATTTGATGCTCATTAGTAGTATTAAGTTGTTTTTTATTTTCACAGGCATTCCATACATTCCATAGGGCTAGACCACACATGGACAAATTACATCATCAACTTGCGACGGGCATTGCCCCTATTGAGTGAAAGATGAACTATATCTAAAATAAATACAATATTTAAGTTTTTTTTTTTTTACATTTTAGTTATAGAGGACAATTATAATGTATTAAGGCTTATTACTATTATTTGGCTTATTAGCCAGGGATCCTTTTAAACCCCTAACTGTTCCCCAGGCTCCGTATCATTGCACCCGCTGCCCCTAACAGTTAGGATGGGTAGGTAATAACACAGAGGACAAATTTCACGTTTAGGGCACGGTTTGTTCTAGCCTGGTAAACACTCCCTCCGGAAATCTCATTTGTCATTTATTTCAGGAGTGAGTCTGGCATGATCGCCCATTCTGCAATTTTGGCTGTGGGCTGGAGTTGGGCGGGAGTAATACCGTTGACTGACAACCCCTTCAGCCAATCAGCAGTGTTCCCCTTCAGCCAATCAGCAGTGCATTTTTACCACCTCCAGACTAATGTGACGCAACGGGACTTTTGAGACGGCCATGCCCAAAATAGGTTGCCTTATTCGGATACATGCGTGTCACTGCCCGCCCCTGCCGGTTCTCAGAATTTTTTTTTAGTTAAACAACTAAGTTCTATCCAAACGATATCTTAAAAGTAAATTCCGTGCCTCAAAAAAGAAGTTTGAGAGCGTTTTAAAACCGGAAGTAAGAAGTAAAGACAACGCACAAACAACAATGGCTGCCGTTCGTTTTGTCGGCTGCACTCAGGCTGCACTCGGCTCCATTGGGGCTCACTCGAACTCGCCACCTGATTGGCCAACTTTTGCTGTCAATCACAGAACGATGAGCGACGACGCTGATAGGCTCGGTTTTTTGGTAATGCGCTAGAAACGCCCATACAGGCCTTCATGCCAGACTCCTTCCTGAAATCAAATGGAAATGAGATTTTCCGGAGGGAGGGGCTTTACCAGGCTAGGTTTGTTCTACCTATGGGGCGGAATCTGCCAATTATTTTTCAATGACAATCGCATGGTTTGATGGTCTTGCGCATCTTTCCGCTTGTTGCCCACACCTATTGCGTTTATGCGTTCTATGCTGATTTCCCCCCTCTGTCCAATCGGGTGAGTCAAAGGCTGAATGTCCCAAGACTCAGGAAGCGACATGGTGCTCGCGATTGGCTGTAGCTGTTGGGTGGGAGGGTCCTGAAAGTGAGTGACAAGTAGGTCACTGGTCATTCGGACAGAATGCTCTGCAAGCTACTCCGTTTTTTTTAGCATGCGCTGGCTGCAAAAAACTGTCGGCCGCGCACAACATGAGTTTAACAGCGGGCAACCATATGCTGGTGTGACCGTGCCCTTACCCCACATGTAACACAAAGGAAGTCCACCAGCATTCATCACTATGAGCACTTTATGCTCTTGCCAAGATCAAAAAGTGCTCCGTCTGCCTGTGAGCTGCATTGTGACTGCACTGTGGGAAGCTTGTAGGTCTGCTATTTTCTCAGCCAAGAAATTTGGTGTAGAGCGTGAAAAGGAGGCGGCCTCGTATAGACCCCTGGGGGACTCCTTTCAACAACGTATACAGGGTTTAGGTGGATAATTTAACTTGGAACTTGTTTTAATGTGCCTTCTGCTTCACTGTGACACCCAGAGGTTTAACCCATTAAGACCGGGAACGCATCTGTGTGTCATTTTAAGATTTATTTGGCTATTCAAAAAATAGCAGATCTACAAGCTCATAGCACGGCACTCTGTGCCGATGAGCTTGAGTAGATGTGCTATTTTTTTAATCATATATATATTTTAAAGGGAACATTTGTAACTCAAATCTTTGCTTCTGGGGGGGTCCGTGGAACGAAATAATTTGAGATGGGGGTGCATGGCCAAAATATATATCAATTTGGGTGGTTCTTGACTTGAAAAAAGTTTGAGGACCACTGATATTATAGCAACATAAGTGTTTTAAAAAAACTGAAGCAAAGATTTGAGTTACAAATGTTCGCTCTAAAAAATATATATATATTCAAAGATTTGCACACATTTTCACGATTTTTCAATACATAGCAGATCCACAAGCTCATAGCGCGGCACTCGGTGCTCGGTGCTATTTTTGAATAGCCCAAAGAAATCTTATAAATGACACAGATACGTTCCCGGATTTAACGCTTTAAAGCCCTCTCACTAGGACATTGGTGACACTACTTTTCCCTCATATTTCAAGTTCAGATGAGTGAGTCTAGCTGTGGAAGGCCTTCCTTACCTCTCTCCAGGTGACAGATGATTCATTCTAATCAAAATATTCATGAGTTCAAGTGCTCTCTCTCTCCGCGTTCCCGTCCTCCATGTTTCTATTTCAGGCTGTCATTTCTTATCTTGGTGGTCACGGCGCCAGGCAGGCACCAGCGCCTGTGAACTTGAGGCTCCAACATGATCTGTGAACCTGGCAACCTATAAGGTACTCCAGTGAAAATGGACTCAACCCCAGTCATGGCCTGACAATGAGAGGTTCTTTTCGACCCACTTGCATATCCCATTAAGACCGGGAAATAATCTGTCATTTTTAGATTTCTTTGGCTATCCAAAAATAGCAGATATACAAGCTATGAGCTTGTAGATCTGCAATTTTCTTGAAAAATCGTTTTTTTGCCAATATTTGAATATATATATACATTTTTAACTCAAATCTTTGTGATAGGGGTCCGTGGCCAAATACATTTCATTTTGGTGGTCCTTGACATGAAAAAGTTTCAGAACCACTGATATTATAGCAACATACGTTTAAAAAAAAGAATAAACTGTTAGGATTTAGGAGACATTTGTAGAATCCCCAGCAAAGATTTGAGTTTAAAAAGTTTGCTTTAAAAAACATATATATTCAAAGATTTGCAAAACTTTTCACTACAAAACTTTTTCTACAAAAATGTAGATCTACAAGCTCATAGCACTTGGTGCCGCGCCATGAGCTTGTATATCTGCTATTTTTGAATAGCCAAAGTATAAATACAGATCTCTTTCCCAGTCTTAATGGGATATTTTTGCATTACTGCATATTGCATTCATTATTTTTTTTGGTCCAGTTTACTTACTCTTAAAGCAGTAGTTCACCCCAAAAATGACCTATTTTCTATCAATTACACACACGCCATGAGAGCCTTGAATTCACGGAGATTTTTTGGCTCAATCTCCATGAATTCAAGGCTTCATGGGGTGAACTACTGTACTGTAAAGCGGAACTCAGACTGCAGGATTAAACGATGTGTAACTCTGGTAGCGTCACACACAACAGGATAATCTAATAAGATTAGCTCATAAGATTATTTTAAAAATATTGTACATACTGCAAGATTTTAAAATAATGGGGCCTCACACACTACAGGATATATTTGTACGATTTTCGGGCTTGCTGGAGCAACACAAACCTCATGTCATCTGATCTCATGTGATAACAAGCAGAATGCAGAAGCAGAGCAGCAGATGTAAACAACAAACAGAGCAGTGGTGACAGATGAACGGCTGTGATATGTGTCTGAGAAGTCATGTTATAGACAGTTGTGTTCTTGCCACATATGTACAGTACAAGCCTCAGCTCTCAAACACACCACAGGTTGTTTGGACCGGTGGCCGTGTCAAAAAAGTCCACTCATTCACTTCAAGCCCTCACACTAGAGGATAATCTTGCCCAATATACGCTCACGATCTAGGCTGGGGTAGATCCACCCCCCCACCCCCATTATCGGGGGGGGGGGGGGCATTCCTGACCCCAAATATCCCTGATTATCTTGTAATGTGAGTGGGGATTTAGTCATTGACATCTGCTTTCGCTGCTTTATTTTTTAGGTGAGTTGCGTTTAACATCGTGATTCATCACCTCAAACTTTCTCCGTCTTTCCCAGCCCTATGGTCCAGCCCTATGGAATGTATGGAATGCATGTGCTAATAAAAATGTATTTAAAATATTGTTTTGATGCTCATATTGACCTTAGAAAGTTCTTTTTTTTTAATAAAAAACATGCCAATAACATTCCTTAGGGCTGGACCCCACATGATCAAATGACATCATCAACTTAACGACGGGCGTTGTCCCCCTTGAGTAAAAGATGAACTATTTATAAAATAAATACAATATTTAAGGTGTTTTTATAATGTATGTAAGGCAATCATAATGTATTAAGGCATATTTGGCTTATTAGCCAGGAATCCTTTTAAAGGTAAAGAAAGAAAAAAATTAACCCTTATTTGATTGATTGAATACTTCATGAACACGTTTGTTAACAGTACAGGTAGTTATGCTAAAAAGATAACACAAAAAGACCCAGGGGGCTTGTTTCCATTGTGGAAATTGTATTGTATACAATACAATACATATTGGTAGGTATAAAACTCAGCAGCATCAACAGGTATATTTACAGAGGAGGGGTGGGGTGGGGGTGGGGTGCAGAGGATGCTACTACCAAGGTGTTGAAGGAGTTAAACTATGCTGAGTTGTATTTTGAGGTCAGCCATTCTTTTAGTTTAGTTTAGAGTTTGGGTCTGCTGAGAAATAATCTGCCCAGGTTCACTTCAAAACAAACTTCAGTGAATGAATTCCACATGACTATGTACTGGCAGGCCATAAATAAAACATTTTTAGGATGGAAGCCGTGGGCCATATAAAGTCTGCCCTCGTGCCACAATTGTCCCCCGGGCCAAACTTTGGACACGTCTGCCATAGGCTATTAACCCATTAAGACCTGAGGCCGATTCTACAAAATGTCCTCTAACGTTTTTCTGAAAAACTTATGTTGCTATATGAGTGGTGCTCAAACTTTTTCATGTCAAGGACCCCCAAAACTATGTATTTGGCCGCAGACCCCCATCTCAAACAATTTTGTTCCAGGAACCCCCAGAAGCAAAGATTTGAGTTAAAAATGTTCGCTTTAAAAAATATATATATATTCAAAGTTTTGTCACAAATGTTCACGATTTTCAAAAATAGCAGATCTACAAATCTAACATGACACAGATGCTTTCCCGGTTTTAATGGGTTAAAAAAAAGAATAATGTCTTCCCTGACATCACAGGACAACAACGCTAAGGAAACATTGAACCCTTTTCTTCTCCTTCCAGGTCAAGTTCCTTCTTTCCCTCCAGGTTCTGGTTCACAGCGCCAGATCAAAAAGCGTCCCTCTTGTCATGTCCGTGCTGCGGGTCATTGCTCAGGCGGGTCAGCAGCGCTGCAGGGATCAATAGAAGATGACATGCAACGCTTATCTGTGCTGAGCCTCCTTGAGGCGGACGTGTTAACTGTGTGTAGCTTAGTGAACGGGTTCTCAAAGTGGGGTCCGCTGGTCCTTGAGGGGGTTCCAGGGGATCCCCATGCAGCTAAATGATCGGTAACTCTGAGAGTGCGCGAAGGGAACCAAATGGACCCTTTACGGGTCCATTTGGTTCCATTCGCGCACTCTCAGAGCTATCGGGGGATCTACTGGGCCTAATATTCATTTCAAACCGGGGAGGGGGTGGGGGTCCTTAAAAATTCTAAAGGTTGAGAAACATGTCAAAGAGTCCCTAAGCAAGGCACTTATCCCCTCACAGAGCATTCCCTCATTATGACCATCTGAGCAGCCATCAGCTGGGCGAAGCTGAAAGTGAATTTCCCCTCCAACTTCTAAACATAATATCTAAACATCAAAGACACTGTATATCGTCTCTGTCCGGTGGAAAACCTCATATGTCCAAAACTGTTACTTTTCAGGGTAAAAAAAAAAGCAAAAGTAGCAGATATACAAGCCCGACAGCAATGATATGGTAGAGTGCAGAAGCTGGTATTAGTACCGTTCTGCATTAAACCTTATTTCCCCTGGCCTCGGGTCTCATTTATCAAGCTGTGCATCAATGTAATCGCTCCTAACTCACACCACACCACGGGACATCATGTTACATTCCCTGTACGGTGGCATTCATCCCGGTTTTGGCAGTAGTGGAAAGTAACTACGTGTATTTACTCTAAGTACTGTACTTAAGTAATATATTTAGGTACTTTTACTTTACTTGAGTAGTTAAATTTTTTAATACTTAATACTTGTGCTCCATTACATGTCAGAGGCAAATATTGTTCTTTTTACTCCTCTACAACGATTTGAAAACTTTAGTTACTTGATTTTGATTATTAATACAAAAGTTACATTAACCAATTAACCCGTATTTTATGCTTTAGCTATTTGAAAATAGACAAAGTGATCTTCAAGTTCACAACAAGCTTATAGATCTGCTATTTTCAGAGATGTTTTCCAAATTTGAATACAGTTATGAAATGGAATATTCGGCACGATGAGTACCTTTACGTCTGGTACATTAAGTGTATTTTGATGCCAGTACTTTTACTCATTTAAATGAATACAGGCCTTTTACTTGTATGTTGTCTGCATTGGCATATTGATACTTTTACTAGTAAGTAAAACATCAGAGTACTTCTTAAACCACTGGGTTTTGGGGACGTCATGTTTCAGTCCCTGTACAGCGGCATTTTCATCCAGGCTTTTTCTGGGGAAAAGTGATTTGTGTGTGTGTGAATTTCACAGTGTTGCAAAAGCATGAATAAATATACAGTACAATGGGTTTTCCAGAGACACAAAGCTGGGAGAGAGTACACATTATATGCGCTGAACCCAACAATGGGCACAGTGCACTGCCATGGTGGCGTCAGTGAAGTTTGGGTAATTGTATCTTTCTTTATGCAAATGTCTAGAGGATGTGTTATGCATTTTGCATGGCAGTGAAGAAACAATGCTCTTTGCAAGTGAGCTTGTTAAAATACAACAGTCGTATGTTATGCTCTGTGTAGATGGCTGTGTGTCCTTTATACTGTATGCCTCAGCCAGCAGGACAGCTGTAGTCATTTTGTTTTTGTTTTGTCCGTCCGTCCGGACAGACGTGCTTATGGACAGACCCACATACTGTACATATGTACTGTATATACATACATCCCAACCTTGTGAATGTGATATCTCAGGAACGCATGGGGAACCGCGGACCGTGGATGTCACAAACGTAACACCTGGACTTGCGAGGCAAACTGTTGCTCTGATCTGCACCAAACTGGGCACAAAACATGACTGCCATCAGAATAACCACACCAGGGCCCCCCTGGACAGCAGCTACAGTGACAGTTACTTCAGAACCATGGACAGCAGCTACAGTGACAGTTACTTCAGGCCATGGACAGCAGCTACAGTGACAGTTACTTCAGAACCATGGACAGCAGCTACAGTGATAGTTACTATAGAACCATGGACAGCAGCAACTGTGATAGTTACTTCAGAACCATGGACAGCAGCTACAGTGATACTTACTTCAGAACCATGGACAGCAGCTACAGTGATAGTTACTTCAGGCCATGGACAGCAGCTACAGTGACAGTTACTTCAGAACCATGGACAGCAGCTACAGTGATAGTTACTATAGAACCATGGACAGCAGCTACAGTGATAGTTACTATAGAACCATGGACAGCAGCTACAGTGATAGTTACTATAGAACCATGGACAGCAGCAACAGTGATACTTACTTCAGAACCATGGACAGCAGCAACTGTGATAGTTACTTCAGAACCATGGACAGCAGCTACAGTGATACTTACTTCAGAACCATGGACAGCAGCTACAGTGATAGTTACTTCAGGCCATGGACAGCAGCTACAGTGACAGTTACTTCAGAACCATGGACAGCAGCTACAGTGATAGTTACTATAGAACCATGGACAGCAGCAACAGTGATACTTACTTCAGAACCATGGACAGCAGCAACTGTGATAGTTACTTCAGAACCATGGACAGCAGCTACAGTGATACTTACTTCAGAACCATGGACAGCAGCTACAGTGATACTTACTTCAGAACCATGGACAGCAGCAACAGTGATAGTTACTATAGAACCATGGACAGCAGCAACAGTGATACTTACTTCAGAACCATGGACAGCAGCTACAGTGATAGTTACTTCAGAACCATGGACAACAGCTACAGTGATAGTTACTTCAGAACCATGGACAACAGCTACAGTGATAGTTACTTCAGAACCATGGACAGCAGCTACAGTGATACTTACTTCAGAACCATGGACAACAGCTACAGTGATAGTTACTATAGAACCATGGACAACAGCTACAGTGATAGTTACTTCAGAACCATGGACAGCAGCTACAGTGATACTTACTTCAGAACCATGGACAACAGCTACAGTGATAGTTACTATAGAACCATGGACAACAGCTACAGTGATAGTTACTATAGAACCATGGACAACAGCTACAGTGATAGTTACTTCAGAACCATGGACAGCAGCTACAGTGATAGTTACTTCAGAACCATGGACAGCAGCTACAGTTACTTCAGAACCATGGACAGCAGCTACAGTGATAGTTACTTCAGAACCATGGACAGCAGCTACAGTGATAGTTACTTCAGAACCATGGACAGCAGCTACAGTGATAGTTACTTCAGAACCATGGACAGCAGCTACAGTGATAGTTACTTCAGAACCATGGACAACAGCCGCAGACATCTCTGTGTTATGTTCAGGCCCTCTCTCTCTCTTTCTCGCTCTCTCTCTCTCTGAGAGAGATTTACACGTTCTCACTTTCTGCCATCAGAAGAGCCAGAGGCACACCGTTGCCCCAATCCGCACAAACGCTGTTCAGGGGTCTGCTGTGACAATTCTCACACTAAGGGGCCGAGTCAGAGGCCCCCCGGGGGCCACAGGTGCACCGTTGCTCAAATCCGCACCAAACTTGGCACGAACACTGTTCAGGGGTCTGCCAAGACAATAGTCCATATAGGGGCAACATTTGGCCCCCGAGGGGCCACAGGCCACCATTGTTCCAATCCGCACCAGACGTGCCACAAACACTGTTGAGGGGTCTGCCATGAGAATAGTCAGACGGCAGACAAAACGTACATTTAACGTTCTATGCACGTTCCACAAGGTTGGTTATCAAGGTCAATATTATTAACCAGACTGTGTTTCAAATCCAAATAGGAAGTGACAGTTCCTAAATGAAGACACAGTGTGTTCTCAACTCAATGCTAATGATGCAAAGTGTAATTTAAGCTCAAGTGCAACTGCCTCAGTCCTGCAATCAGTGGGTTATTTTATTCTAAGAAAAATACATTTCCAAAACATGATACAGTACAGTATGTCCATTGTCGAAAACAATTATACGCACGACATAATTACATATCATTGAACTCTTGAGTCTGTCCTTAAATTGAATAAAAAAGATGTTTCAGAGCTTTTAGCATAATGCATTTAATTTAATTTTATTCTATATGCCAGTATATGTCCAAGAAAATGACAAGACGTTTGCTTTGTTGACGTTACCAATGGCATTTTATTGTTTGCCATTTCCAGGAAAATGGAATATAGATTTTCATGACTCAGTGTGCACTCGGGAATTCCAGCCAATTAAATCAGGTTCAAGTTAGAAATGTAATAGACTTCACAGCAGTCCTGCCATCGTGGTAACAAAGTGGGTTGGTGGAGTTGTCAGTCCACAAATGCACTTAAAATGCATTTCTCACAAATGCTTTAGGTCATGTCTAGGGGTTTAAGTACAAACAAAAACGAGCACACTCAGTCTATATAGATGCAATTTGCCGAAGATAAGAAAATAATAGCCAGCACTCCGAAGTCCTTGTGGCACTTTTTCGGCGTCAAGCCTTCCTCGGCGTGTATTGGAAGGCTTAGCGCCGAAACGCGTCCGTGTATGGCTACTTCTACTTCTAAAACACAATTGATCATCGATTTTGATTAAATCAATCAATTTTGCGGAGACAACTGATTTTTTTTCCAATCCTTTAAAAATCGGGAAAGCAACTGTCATTTTAGATTTTTGCGGTGACTATTCAAAAATAGCAGATATACAAGCTCACAGCGCGTCGAGCGCCACGAGCGTGTTCATTTGCTATTTTTGAACATTTTTAAAAAATTGAGGGTAATCTTGAGAACTACTGATTTAGAAGGCATATTATGTAGAATCGGCCTCAGGTCTTAATGGGTCAAAGTAGCGAAACTAGCCGATCTACAAGCTCACCACGCGTTGCATTGCGACGCGTGGTGATCTTGTAGATCAAGTAAATGTACTTTGTCACTGTCCACCACTCGCAGTAAGTCCAGCCTCGACGTTGTGTCTCATGTGGGACACCTCATTGCCCTGAATACCATTTCATGGGGATTTTAAAGTGTTAAGTGTGTTAAGTGTGACCTACAGCCCTACATAAAAACAGACCAACCAGCTTTAATTTTAATGTCATCTTTTTGTAGTAATTGGTTCCCCCCCCCCCTCCAGATCTCATTTAGATGTAAAAACTAATTTTCCTCAGTTTTATGTAATAATGCTTTTTTTTGTGTGTGTGTATTGACTTCAAAAGAGAGCTGCTCTCCTTTGAAGTCAGCCGTCCCTTATGTTGAGATGTTTTGGGTAAGGAGAGAAGTAATTGCTGTGGGTTATTTTAGGGTAGTTAAGTGTTGGCGTAGCCAACGACGGTTTGGAATAAGTGCAGAGGGTCCTCCTCTGCAGAAATCCCACATGCCTCGGTCTCAGTGAAGAGATGGATGGAATACGGACAGGGAGGGAGCCAGGAGTCCATTTTAACCCATTAAGACCTGAGGCGATTCTTAAAAATGTTTTCTAAATCCTAACGTTTTTTTTTGAAAAAAATCTAAAAAAAAAGATTTTTCAAGATTTTTCAAGATTTTTCAAAAATAGCAGATCTACAAGCTCATAGCGCGGCACTCGGTGCCGCGCTATGAGCTTGTATATCTGCTATTTTTGAATAGCCAAAGACATCTAAAGTGACACAGATGCGTTCCAGGTCTTTAAGGGTTAAATCTGGCCCCTATATTTCCCCCAGTGGGGCACCATGCATTTTTAACGCTACTTTTATTTTTTCATGTTGCTTGAACCATGCTGTTATATTGACATTATTGTCTTTCTATGAAGCCTCATTATTGATGAAACATCAATGAATGTTCAAGAAAAATACTTGGCATACATTATGTACATTTATTGAACAGAGAGAGTTTTTTTCTCCCGGTTGATTTATAACACACCATAAGACGTGTGGAATGGGTCTTTAAATTATGTTAAAGGAAATTCCTTTCCTTATCAACTAAAGTGAATGTCTTTGAGTCAGCGGTTCCCAACTTTTTCTGAATCAGGGCCCCCACTTAACACGGCAGCCGAAGGCTATTCAGATATTTTAATGACGACGGCCGACGTTTGTAGCTCTGCTACAACATCCTGCAAAGCTGACTTCAATGCAGCTACAAAGCCACAAAACCACTACGTGTTGTTTAACCATTTCCACTCACTTTCTCTCTTCACACAATTCCTGCTTGTGATGGGGGACACACTAATTATTTCCGTCTTCTAGATCACTGTTTGGGTCGCCGACCAATTTTTATGAGTAGCGGGTAAATATCCCCTTTTTTTTTTCCATTTCTAACATTTAAAAAATCTATATTATTTCAAAAGATTTAAAAACGTTTAAACAAAGAAATTACAACTTTTCAATTAAAAACCATTCCAACATTTTTCAAAAGTTCAAAAAATCTAATAATTTCTATAAAAAAAAAGAAAAGAAAAAGTTGATGAAGTAGTGAAAATAGCAGATCCACTAGTTCACAACGCCGGGCATTGTGAGATTCTGCTTGTAGATCTGCTATTTTCACTAGTTTGGGTCACGGGCAAACATCTAGACTTGTCTTGAAAAAGTTAACTGGACTAGATCCATGTTCTTTTTAACATAGATATAGAAACCTAGATACCTCATTGGCCGCTGCAGTTCATTGGAGAGACCTGTATCGCGGCCGCCATATTAGAGGAGGCCCACTTCCTGACTACTGGCCAATCACAACACGTCTTTTCCGGGACCTGACCGTGACAGACGCTGCATCGCTTTGTAGCTTTGTATCTTTTGTAGCTGCCAGAGTGAATGCAGCATTAGTATGAACTTAGTTTGTAGTACATCTATGTGTGCCTGGCTGTGAACGCAGCATTAGTATGAACTTAGTTTGTAGTACATCTATGTGTGCCTGGCTGTGAACGCAGCATTAGTATGAACTTAGTTTGTAGTACATCTATGTGTGCCTGGCTGTGAACGCAGCATTAGTATGAACTTAGTTTGTAGTACATCTATGTGTGCCTAGCTGTGAACGCAGCATTATAGTATGAACTTAGTTTGTAGTACATCTATGTGTGCCTGGCTGTGAACGCAGCATTATAGTATGAACTTAGTTTGTAGTACATCTATGTGTGCCTGGCAAGCCCCCAGAGTTGCTGAGAAACATTGAAGCTGCCACCCCAGTGGCCAAAGCTGGAACTGCAGGCGGGGAGAAATGCACGCGCAAAACATACTGAGAGATATTTATATTTATACATATAAATATGTAAACATATTATACATACATACATATGCATTTACATATAAATATGCATCTCGAGTGTATTTAATAAATATCTCGCGTTCAATCCTTGACACACGGGCTGCCGTAGAACGCAAAAAGGACACTAGTGCGCATGCTCATAACTCTATGGGGATACAAAATCGAACCAATAATTCTACTTCCGGCAGGTTTCCGGGTGCTTCAAAACGCCACTGAGCACATTCATTGAAATGATAGCTGGGGGCGGGGCAATCCGCCCTCTAGTTATATTATACCTCTATGGTGCCTGGCTGTGAACGCAGCATTATAGTATGAACTTAGTTTGTAGTACATCTATGTGTGCCTGGCTGTGAACGCAGCATTATAGTATGAACTTAGTTTGTAGTACATCTATGTGTGCCTGGCTGTGAACGCAGCATTATAGTATGAACTTAGTTTGTAGTACATCTATGTGTGCCCGGCTGTGAACGCAGCATTATAGTATGAACTTAGTTTGTAGTACATCTATGTGTGCCCGGCTGTGAACGCAGCATTATAGTATGAACTTAGTTTGTAGTACATCTATGTGTGCCCGACTGTGAACGCAGCATTATAGTATGAACTTAGTTTGTAGTACATCTATGTGTGCCTGACTGTGAACGCAGCATTATAGTATGAACTTAGTTTGTAGTACATCTATGTGTGCCTGGCTGTGAACGCAGCATTATAGTATGAACTTAGTTTGTAGTACATCTATGTGTGCCTGACTGTGAACGCAGCATTATAGTATGAACTTAGTTTGTAGTACATCTATGTGTGCCTGGCTGTGAACGCAGCATTATAGTATGAACTTAGTTTGTAGTACATCTATGTGTGCCCGGCTGTGAACGCAGCATTATAGTATGAACTTAGTTTGTAGTACATCTATGTGTGCCCGGCTGTGAACGCAGCATTATAGTATGAACTTAGTTTGTAGTACATCTATGTGTGCCCGGCTGTGAACGCAGCATTATAGTATGAACTTAGTTTGTAGTACATCTATGTGTGCCCGGCTGTGAACGCAGCATTATAGTATGAACTTAGTTTGTAGTACATCTATGTGTGCCTGGCTGTGAACGCAGCATTATAGTATGAACTTAGTTTGTAGTACATCTATGTGTGCCCGGCTGTGAACGCAGCATTATAGTATGAACTTAGTTTGTAGTACATCTATGTGTGCCTGGCTGTGAACGCAGCATTATAGTATGAACTTAGTTTGTAGTACATCTATGTGTGCCCGGCTGTGAACGCAGCATTATAGTATGAACTTAGTTTGTAGTACATCTATGTGTGCCTGGCTGTGAACGCAGCATTATAGTATGAACTTAGTTTGTAGTACATCTATGTGTGCCCGGCTGTGAACGCAGCATTATAGTATGAACTTAGTTTGTAGTACATCTATGTGTGCCTGGCTGTGAACGCAGCATTATAGTATGAACTTAGTTTGTAGTACATCTATGTGTGCCCGGCTGTGAACGCAGCATTATAGTATGAACTTAGTTTGTAGTACATCTATGTGTGCCTGGCTGGCTGGCTGGCTGGCTGGCAGCTGGTGATGAAGCCATGCTGGCTGGCAGGCAGACAGACAGGGGGTCCGTGCTGAGGACCACTGATTCAGCAGATGGAAAACCCACCTTCTGGAAATAGACCCTGTGTCTGGAAACACACACATGCTATAATAGTGCACGCCTGTATACGCCCGTGCACACGCACACACGCTATATTACCTGCTGCGCGGGTGGGAATGACAACTGGCACCAGGCCAGTGTACAGAAGTGAATGCTTGAGGCTATAATATATATAGTTGCTGTTGCGCAGAAACCTCATATCTCCATATTTTAACTTTTTTGGGTGTTTTGTTTGTAAATTAACCCATTAAGACCTGGAACTGTGTCATTTTTAGATTTGAGATAAAAAACATTATTTTACACTTTAGGCTATTCAAAAATAGCAGATATACAAGCTCATAGCGCGGCACCGAGTGCCGCGCTACGAGCTTGTAGATCTGCTATTTTTGAAAAATCGTGAAAATCTGTGCACATTTTTGAATATATATATATTTTAAAGCGAACATTTTTAACTCAAATCTTTGCTTCTGGGGGTCCCTGGAACAAAATATTTTGATGGGGGTCCGCGGCCAAATACATGTAATTTTGGGGGTCCTTGACATGAAAAAGATTGAGCACCACTGATATAGAAACATACGTTTTTCAGAAAACTGTTGAGATTTAGGAGACATGTAGAATCGGCTTCAGGTCTCAATGGGTTAACGCCATACTTGATCATACTATAGCTTACAGCGTCACACAAAAAGCATCAAAAGTAGCAGATCTGCTGCTTTTGCTATTTTTGAATTTGAATCCTGAAAAGTTAGTTATGGACATACTATGAGGTTTCCACCCGACAGAGATAATATAATGTCTACTACTGTATATATTATTTAGATATAATGTATATACAGTGCACACACACACACACACAGTGGTGGAAAAAGTACTCAAATTCTTTACTTAAGTAAAAGTACCAATACTGCAATATAAAAATACTCTGTTACAAGTAATAGTCCAGAATTCAAAATTTACTTGAGTAAAAGTACAAAAGTATTGGCATCAAAATGTACTTAAAGTATGAAAAGTAAAAGTACTAAATATTTGAAAATAGCAGATCTACAAGCTCACAACGCGTCGCGTTGCGACGCGTTGTGAGCTTGTAGATCGGCTATTTTCAAATTGCCTTGGTATAAAATAGGGCTGAATTGGTAGATGTATGTTTCATGATGTAATAATTTATATCTGAAAAGTAACTAGTAACTGAAGTTTTCAAATAAATGTAGTGGAGTAAAAGTACAATATTTGCCTCCGAGATGTAGTGGAGTAGAAGTAAAAGTATTGGAAATTGGAAATACTCAAGTAAAGTACAAATACCTAAAAAATATACTCAAGTACAGTACTTAACTAAATGTACTTAGTTACTTTCCACCACTGCACACACACACACACACACACACACACACACACACACACACACACACACACACACACACACACACACACACACACACACACACACACACACACACACACACACACACACACACACACACACACACTTACTTGTATACCCAGACACCAATTTGAGCAGATTTTTTTTTTTTTAATGCGTTCAACTGAGCAGTTGGCCTGCAGCAGTGAGGGGGGATACAAGACAATAAATCATCTCGTGACATTTTACCTGAATATTACAATACGTATTGCAGTACTCATCAACTCATAGCTTTTTTACAACATGTTTATCTCTCCACAAAATGGGGACGGGGGAATGATAATGGCCTGTCTACCCCTCTGTCTCTGTGTTGGAATGTTGGAGGAATGTACAGAGCACGGCGGGATTGAGTTTAATTTCATTTTTACTCCCTGCAGCCACCCAAGGTTTTACATAGTTTCTCGATCGGTGGTTCGTTTTCATGCCAATAACCCCCGAAATGAATATGTATTTGTGCCAGGGACGCCCCATACACAGTTAGTTTTGTTAAGATGTTTCCAAAAATATTCATATATTTTTTTTTATAGCAGATTTTTTTTTAAATAGCAGATCTACAAGTTCACGTTCAAGGTTGAAATTGGTTAAAATATATGTCTCTCCCGTGTCTCCTAGGGTAGTTAATACCCCCACAAAAACATGTAGTAATCCTGGTCGCTATACTGCCTCCAGGGCCGGATTACCCATAGACCTTAGGGGGCGACCTTAGGGGGGCGAGAGCAATACATTGCTGCTATGCTCAGGCACCTTTTTTTAGTTTTTATTATCTCAGGTAATTTGTAAATATGTAGATAACTTGTCTGGCCTTCTGTTGCTCTCTTGTTTTGATCTCCTTCCCACTTACCCCCCACCCTCTTCTTCTCCCCCCCCCCTCTTCTTTCTATGGAAACTAACGTTGCGATGGGAACGATGTACAAAAAAGAATTTCACCCACTTTTTTACCTTGTAAACCTGTGATGTGACAATAAAACTGATTCTGATTCTGATTCTGATTCTGGGGCACCAGCCAATGGTGGCACCAAAAAGAAAGAAAAAGAAAAAAATCTTTTTTTTGAAAGAATTAAATCACATAACCTTAACATAACCCTAACCCTAAAACCGAAATAAAGTAACCAAAAACAGAAGAGAAACTAAAAAAATCCGCCAATTTTTCGCGCGAGTGCACGATTTCGGCGCCCGCGCGCTTCGCGCGGGCGCGCGGGGCGCACTTCAACTTGAGGTCGCCCTGGGGCACCACATAGTGCTAATCCGGCCCTGACTGCCTCCCCCATGACAGACGGGGCGCCTGATGGAGGGGAAAGGAACTGGTTGGAATAACGTGTTCCTTCCACGCGCTACGTCCTACCGGGGAAACAAAATCGAGGGATACAAAAAAATATTAAAAAGAATATACGTCTTGAGGGTATAGAATTTGTCTTTGTACTGGGAAATGAGCATGCACAAATTAGGTTACTGATATAGTAAATGAAATAAAAACATTGCTGCTATACTTTTTGTATATATAGTAATATATATATAGTATATCGTCTCTGTCGGGTGGAAACCTCATATGTCCAAAACTGTTACTCTTCAGGATTCAAATTCAAAAGTATCAGATCTACAAGCTCTAAACGCGTCGCTTCGCGCCGCGTTTCGAGCTTGCAGATCTGCTACTTTTGATACTTTTGTGTAACGCTGTAGTATGATCAAGCAGGGCATTAATTTACGAAAAAACACAAAGGTTAAAGGGATAGTTCACCGCCAAAATGACTTCTTTTTTTTATCGATTAGTCTCCCCACGGAGACTTGAATTCATGGATATTTTTCTGTTTTTGTCGCATTCCTAAGCCAATAATATGATGATCAGCAGTGGTTCCGGTAGGAGTCTCCTTTGTGTCTCCTACCAGAACCGCTGCCTACCGGTCAGCTGGTCATCAAATGATTGTCTTAGGAATGCAATTCAAAATATTCATGAATTCTCCGTGAGGTGACTAATCGATAGAAAAAAATAAAATAAATTTGGGTGAACTATCCCGTTAAAATATGGAGATAAGAGGTTTTTGCCCGACGATATATATAATAATGTGATTGTCACACCTGGCCTTGTGTCACGGCACACATTGTGGTGAGATACCGGTGTGATTCCCCGGAGCAGCTGCTTCCCCAAACATTAACACCATTTCTCTAATCTACCACCTCAGAGTGATAACACACACACTTTTATTCACATATTAGTTAGTTTTTTCTCACACAGAACCCAAGATGTCGTGATCCGAAGATTTGCTGCTCCATTCACTTCTTGGTTAACTTATTACTTAAAAAGGCTGTATCTCCGGTCCTGTGTACTTTTTTTTTTTACTATGTATTTTTGGCCCAGACATGCTATTTTCAAAGGCGTATACAAGCAAACAAAAAGGTAAGAGAAATCGCTGGCAGTGGGCAAACGCAGCCAGAAACAAGTCTGGCACTGAAAGAGTTAAATGGGTTGGCTCAAGATTTTATTATAGCGGGAGTGGCTCATAGGAGGGTAGAGCGGCAGCTTTGGAATCGGTAGGTTCCCGGTTCGATCCCCACGGCTCCTCCTGGGTTAGTGTCGAAGCGTCCTTGAGCAACACACTGAACCACTAACTGCTCCCGATGAGCAGGTTGGTGCCTTGCATGGTTTCCTCCGCCATCGATGTGTGAATGTTTTTAAAGCACTAAATAAATGCACCGTTTACCATTAGACATACAGACACCCAGTGGTGTAAAGTAACTAAGTACATTTACTACTGTACTTAGGTACAATTTTGAGGTATTTTTTACTTTACCGGAGTATTTCCAATTTTCAATACTTTTACTTCTACTCCACTACATGTATTTGACAACTTTAGTTACTAGTTACTTTGTAGATTTAGATTATTATTACAAAACATGCATTAACCACTTCAGCCATATGCATACTTATGCTATTTTCTAAATATTTGTATACATTTTATACATTTGAATAGTTGTGAAATGGGACATTCCGCATAATGAGTACTTTCTACTTTGGTACTTTAAGTACATTTTGATTTAAAAATGGTTATAAAAGGAGGCAAACAAAGTCTTCCAGACGTTATTGACTTGGGTTTGTGCTCCTTTGGTAGTAAACTGCATCCGAAACATCGGTGCTGGACAGCTATAGGGAATTAAATCTAATACAAACAGTGTGGTAGTCCAACTCACACATTCAATGACTGTTCGCACGTTTATCACCGTCTCCTAGTAACTGGGTTTTACACTGTTGGAGACATGGAGCCACATCAGGACAAAAAGTTGCATCTGGTATTAGCATTACGTCTGTTTGAGTAACACTTGTGTGTGTGTGTGTGTGTGTGTGTGTGTGTGTGTGTGTGTGTGTGTGTGTGTGTGTGTGTGTGTGTGTGTGTGTGTGTGTGTGTGTGTCTGTGTGTGTGTGTGTGTGTGTGTGTGTGTGTGTGTGTGTGTGTGTTTGTCTCAATACACTGCACCATTATCAACACAAGCATAAGAAACGTATGCAGAAAAATACTAGATTTTTTTCTTGTTATTATAGGTGACAAACATGTTCAAAAATAGTACAAAAAAAAATTAGCAGATCTACAAGCTCACAATGCATTGCGATCTGATGCGTTGTGAGCTTGTATAAATCGTCTATTCCCGCTATTTATGACAGTCTCCTAGTAACTGGGTTTTACACTGTTTGGAGGCTTTGGAGCCACATGAGGTCAAAAAGTTGCATCTGGCATTAGCGTTATGCGTCTGTTTGAGTTTCTGCGAGGCGAGGATCGTCCAAACAACTTCAGCTAAATGACAACAAACTGGCCCTAATGTGTGAATGTCACGCTTGAGAATTTCTGCCTCATTCACAGTTTTATTTTTTGTAGGTTTTGTATTTCTGTGTATTACTGTACGTTTCCCCGGTCTAGTTCCTGTCTGCCCCAGCTGTTTCTCTTTTTGTTGTTGCCGGGCAGAAACCTTGTATCTCCATATTTCAACTTTTTATGTTTTTGAATGCCCGACTTCATCCTACGACAGTGTCGCACGAAAATAGTGAAAATAGCCGATCTATTCTGCCGGAATATGGATGCTGGGGTGCATGTGGTTAACAAAAGTGCCATTTTAGCAGCTTAAAGCATAATGATTATCGAGGTAATATAGCTAATTGATCACAATTATTTTGGCCACAATAATCTTGACATGACATTTTCATGTCATCATATCGTCCCTTCCCTACTTCATTTACACCACACTGTGGAAAGTATGTCTGGGTTGACACTTAATGACAGACAATAATAATAATAATATAAACAAACATTAAGTGCTCTAAGGTAATAGCCATATTATAAGTCTTTAATCACCATATTCTCTCTTACAGAATGGAAGTCTTATTAGTTCCTGTGTAGCACCAGTACAAGGATGTTTAATGTTCCACTAACCCTAATGGTTCTATCATGAAAATCTGTTGGACATCATTTCATGCAAACTGATTCAATGTGCCAGCAGTACAGGGCTTTCCAAACCTTTTCAGCTCCAGATCCAAAAGAGTAATTTTGGTGTCTCCCTGTGGGCCAACTTTAACAAAATACGTTATTAATGAATCACTTAAGCTGTTTGAAAAAGCCAATCTACAAGCTCACAGTGTGAGCTTGTATCGGCTAGTTTCGCTATTTACCCGACCCATAGAAATGAGTGCACGAATAAAAAAAAGATGTTTGCTGTCAACCCATAGAAATGGGTGCACAACACAATGGGTTGCGACCCTTTGGCTCCACTGCCAACCCCTGGTCTCTGCCAATGTGCTACACATTTTAAAATGATAGTAAGTCTGCATGCATTATTTAAATCAGTGTCCTACCAATTCTGAAGAAATCCTGGAGACCAGCTAGGGGCAGGACAGGCATCCATGCAGCATGGTCTCCAAGTCAATTACGTTTTAGGTTTTTCCCCCCATATATTTTAATCAAAGATTTGCCATGGACATGGACAGGTCTTGCCACGGTCCACGGACACATCTTGTCTGATACAGAGACATTGACGAGCCCTATGCTCGTGTCAAACGTACCACAGAGGGCTTGAGTCGAGAAAAGGAACATTTCATGCAATTTCATGCCTGGTGCTGAATAATTCATCCTGGTTAGACTGTCCTTGATCATTCACCTGTCCTTCCTTCTTCTCCTTGTGTACTCTTCTCCCTTCTGGCTCCCAAACTGTGGAACCAACTACCCCCCGATGCAGTTAGAGCCGCAGACTCACTCACAAGTAGTGGTGGAAAAAGTACTCAAATTCTTTACTTAAGTAAAAGTACCAATACTGCAATATAAAAATACTCTGTTACAAGTAAACGTCCAGAATTAAAAATGTACTTGAGTAAAAGTACAAAAGTATTGGCATCAAAATGTACTTAAAGTACCAAAAGTAAAAGTACTAAATATTTGAAAATAGCAGATCTACAAGCTCACAACGCGTCGCATCGCGACGCGTTGTGAGCTTGTAGATCTGCTATTTTCAAATAGCCTAGGTATAAAATAGGGCTAAAGTGGTTAATGTATGTTTCATTATATCATAATTTATATCTGAAAAGTAACTAGTAACTAAAGTTTTCAAGTAAATGTAGTGGAGTAAAAGTACAATATTTGCCTCTGAGATGTAGTGGAGTAGAAGTAAAAGTATTGGAAATTGGAAATACTCAAGTAAAGTACAAATATCTCAAAATTGTACTTAAGTACAGTACTTAAATAAATGTACTTAGTTACTTTCCACCACTGCGTCACAAGTAGCAGATTTACAAGCTCGAAACGCTATAAGTCTGTGACGCTGTAGTATGATTATGAAAAAACACAAATAGTTAAAATATTAAGATAAGAGTCACAGTATGTTTCCACTCATTTTTCATCTGCAAACCACATCAGATGTATAGTTTTTGAGCTTTCCATGAAGCCCCACCATAAATCCAGTTTTCTGCACTGGTGGACAAGTGTTGTGAGATTGTGTCTACTATTTTCGAATAGCCTAAGTATAGTATATGGGAGTATACCAAAGGGCTTCATTAGTTAATGTGTGTTTTGTAATAATAAATCTACAAAGTTACTAAAGTTTTCAAATAATTGTAATGGAGTAAAAAAAAAAGTACAATATTTGCCTCTGAGATAATAGTATAGTGGAGTAGAAGTACATCCAAAGTATTATGGAAATACTATAGTAAGTAAAGTAGGCTAAAAGTACCTGTATTTAAGTACCCAAAATTGTAAATGTAATGAGTTACTTTCCACCATTGGACTCTGGGTCACATAATTACTTTCTTGTGGAAAAAAAATCTATTTTTCTGGCATGTTTCTCTCCTGTCTCTCTGCAGTCTAAAGTGCACTTAATCAGGGAACAAATGCATTGCAGAAATGGATGGACAGAGTGAACATAAGTGTGTTTTGTTCAGAAAGGAGACATTTCCCCATGGTGAGTAACAAAGACACACACATAGAGACCATACTGTGATTGGACCACCATAATTCTCTCTGCTCATAGAACAGGCGTGTGTGTGTGTGTGTGTGTGTGTGTGTGTGTGTGTGTGTGTGTGTGTGTGTGTGTGTGTGTGTGTGTGTGTGTGTGTGTGTGTGTGTGTGTGTGTGTGTGTGTGTGTGTGTGTGTGTGTGTGTGTGTGTGTGTGTGTGTGTGTGTGTGTGTGTGTGTGTGTGTGTGTGTGCATGCACGCACTGTACCATTATCAACACAAGCATAAGAGACGTATGCAGGAAAATAATGGATTTTTTCTTGTTATTATAGCTGACAAATATTTTCAAAAATATTGCAGATCTACAAGCTCACAACGCATTGCGATCTGATGCCTTGTGAGCTTGTAGATCGGCTATTCCCGCTATTTCTTCCGCAAACACCATTGCACGGCGACCGTGGTGTTATACTAACCAATTCAGTCGATTATATTTAAATCTATTAATTCGATTGAGCGGAAAAAGTCATCCGCAGAATCACCGCAAAGAATCATAGCTGTAGCCCTGGATGGGCTCAACTATGCACACTTCTAGGATGTATTGTCTTATTATTATTATTCTGTTCTTTCTTCGAGAGCACAAAACCAGCCATAAACTAAGGGGAAAATACCTCAGTGTCTTGTGCAAATAGGTAGCAGCATACAGTATATGAAATATGTTTAAAGTGGGTCGTCCTAAGGTAGGCTACCAACCTGCTATTCTTAATGCACTGCAGGTAGGTATGTCCAGCAGAAAAACTGCATTACACTAACGCTGAAACGTCCTCCATGTACAATAATAAATAGGAAATAGGACCGTGTGTCACGGTCTGTCTCTGCACAGACCGTGTCTCCACTTCCCACTCCCACATTCCATTCCATCTCTCAGTCCTAGTTACACACATGTTACCACTCCCTCATCAGCCCTATACCGTGCCATGCCCATTCCACACCTGTGGCCACTCCTCTAATCAATCTACTGCCTGTAAGACTGGACTCATTCCATACACATGCTGTCGGACTTCCTGATTACTGCATGCAACTACTACATTTGGTTGTAAGCTTGACTTATGCTTTAATATTTTGTTTAACATTTGGGTTCAGTCATTCTGCAATCCGTGACACTGTGGCCAATGTGTTTGCCACATCCTCTTGTTTCTGTAACCTATTTCTGTTGCCTGTTCATGTTGCCTGTTCTTAAAAACCTTTTCGTGTGAGTACTGGAGGAATAAAACTTTGTTGTCGCTTCAAATTTGTGCCCGTCTTCCCTGCATTCGCGTTGCACTTCGAAAACTCATGACACTCTGGCTTGTTTGAGGCTCCGTGTCACTTTATCTTTAGTCTCTTGGTACAGAGGCTGGTAGCAGTGTTTGACTAAAGCATGATTTATGCATGGCTGGTTGCACAATGCTCAGCGTGTCACGATGTGGAAATAGGCAATTTTACAAGCTCACTAACGCACCGCAGTGCAACACGTTGTGAGCTTGTAGATCTGCTATTGTCAGTGTGAGACACCGGTGGGCAGCTATAAGGGTATGAAGGCGAGGCGTGAAGTATTGACCATGAATAGGATTTCGTACTTTTCAAAGCAGGGAGGAAAGGCATTGTTGGCAGCCAGGCTAAGTTAAGTTAGCAACTAAGCTAAATGGCTTGGCCACATTGCTCAGCAAAAAGCGAACACGTTTATGATAGTGATCATCAAGAGAGTCGCTACAAAGAGGGAGATGGACTATTAGCAGTGATAAAGCAGATGCATACTACATCCAGAACAGCGGTGGGCAACTTTGATGATGGATCACTATATTTCCACACTCACTCCAGAGAGCCACATTGCATATACTGTCTCTCCGTATTTTTACTTTTTTCGCCATTCAATGTCACACACAAGTAGCAAAAATAAATCTACAAGCTCAAAACTGCGATGCATTTTGAGCTTGTAGATCTGCTATCTTTGCTAATCCAAACTTGTTTTTTGCTATTTTTTTATTGGAATCATGAAAAGTAACATTTTTATTTAAATTCAATTGCATTTAGTTTACTCGTGTTAACTTTATAAACTTAAATACAAATACAAATACATTGGACATAAAAAAAGATTATATATATATATATATATATATATATATATATATATATATATATATATATATATATATATTAATAGTCATTAAGCTATTAATATAGTCTGAAGTAATTAAAGCGGGTCATGTTTGCATGTTTGGAATTGTAACAGCTGAAATCAATAATATAGCCTGTGACTATTATAAGTAGCATTGTATAGCCTTAAAATAGGCCAGGGATGTCATTGTATCATTATTTACTGCAAAACAACACCACACTACAATTATTTGGAACTACAAACACAAATTTTGTCTCCTTATTGATCACAAACAGCAATCGAAAGGCAATAATATGGTGTTGGTGGTTACAGTACCACACCAAATGTTAACAAGGATAGGCTGGTGTTTCTTTAGACTCTAAAGAAAGAGTACTAAACTGCCTGAAACTCTTGTCACTCTTTACAATAGTAATGTTTTTCTCCAGTGTGGATATGTTGGTGTGTCTTTAGACTGCAGGTGACTGAAACTCTTGTCACAACGTTTACAGATATGAGTTTTCTCTCCTGTGTAAGTCAGCTGATGTGTATGCACGTCTCCTATAGCTGACTCAAAGACTTGGTAAACTGTTGGTGACTATATTGTGGTTCTTCTGTGTCTCCTTGTGTCTGGCTGCATGGTTACAGGGCAGGTGGTGATGTGTCGACAGGCTGAAGGCGTCATGAAGGTCTCAGGCGAATGGACGCTGAGAACAGAAGACCTGAGTCTTTGGAAGTTGGGAAGATCTCACTCCATCCAGGAGCGGCGGTTCATCGCCAAAGCCCCTGCTATACATACATGGGTTGTGATGGGGATGAAGTGCAGGTATGTTGGAGTTGGAAGATTATGTCCTTATTTTATCTGTCTCTCTCTGTCTCTCTCTGTCTCTCTCTGTCTTTCTCTCTCTGTCTGTACCTAAACACTGTTTAGACTGTTCTTGGACAAACATCTTCTTATAAGAGCGCACTTTTGTAGTTTCTCCTTCTTCTGTATCTGTCCTGTGTTTCATTACTGCTGTACTGCCATTGACAACTGCATTTCCCAGTGGGATCAATGAAGGTTGGTCTGTCCGTCCGTCGTCATAACAGACTGTGCATAACTGCATAGATATAGAAACCTAGATACCTCATTCGCCTCTGCAGTTCGTTGGAGCAACTTGTATCGCGGCCGCCATTTTTGCGTAGGCAAAGGGACACTCAAAGTGACTACTGGCCAATTACAGCGCTCACAGCGCGTTGACTACTGGTCAATCACAGTGCGTCTTTTCTAAGACTTGTCATAATCTAGTTGTCCCGCCCCCACCTGCCTCTGATTGGCCTACCGAACGCCCCCCTTCTGTGACACACGCGGAAGCTTGCCTACAGCTTTCCTACGCTAAAATGGCGCCCGAGATACCAATGCCTCAGAGCCGAAGGAGGCGTCTACCTTTATATGTCTATGCATAACTGTAGTTCCCTTTTCCGTAAGGTGGCATAAACGTTTCCTGTTCCGGGTCAGTTTCCCATATAGCTTCATTTGATTGGCTCGGCAGCAGATTTGAATTAGAAACACACAAGCCATTTTGGTTCCCTAACTATCAATCATTTGACTGGGGATCCCCTGGAACCACCTCAAGGACCCCTGGGGGTCCCCGGGCCCCGCGCTAGGAACCACTGATCTATTATGTTTAGTTTATTATTATTATGTTTATTTCTCAATAATGACCTGCTCCCCATTAATTATCCCTTGTGTAGATTGTCAGTACCCGTTCTCCGAGTACTTGGAGGCGAAGTATATGACCTCAGTAGTACTATGCTGTCAGTACTGTGTGTCTGTCTATAGCACCTATTTATTTTATGCCCATTATTTTATGTCATTTTATACTGTGTGTGTGTGTGTGTGTGTGTGTGTGTGTGTGTGTGTGTGTGTGTGTGTGTGTGTGTGTGTGTGTGTGTGTGTGTGTGTGTGTGTGTGTGTGTGTGTGTGTGTGTGTGTGTGTGTGTGTGTGTGTGTGTATACAGAAAACTTACATAAAAAACTATATATATATATATATACTGTCAGTCAAATCTTAATGTACTAGCCCACATACTTGCTCAACTCCCTGGCTTGCCACTCACTTTGCTGTGCCCTTCACACACACACACACACACACACACACACACACACACACACACACCCCCCTCCACCTCATCCCCTGCAGTGGTGTATGAAAGTTTGATTCATCCGTGTAACATCTATCAGGTCAGAGGAACCTTCAGGCCATGAAGTCTCTCAGTGAGAGGAGGCTGGAAATCAAAGACACTCTGCGTCAATCACATCTCCTCACAAGCAGTGGTGGACAATAACAAAGTACGTTTGGCGTGAGCACTTTACTTAAGTACATTTTATCTACCTTTTACCTACAAGTATCTGTGGCCTTCAGTGGTGTAAAGTAACTAAGTACAGTACGTACTTAAGTACAATTTTGATACTGTGTGTGTACTGTGTAAACTTTTACTTTACTGGAGTATTTCCAAATTTCTTTGCAGATATAAATGATAAAACATACATTAACTACTACATTTTTTAAATGGAGTAGTTTTAGACATACAAGGTTTCCACCCAACAGCAACGAAACATTCTGTGGAGTCTCACACAGGTCGGTTCCATGAATGGTTGAATGTTGAAAACCGTGGTGTTTTCAAGCTCACACGCCTCAAGGCCTGTAGCCAGTTTTGGAAAAAGTGCTCAAATTTAAAGTAAAAGTCCGGAATTCAAAATGTATTTGAGTAAAAGTACAAAAGTGTTGGCATCATAATCATCCAAAGCTCTGTGCGTCTGTAGCTCTGTCTGTGTCCAAAATCTCTTCTGCCCGCTTCTCCTCACTGGCTGGAGCAATTGCTCTGCATTTGCACACAGCCAGTGACCATTACCACGTGCAAGGAACACCGAAGCCCGTTTTTCACTTTCCCCAAATGACAGCTGTTTATTAGCGTTTTTCTGTTCGCCGTCTCCCGGGTTGCCAAATCATGTGCGTCAAACAAGCGCCGGTTTTGCCACATCCGTGAAACAAGCGGCCCATGACGCACGCGTGGTGCTCATATCCCCCGACAGGTATGGTCTAGTGTACTTAAAGTAACAAAAGTAAAAGTTCTCATTATAGGCAGAATGTCCCATTTCAAGTTTTCAAATTAATACAAATCTTTTGAAAATAGCCGATCTACAAGCTCACAATGCATCACATCGCAACACATTGTGAGCTTGTAGATCTGCTATTTTCAAATGGCCGAAATGTATGTAGGGCTGAAGTGGTTAATATATGTTTTGTAATACTAATAAAAATCTACGAAGTAACTAGTAAAGTTTTCAAATAATTGTAGGGGAGTAAAAGTACAATATCTGCCTCTGAGATGTAGTGGAGTAGAAGTAAAAGTATTGGAAATACTCAAGCAAGCAAAAACTCAGTAGTACTTGAGTAAATGTACTTAGTTACTTTACACCACTGGTTCCATGAATGGATGAATTTTGAACACTGTGGTGTTTTCAGCCTCACACGCCTCAAGGCCTGCATGGCACATTCACACACTGGCAGGCCGTGGGATGGAATAGCTTATCGCCTGTTTCAATGCTCTGAGGCACTTAGAGCGAGATTGGATGGGCCAGAGAGGAAGGGGGGGGGGAGCACTTGTTTTGCTTCACTCTGAACATAACCACATGAACCCTAGTGTCCCTATTCAGGGGCAAACATTCAGTGGAAATTGCTCATCTCCAAGCTCTCAAAACGTGACACGTTGTGAGCTAGTTCGATCAGCGATTTCCTAGCGAAAATATTTTGGTGTAGAGGGGAAAAGGGGGGCCTAAAAGATCCCTGTTGGACTCTGATCAGAATCAGAATCAGAATCAGGTTTATTGTCACATCACAGGTTTACAAGGTAAAAAAGTGGGTGAAATTCGTTGAAGTGGTTAATAACAAATGGTTTTACATGTTTGACTTTTTACATCACTTCAAAACAAGTTATGTGCGCCAACAGTGAGGTCTTTAGGCGTGTGTGTTAATAATAATAATAATACATCAGACTTGTATAGCGCTTTTCTTAGTACCTGAATTCGCTTTACAAAACAAATAACAATACAAAACTTTGTTAGGAGCTAAACAGTTAAAAGGCTAAAAACATCAAGCTAGGACTAAAAAGCTGAAAGGGAGATTTGGTTTGAGTTAGGCAGGGAAAGCAAGTCTGAAACGGTAGTTTTTTTTAGGGAGGCTTTGAACACGGCAAGAGTGGGGGCGGCTTTGATTTGAGGTGGGAGTGGGTTCCAAAGGGAGGGGGCGGCAACTGAGAAAGCCCTGTCTGTCACCCCAGGTGCGTTTTTTTGTTTGTTGTGGAAGTCCAGCAGGTTGCACCGGACCTGAGGCGTTGGAGGAGGTCAGAAAGGTAGCGGGGGAGCCTGGTTATTGAGGGCCTTGTAGGTGGTGATGAGTTGCTAGATCTGCTTATTATAATTTCCCCGCATTTTGTTTGAAAATAGCCGATCTACAAGCTCACAACGCGTCGCATCGCGACGCGTTGTGAGCTTGTAGATCTGCTATTTTCAAATAGCTGATGTATTATGTTAAAGTGCTCATGTGGCCCATATAGTCGCTTCTTTTTGGGCTGGTTTTCCTAGACCTGGTTGCTTGTTTCTCTCACAGAATCTGGCAACGCTGGTGAGGAGGCGGGCAGATAGAGTTTTGCACAAATTGAAAGTTTCTTGAGAACTTTGGAGGTGGCGCCGTGAAAGGAGGCTATTGCAGTAGTGGAGTCTGGATGTGATGAAGGCATGGATGAGTGTCTCTGCAGCAGTTAAGGATGGTGTGGGACACCAGAAAATAGGAAAACCCTCATTTCAAGGGGATCGCCACTTAGTTTTCTGACGGATGCTTTTTGATGCCAGGTGGCAGTTTTGAAAGAAGCCAGTGATTCACATCCTTTAATGGATGGTGTCAGGGCGTTCCAAATGAATATTTTCCCATGTTTGTGCTACATTTGGGGGGGGGGGTACCAGAGTCACTCACTTTGGAAAAGTAGTCGGACACATTGGTGTAAAGTAACTAAGTACATTTACTCAAGTACTGTACTTATACGTACAATTTTGAGGTACTTTTACTTTACTGGAGTATTTCCAGTTTTCAGTACTTTTACTTCTACTCCACTACATATCAGAGGCAAATATTGTACTTTTACGCCACAATTATTATATAACATACATTAACCACTTTAGCCCTATTTTATACCTAGGCTATTTGAAAATAAATCTACAAGCTACGCGTTGTGAGCTTGTAGATCTGCTATTTTCAAACATTTTAGTACTTTTACTTTTGGTACTTTAAGTACATTTTGATACCAACACTTTTGTACTTTTACTCAAGTAAATTTTAATTCCGGACTTTTACTTGTAAAAGTGTACTTCTTTATTGCAGTATCGATACTTTTACTTAAGTAAAACATTTGAGTGCTTTTTCAGGTATTGTATGTGGGCACTGTCCCTCTGAGTATCATAGATACCAATTCCATTGATATTTGCTCAACCCTATATGCCGTATGAAGCAGTTCCTAATAAGTTACCATAATGGACATAATTATGTCCATTGTTGTGTCCTATCGGACGTAAAGCACTCATTGCAACAAATGGTCAAACATTTTGTTCATTTCTGCTGTCACGGTCTTGTGGACGCTGATTTCAAGTCATTTTACAATCGTGGCTCCGTGCTTAATCTAGTTGAATGCCCCTGCTGTGTACGATTCTGAAATTGCCAACGTGCATAATGAGTACTTTCCCTTTTGCTACTACAGAGTATTTTGAAGTTGTGGTATTTTTTTTTTTACTAAAATAGAATAAAAGTACTGCACTGGTCAGGGCAGTACTGCACTGGTCAGGGCAGACAGACACTGTGTCCTGCTGCATTGAATGAACTGTCCGGACGGACAGACAGACAGACAGACAGACAGACAGACAGACAGAGTCCTGCTGCATTGAATGAGTTGTCAGGACAGACAGACAGACAGACAGACATACAGACAGAGTCATGCTGCACGGAATGTACTGTCAGGACAGACAGACATGAGATATATCTCTAAAAAATATCTCTGGTAAAAAAAATGATTTTCAATTTTTTGGGAACATTTGGGAAAATATTTTCAAATAGCCGATGTAGGGTGAAAGTGTTTCCCAAAACCTACCTGGCAACACCGATGTGAGTGCGTTAGCAGCAGTGTAGAAGTGAGCCTCCACTGGGAACTGTAGGAATGAGTTTCCCCGTCAAATGAATTAGCTCGTTTGCTGTAATCATAGCATATTGACAGTTACACTTCCACTCCACCAGTCCTGTTCTACACCCGGTCAATCAATCCCGTATAGTCTCTATACTCCATCGATCCGGAGCTGCGTTTATTCAATAAGATAACATGTAGAACATAGTTTTAGGTAATCGGCCGTGCGTACTTTACGATGAGGTCAGCCTATAAGAGCGGAGCACTACCGGGGTATTGAGGCGGTGAGTCGGGTTTAAGTTAATCATTGTAATGGAGTTGCTAATGCTTTTCTAATGGAAGCGACAGTTTAATCAGTAAACATTAGCATTTACTGTACTCGCTCCGTCGAAATGAATTTAATCTTTTGTGCCCCGGCCCGTATTATTTCCACTCATGACTTTGGACAATATTGGATTGCGTTTCGCGTTTAGCCATTTCTGTTAGTATATTGCTAATACGATTTCCATGTTCCTCTCTGTTTTCCATCATTTTAATGGGATTTTATTTTTTCTTTCTTCTCCTACCGCCCCTCTCCGTTGTACAAGGCTGGAAAGTCCATCTCGGGCAGACTTTATGGCAAATGCAAACCTCTGCAAAAAAAAATAAAAAAAATAATAATGCATAATATAGTCACTGTCCAGGTGGAAACCTTGTATGTGCTGAACCATATGTATGGGGCGGCAGTGGCTCAGGGGGTAGAGTGGCCGGTAGAGCGGCCCGGGTGGCAACCGTGAGGTTCCCAGTTCGATCCCGGGCTCCCCCAGAGTTAGTGTGGAAGTGTCCTTGAGCAAGACGCTGAACCCCTAATTGCTCCCCATGAGCAGGCATGGTTTCTTCCTCCATCGTTGTGTGAATGGGTGTGTGAATGGGTGTTTGGATCAAAGCGCTATATAAATGCACCATTTTACCATTAGATTTCAGGAAATGGAAAAACACCCACTTGTTAATACTTGTTACATAATGACAAAACCCACAGACACACTTCCCTTTCACTTAAAAAAATATTTCCAGAATAACAAAAATAGCAGATCTATAAGCTAACAGCGTGTAGCATGGCGACACATTGCGAGCTTGTGGATCACCAAATTGTTCCTTCTACACTGTTGTACGACAATGTAGGGCATTAATTTACAAAACAAATAAAATAAACAATAATAATAATGAAAAGGTGAAATATGGAGATACAAGGTTTCTGCCGGACAGTGACGTTATACTGTAATGTTTCTGATTGCCTTTAACCCATTAAGACCTGAGGTCCATTCTACAAAATGTCTTCTAAATAACAGTGGTGCTCAAACGTTTTCATGTCAAGGACCCCCATCTCATAATATGTTGTTCCAGAGACCCCCAGAGGCAAAGATTTTAGTTCAAAATGTTTGCTTTAAAAATATATTATATTCAGAGCCTGAGTTTATAAAAAAAAGAAAAGGAAAACATTGCTTGCTTACTTACGTTGTGTCTTCACTACATATTTTTGTTAAAATTGTTTCTTCCTATTCCTGTTGTGTTAAAACACTTTAAAAATGTACTTTCATTGTGTTCTCCAGCAGTGTGAGTTATATTCATTGAAAATGGCACTTAATAACATTGAAGTCTAGTAGCGTTAAGATTTGTTTTTCTTTTTAGATTTTGAGACTTTTTTTCAAAAATACCAGATCTACAAGCTCACAGCGCGGCACGAAGTGACACGCTGTGAGCTTGTAGATCTGCTATTTTTGAATAGCCAATGTATAAAATAATGGTTTTAAGTGGTTACACGGAAGATATCCCGGTTTTGATGGGTTAAAAAAAAGGGAAAGAGGGAAGACGAAGAAGAAAAAGAACCATTAGAGAAGCCATGATGAAAACTCGGTCTCCTCATGTGTGACATTACTCTCTATCCGAAGGGCACTGATATAATCGTTCCCCCTCTCTTACATCACTGTTCATATTCTATAACCTTCAGCACACAAATGGCATTTTGTGCCTCTCCGCCATAATAAGAAAAAGAAAGAAAAACGGTTTCCTATCAGATAAAAAAAAAGAGCTGATAATAGAATAATGGGCACGATGACGAGCAGGAGATAGATGTGCACTGGACTTCATCTTATTTAGATTCTGCAGATGTCACATACTGTCACCTCCACACTTTGTGTACACTTTAGCTATATGTACTAGCCTCGCGTGGCCAGACAATATCACACGACACACTGCGTGGATATTAGTCTGGTCCTTATCAACGATAGATTTTTTTCCAAGGGGCGGTTACAAAAAGATCCAAACGGACTCTATTGGTTAGACCTAAACCAATCAGAGCAGTGCTTCCTTGTTCACGAACTAATCAGAGCAGTGCTTCCTTGTACGTCATTGCTCCAAATAAGGTGATAAGCCCGCCCACATTTGGATACTGGGCCCTGGTTGGCTCCACACCACTGCGGAGGGAGAGAAGTGGAATCTCTATGGAGGGGGGCCAGACCTAATCTGCCGAGGGCTAAAGTGCGATGCGATTTTGCAAAGGCAGATTCGGCTGGAACCAGGCTATATATGTACAGCTGTTAAATATACTGTTTAGCAGCGTGCACTTTGACCACACATATCTATACTTGCTAATATGGCTCTCTTCTGCCACACTAATCCCACGCAGTCCAAGTGCAGTGGTGGAAAAAGTACTCACATTTTGTACTTAAAGAGGTGGTGCCATGTTTTTGCACTTTTTCTGTTTTTCATGTGTCTAGAGGTTGATAGAACTTCATTAAGGCCCCCGCTGGTGGTTTTAAGGTGTTTCATGTCTTCTCTGACTATTTGGAGTTTTTTCCTGGAGGCTGAAACCTTGAGAGTCAAACGTGCCAATCCAAAAACAGCGACATACTGACGTAACAATGCCCATACCCACCCACCGCACCTCCCCTCATTATCATTGTCATTTATACTACAACCTTTTGTGGGCGGAGCTGCCTCAAACACACGTGTGTGACCATGGCAGGGTTTGTTCTGTGCTGCTGTGTGACAGCTATCAAACAGTTGTTTCACACTTTGCCCATTGACACGGACAAACGTGATCAATGGCTTAATTTCATTTATAAAGACAGGATTTTTCCCTCAGCCCCCTCTACCAGGCTTCGGGTGTGTAGTTCCCATTTTGTTGATGACTGCTTCACCAACTTAGTGCAAGTCAATATGGGATTGGCTTGCAAACAGGAAAGTACTGAAGCCAGGTTATATTCCGACGATTTATCCTGGAGACACAGAAAGCAGCACCTCAGGAGCGTAATACCGGTAAATTAAAACATCCGCCAGCCCCAATAAAATGGTAGGAGCATGAATCGGTTTGACATAGCCTTGTGTCTGTGACCTCCCCCACCGTTTAGTTGTGGGATTTAGTTCAGCGTCAATAAGATCGCTTCTGAACATCGTATGGAAAATGTAACGGTAGTCGCGGTAACCTACAGTCGTCTGCTGTTACGACGGTGTGAAGAAATTAATGGATGGGTTGAAACAACCTTTTAAATCGGAGTTTTGTGCCGGTCTGCGACTCTGCGTTGAATTCAACATGCAGAGACAGTGCTGGTCGTGAATGCGCATCGCCGTTTAACATGGCGTATAGAGTTAGATTAGGGACGAGCCTCCATGTTAATTCAAACTAAGGTTTTAAACGGTTGTTTGAGCCCATCGATGCGTTGTTTCACGCCGTCGGAACAACAGACATATGTAGGTTACGGCGCCTAGCTTTAGATTTTTCATACGATGTTCAGAAGGTAAAACATTGACATTAAATCGGCAGAACATACCGACGCGGGCGGGACCAAATCGAGTCATACAGTCTCAGCCAACGTTAGGGTCGCTAGAGCTAGTTCAGTTGGATTAGATACATAGCGTGATTGTTTGTCAATATAATAAAAAAGAGACGAATTATCTGTGCCTCTGCAAACAGAAGTGTATTATCAAGGTGGAAATGGCTCTGAATACATTATGAGAGCATCTAGTTAGACGTTTTATATGCATATGCCTACTGTAATATACTGTAGCTTATATTTCCATTTTCTAGTAAGGGGATGTATGGAAAGAATACATAGCCCATTTAAATGGGAATGTCAGGTTGAAGGAATACAAATGCATTGTAATGATAGTAAAATGTGTGCAGTGATGCTATAAATAATGTCACTGATGTAATGGATACCATAGTCATTGTAAGATAAAGTTCTACTTGGATCACAGGATATTGAACATCACCATGGCACATCTGTAAGAATGTATGACAACTGATGGTTCTGTTTAAAGGACAACTTTAGTTTTTTACAACCAAGGTTTATGTTTTAGATTGTAATTAAAGTAAATAAAAGATGAGTGTTAAAATGTTTTAATTTACTGCTTTCTATAGTTTTAGCAATTTTTGCGATATTTTTTTACAGTGGGGGGAGGCATTCTGTCCGGTGGCTAAATATGTATTTTTTTACACAAAACCCGGCGTTTTCTTTATTATTATTTACAGTAGCTCTTCTAGCCCCCAATAATAATCACATCTGGCCATCAAAGACCACCGTACCTTTTTTATTGTGTAAAAAAAGGCATATTTAGCCAACGGACAGAATGCCCCCGCCCACTGTAAAAAATATCGCGAAAATTGCTAAAACTATAGAAAGCAGTAAATGAAAAAGAAATAACACATCTTTTATTTACTTTAATTACAAGCTAAAATATAAACCTTGGTTGTAAAAAAACAAAGTTGTCCTTTTAAGCCTTTTATTTATCCGTTGCACACATGAGCATTTGGGATTTGAGCAAAGGGTTGATGAGGCTTTCCGGTTATGGAGTAGTTCTTCTTCTTCCTCCTCATCTTCATCTGAACCAGATTCAGGTTCAAACATATATGGCTGTATTTGTCCAATTTGTCCTCCTGCCATTTTGTAAACAAATGGGCAGAACCATGGGCAGTCCTTTAGTGATAAGGACTAGGACAGGTGGGTGGTCTTATAGGAGGAGGCGGAGGGACTGGATTAGATGGGTGGTGCTAAGTGAAACCAGGTATACTTAATGAACTGGTGGGTGTGTCTACATAAAAACAACATTTTAACACTTACTGTACACTTTTTATTTTTGAAAAAAATCCTTACATAATAATAATACCTTATGATCAGGTTTTAGGGTTGAAAAATATCATGGCACTCCATCTTTAATTAAAGGTATCAATATAATAGAAATACTCCATTACAAGTAGAAGTCCTTATGCATTGCAGAATGTCACATTTCACAAGCTTACAAAAACTAATATTTTGAAAATAGCAGATCTAAAAGCTCACAATGCGTCGCATCACGACCCATTGTGAGCTTGTAGATCTGCTATTTTAAAATGGTCAAAATATATATGTAGGGCTGAAGTGGTTAATATGTTTTGTAATAATAATCAAAAAATCTACAAAGTAACTAGTAACTAAAGTTTTCAAATCATTGTAGTGGAGTGAAAGTATAATATATTTATCCACAAGTTTCCTAAGGTGTGTGGGCATCACTTCCTGTCGATTTAATTGGATGTAATTGGATTTGATTGGATCAAATCGACAGGAAGTGATGCCTACACGCCCTAGGAAACTTGTGGATACATTTGAAAATAGCCCGCATTGTGAGCATTTGAAAACTTGTGAAATGGGACATTCTGAATACTGTAGGTCATGAGTACTTTCTACTTTTGTTACTTTAAGTACATTTTGATACCAATGTGTTTTTATTGAGTAAATGTTTAATCCAGGACTTTTACTTTCCACCACCGCCACTACCATTACTAACCCAAGAGCATCAGTATTACTAGGCTCCTGCAGACACTGTGCTTAAAAAAGCACGGCGTCCTATTGTACTCCTTTGTAGGTCGGTGCGACGTGTTGTGAGCTTGTGTCTCGTGGTGTGAGCTTGTAGACCGGTTCTATGATTCTCGGCGACACAACGCGATCAGATGAATAAGTATAAGTCAGGGCTGAAGCCAAATAAGTGAAAAATAATCCAGATAAGAAATGAGTTGGTGGCTCCATTGACACGCTTTCAGATAGTACATAGTAATAGACAGCAGTTAGGATATGAGACAACATGATGTGACACAAGGTGCATTACAGAGATAGCTGGGATGGCGGATACAGGCTTTAGTAGGCGGATATACTGGAGAAATGGAAGAATTCTGATCACTTCGCAGTGCATGTGTGGAAGGATATTAGTCTGTCTGTCTGTCTTTGTGTCTGTCTGTCTTTGTGTCTGTCTGTGTGTCTGTCTGTCTGTCTGTCTGTCTGTCTGTCTGTCTGTCTGTCTGTCTGGGTATGTCTCTTTCTGTGTGTCTCTCTATCTCTCCATCTCTCCCTCTCTCTCTCTCTCTCTCCATCTCTCTCTCTCTCTCTCTCTCTCTCTCTCTCTCTCTCTCTCTCTCTCTCTCTCTCTCTCTCTCTCTCTCTCTCTCTCTCTCTCTCTGTACAGACACATGCTCGCTCTACCCTAGTGCGCTCTCTCTCTCTGTAGAGACACTCTCTCTCTCTCTCTCTCTCTCTCTCTCTCTCTCTCTCTCTCTCTCTCTCTCTCTCTCTCTCGGAACTCAAATGAGTGTGATAGCCAGATGTTCGTATATCGAGGAAACCTGGTTCTCAAAAAGTAGCAGATATACAAGCTCGTACATCTGCTATTTTTGAAAAATCTTGAAAGGGTTTTATATCATTTTGGAGGTCCTTGGCACGAAAAAGTTTGAGAACTACTAATTTAGAAGATCTTTTTGTAGAATCGCCCTCAGGTCTTAATGGGTTAAAGCTGCAATCCAGAGCGTATTTCAACCACATGAACGTATTTATCTGGGCGAACATTCACAGATAAAAGCAGATCTACAAGCTCATACCAGAAGCTCTGCCTGAAGCTCATGGGCCCAATATCTCCGGTGGCCAAGCAGGGATTGCCTCTTGAAAGAGCAGTAGAAGTTTGGTCTCCCTCGGGGAGAGAACCCGGGTTCCAATCCTGGGTAGGACGTAAAACCAGTGGTGTAAAGTAACTAAGTACATTTACTCAAGTGCTGTACTTAAGTAACATTTTGAGGTACTTTTACTTTACTGGAGTATTTCCATTTTTTTGTACTTTTACTTCTACACCACTACATCTCAGAGGCAAATATTGTACTTTTACTCCACTACAATTATTTGAAAACTTTAGCTACTAGTTACTTTGCAGATATAAATTATTACATTATAAAACATACATTAACCACTTTAGCCATATTTTATACCTATTTGAAAATAGATGATCCTACAAGCTCACAACGCGTCGCATCGCGACGCGTTGTGAGCTTGTAGATCGGCTATTTTCAAATATTTTAGTACTTTTACTTTTGGTACTTTAAGTACATTTTGATGCCAATACTTTTGTACTTTTACTCAAGTAAATTTTGAATTCTGGACTTTTACTTGTAACAGAGTATTTCTATATTGCGGTATTGGTACTTTTACTTAGGTAAAGAATTTGAGTACTTTTTCCACCACTGCCAGGTTCCAATCCTGGGTAGGACATGAAACGTCCTTAATATTTCACAAGAAGCACATTTTAAACTCAAACTTGTTCTGGGCTGACACCGACCTACTTACTTAACTGTTTTAAATGCAGAGAAAACAAAGTGCCTGTTTTCCACCAGAGCAAAGTCAACTGATGTTTAAAAAACGTTCCAAATGATCACTTTTGTATCTGGTTCACCAATTGAAAGAGTCCAACGATATAAATATTTGGCCATAATATGGGTCCATGACAAATTCTCTTTCAACTACCATACTGAAAACCTGGTCAAAAAGTTGCAGGCAAAACTTTGGTCTACTTTGTAGAAACGGGTCTTGTTTTTCCTTGTTTTTTTGCAGAAAGAGAATAATAGATAATCTTAGACTATGGGGACATGACCATACGATACAAACACTCTGCTACTACCATCCTTAAGCCCCATTAGATGACATTTACCACTGTGCTCTTACAGTAGGTTCATCACAGGTGAACACATACAATGCTGCTGGGTGCTCCACAAGTGTGGAGAGGACACTGCTTTATTTTAAAGTCTCTTTTACATCTTTTGAATTTGTATCTTTTATAGAATGGAAGTACTTTTCTATGGTTTAATTGTGGTGTTTGTTTGTGTATTGTCTTGTTTGAACTATGCATTGACCTGAGCAAAACAAGTTTCCCTTGTGGATAATAAAGACATCTAATCTAAATGCCCACGCACTGTTAAATAAATCACCATCATATAGCGAATTAATCTTGTTGTTTTCAATGTTAATTGTTTTAAGACCTCAGGCCGATTCTACAAATGCCTTCTAAATCAGTAGTTGTCATACTTTTAATAAGATTTTTCAAAAATGGCAGATGAAGTGACGCGCCGTGTGCTAGCATATCCGCATAAACGCAAACAAATCTAAAATGACACCGGTTTTAATGGGTTAAGGTTAGCCTGGGACCAGACGAATCTGCGAGTGCAAAAATAAATTCGCACTTTGCGATTTGGGTCTGGCACCGCTCCATAGAGAATCCATTTCCTGCTCCAGAAGACGTGGGTGACCAATCAGGGCCCAGCATTCAAATATGTGAGACTGTAATTGGTAGTTGGTTGTAGGTCTAACCAATTTCGTCGAGGGCCATTGTTTAGATGGGATTAGATGGGAAAAAAACGTCCTCATGGAAGCACCAGACTCATATCCACGCAGTGATATAGTCTGGCTACGCGAGGCTAGGTTAAGGTGTCTTATCGTTTTGATTGTTGTCTCCGCCAGGCCGAAAGGCTGGCGAGAGAGTATGTTTTACCCCCTGTCCGTCCGTGTGTGTGTGTGTGTGTCCGTCCGTCCGTCCGTCCGTGTGTCCGTCTGTGAACAGCTAATCTCCGGCACCGTTGGCTTGCTCGCAGCGAAACTGTGCACACACACTCCCTGGATGCCAATTCAGAACCTCTGCCCCAAATGTTTCACCTGGGCCTGTTATAGCGCCACCAGGAGGCCGATTTGTGCAAAACAATTTTTTTGATACTACTCCTACAGATTTTATCCAAACGTCATGCAAATCGGTACACAGTATCTCTATAGTCATGTGATCAACACGGATCTGTCCGATTTCCCATATTCCATCCTGATTGGCTAAGGTTGGCTTCCAAAGTTTGCAGGATTGGTCCGTTTTGAACAATGCCTCAAACTATGCACGCAGCTTGCGATTTCGTTAAATTTCACACGCACATTCCCACTAGGCTGAGGAAGAAATGGCACCCTTTTCACATTAGCCTGTTATAGCGCCACCATCAGGTCTAATTTAGCAAAACACATTTTTGGCACAAAATGCCTCAAATCACGAATGCAGTGTCCGATTGCCGTGAAAGGCCTAAGAATAAAAGACACCCTTTTCACATTGGCTTTTATAGCGCCACCAGGAGGCCACAATAACCTACCTGACCTGGCGGAGACCTGTGCTCCGAGGAGGACTTTTTCTAGTTTTTATATGTTCTTTGCTTTTACAGGACACAACCTTGTTTTTTTCCCCAATACAGTTTAGGCATTTAGCAGACGCTCTTAATCCAGAGTGACTTACAGTAAGCAATGACACAAGATAATATTTTGTAACCTCAGCGTTATTGAAAAGGAGCTGGTCCTGCCACTCAGTGTGTTTCAGAGAAAATAAATAAAGGTTGAATCAATGAAAACACAGATACAGCATAATACGAAAAATCTGAGATATACACGATATTTACACCAGAATAGGGGCGAGCTGGGGTTCATGTACGGTAGTTAAGGTCTCTCTCTAGTCTCTCTCTCTCCCTTTCCATCTCTCGCTCCAACTTCCTCTGTACCTGCCAGGAGCATCCTGAGATCTATCTAGCTCGCCCCTCGTCCACCCTCCTCAATCTCTCTCTCTCTCTCTCTCTCTCTCTCTCTCTCTCTCTCTCTCTCTCTCTCTCTCTCTCTCTCTCTCTCTCTGGACTCAAATGAGTGTGATAGCCAGATGTTCGTATATCGTCTCTGTCGGGTGGAAACCTCATACAGTATGCCCAAAATTCAAAAGTAGCAGATCAACGAGCTCAAAACGCGTCGCTTCGCGCCGCATTTCGAGCTTGTAGATCTGCTACTTCTGATGCTTTTGTGTGACGCTGTAGTATGATCAAAGTAGGGCGTTAATTTACGAAAAAACACAAACCGTTACAATATGGAGATGGGAGGTTTCTGCCCCCGACAGAGAGCATATATTTGAGCCTCTCATTAGCGGTGGAGCAGGATGAGGTCGTTAGCGAGCAGGGAGGCAGAGTGACAGCATGTCTCAGAGGAGCAGGGATGAGGAGGAGAACTCCACATGATGAGATGTGGATTTTAGAACTCCACTGGACGGCTGGCATTAAGCGATCTAAACCGCTAAACTGTCCGGGAAGTGTGTGTGTGTGTGTGTGTGTGTGTGTACTTTGAATTGCTATATTTGTGAGAGAGCCACATGTCCCCTTAAGTATAGTAGAAGTTGAGAAGTGGACGTTGTGACTGTGAGGTCAGTTTTCCTGCTTCTCTCAAGATATGGAAACAAAAAGTTATGCTTACAATTAGGAATAGATTCATGTTGGGGTTAGATCAGGCATTTGCTCATTTGATTTTCCTATTTGTCTCATCTGTTGCACTTTTACCTTAGCGCTAGTAGGTATACTCTTAGTTGCTTGTTTTAGAAGATAATGCACTTATTGTAAGTCGCTTTGGATAAAAGCGTCTGCTAAATGACTGTAATGTAATGTAGAGGTTACTGTAGGTTTATGGGTTGGGGTTAGAGCAGGGGTCTTCAACGTTTTTCAGGCCAAGGACCCCTTAGCTGAGAAAAGAGATGAAGGGATCCCCACTACATTTTGTATAAAATCATGTTACAAATAGCTTATAGACTTGTTTGACAGCTCTATCATTGTGTACCGTTGTGTTGGATTTAAGTTAATGTGTATTTTTAAACCCTCAAAACATGTACTTGGTGTGCTCTCTATTCCCTCTACTATACCAAACATCTTTGCCGAAAATAGCAGATCTACTAGCTCACAAAGATCTGATATTTTCAGATCATTTTACCTCCAGAACAGGGATACTAGGGTTCAAAATCCTATCACAGACAGATTTGGTGGCCCCCCTGTAGTAACTCTGAAGACCCCCTAGGGGTCCCATACCCCCTGTTGAAGACCCTGTGTTAGAGTCATAAGTTATGCCCGATTTATACTTAGTGACTCACCATAAATAGCAGATCTTCATGCTCTCAATTTGTGCCCCAGCGTGACACATTTTGAGCTTGTAGATCTGCTATTTTCGGTCTGTGACACCAGCGTGCATATATAGAATTGTCGTCCTAACAATCCTGTATGTCCTCACAAGTATAGTAATGCCAAAGTGTGTGTGTTCGTGTGCATGTGCTACAGAGATGGAGAGAAAGTGTGTATAGGTTATCTGCAGGGTTATCAGCACTTTAAATTGAAGACTTTTTAATACCTTTTTTAATAACGCTGTGAGTGGAACTTTAAGAGCAATTTGACATCGAAACGAGTCATGGCTAAATGTCACCGTCAGTCTGTGGCTCAGTGATGCCAGTGCAGGGTTGACAGGTTTCAGACTTCTCTCATTCGGTATGTTAAGGGTGGTTTTTATCCATGAATAAGATTGCGTTTTGCTTGTATAAATCGTAGGGTCCGGGGACCCCCAGGGGGCCCTCGAAGGGGCTCCACGGGGTCCCCAGTTGACCTTATCGAGCGTCAAAATCATTTTAACCACTTTAAAGGAGAATACCGGACAAATTAAGTGTTGTCTTTGATGTCTCGTTACTCACCTATTGACGTGAAAAGTGGCGTTCTTTTTTTCCATCGATTCCCCTGTCGTCATTTTTTAAACCCCCTCCGTTGTCATAATGGGAGCGCGTGGGTTAGGGAGATTCGTCTATTATAACCGATGCAAAGTTGTTTTTTTCTCTACTGCTAGTCATTGTGGAGTCTCATGATAGTCTAACATGAGAGTAGCTAGCCTGAGAGGCTAGCGCTACTGCCGAACGACTTAACACTGGTTGCTTGTTTCAAGAACCTGGCAACACGAGTTGCCAGGTTCTGGAAAGAAACAAGCATCCAGTGTTAAATCTCCTTTAAGCGTATTTTAAACTTTGGCAATTTGAAAATAGCCGATCACACGTTTTTTTTAGATCTGCTATTCGTGTTACTTTACATCACTGATACAAAGTGACGCCCGATGTTTGAAGCTGCAAACAAAATCTACAAAAGCTACTATCCAAGTTGAGCTGGCATCAACTGCAGCTACAAAGCTACAAAACCACCATTACAAAACTACCAAAAACATGAATTCACTCAACACTATTACTGATAGTGCCGTCAAACAAGTCTATGAAGCTCTCTGTGAAAAAGTTTAATCTCCAAACCAATTTGATACAATTTGTAGTGGGGGGGTCCCTGCTTCATCTCGCTCTCAGCTAAGGGGTCCTTGGCCTGGAAAACGTTGAAGACCCCTACTTCAGACTGAAGTGCTCAGAAAAGGTTGACGTGATTCAGTTGATAAAACACTTAATACAGCAGCTTCAAATTAGTCAGTGGTTTATGGGACCAACGTTATTAAATTACCTACTTTTACAGTGTGAGCACTTGACATCTCAGGTCATGTTTTTATGCTCTGCTGCACTGCATTTTATTAACATTTCAGGCTACTTAAAACACTACGTTGACCTCTGTTCTTTTCAGGCTATTTTTTTGTATTCTCCATTTCATATCAAATGCTTTTTTATGCCTAATGTGAAGCACTTTGAAGCGGTTTTGTATGAAATGTGCTATACTGTACAAATAGCTGTAATATACAGCGGTATAGCATAGAAAAATAATATTAGTTATAGTATAATAAGCAGGACTGGGTCAATTAACTGAAAATATATCGAAACGGATATTTAGAACCAATAAGTGACTTGCTCATGTAGGTTAATCGAATAATCGAGAAACAGGTTTTCTTTCTTATAAACTGTATCAATGAATTGACACGAAAAAAATTGAATAGATTGTTTTTCTTATTAATCTTTTAATCACTATATCATACTTTGTTGTGCAATGGTTGCGTACACAAATACCGAAAATAGCCTATCTACAAGCTCACAGCGCGTAGTATGGTGATGCGTTGTGAGCTTATAAATTGGCTATTTTCACAATTTTGTTGTTTACAATCGTTCATCGATCGTAATCGAGGCAAACATTTGAAATAATCGTGATACTGAATTGAACTCGTATGGCCCAGCAACCCCAGTAATAAGAATGCATTGTTTTCAATAGTAATGGCAGACAGACAGATGCGGGCTGGTGGGAGTCGTTCTGTAATGCTATGAGTGTACACGGGTGTACCTGTTGCTTGGAAACAGGACTTCCCAAAATATCAGACATCAATTTATTTTAATAAGAGTGTCTCTCCAGTGGGATCAAAACCATATTGAGCTCTTTCCTTTCCAATATGCGCGCGCGCACACACACACACACGCACACACACACACACGCACGCACGCACGCACGCTCGCGCACGCACCGCACGCGCGCTCGTGCACGCACCGCACGCGCGAGCGCAGGCAGCAGACAGAAACACAATACAGAGATCAATCCTTCATTGACCATTATTATTGAGGTGGCCCTCGGCAAAGCCACTCGACTCCCAGCAATACAATATTATATGAATTTTGAATGTGTCTACTTCACCTCTGCTGCAAAAGAGTCAACGCCCAGTGAATATACAGTATATTTCACAAGCTTTGAGAGCTTGTACTGTTTCACAAGCTTTGAGAGCTTGTACTGTACATCTACTATTTTCGAAACCTTATTTGGTAACGCTTTACTTAAAGGTTGGGTCTATAATGCATTACAATCACATTTATAATGCATTATAATGCACGTATATGGCATTATAACACTTGTTATAAATGTTTATAATCATTCATAACAACTTATAACAACGTCTATACCGTTCTATAAGTGCTGCTCAGTGGAACAGCACACTATAACTACCATAACTTGACTATGAAGTGTCTTTGTTATAAGTTGTTATGCATAAGTATAAACATTAATATATATACAAGTGTTATGCAGCATTATAAATGCATTATAATGCATTATGATGGATTATAATGCATTATACATGTGATTACAATGCATTATAGACCCGACCTTTAAGTAAAGTGTTACCTGGTAGTTATAATGTGCTGTTCCACTGAGTTTATAATGCATTATGACCAGCATGATTGCATTATGACCAGCATGATTATGTTGGTTTGTGTATCCTGGGGACTTCATGTATTGTCTTGGTGCTACTGTTACAGTATGTTGTTTTGTGTTATGATGTTATGTGTTTTCTGTGGAGCAGATTGCGAAGCTGAATATTCCTGTGGGACAAAAAATACTATTATTATTATTATTATATTGATAACACTTCTTCTAAGTAGGATCAGTCAGTGCCCTCACCTCGGACACAGTGAACTGCATTTTTAAACGGTCACAGAGCACATTTCTCCCCAATTTAGTCGTTATGCCAATTAATTCCTCCCCACACACATTTTAGTGTTGTATATCCCTGTGGTTCTCAACCTTTTCAGGCTGCGACCCCCCAAAATAATCATAATTTGACCCCCCCCCCCACCCTGACAAGCACTTGGAATTGTAGGAGTTACATTTAGTTTGACTCGGTTTCTCGGATAAATAGATTGGAAATGGCCGCTGTGAGCTTGTGCCCCCCAGGTTGAGAACCACTGTTGTTGTATCCTGCTGACTCACCTGGCACTGCCAGTAAGGAGCGCCCACCGGGAGGACGTAGAGCCTTCGTCCTACTCCTCCCGCTCAACACTCCCTGCTGAAAGGTGCCACCCCCCCCCCCCCCCCCAACCCTCCCCGCCCAGCTTCCCTCCCCCGAACACAAGCGTTCGTATACAGACACTCGACAAAGCCGGATACACCCAGTGGTGGAAAGTAACTAAGTACGTTTACTTAAGTGCTGTGCTAAAGTCGAATTTTGAGGTATTTGTACTTTACTTGAGTATTTCCAATTTCCAATACTTTTACTTCTACTCCACTACATCTCAGAGGCAAATATTGTACTTTTACTCCACTACAATTATTTGAAAACTTTAGTTACTAGTTACTTACAGATTTTGCTTATGTTTTGCTTATTATTACAAAACATAAATTAACCAGCCCTATATACATTTCAGCCATTTGAAAATAGCCGATCTATAAGCTCGATCTGCTATTTTCAAAAGATTTTTTATACATTTGAGAACTTAAATGGGACATTCTGCATAATGAGTACTTTTACCTTTGGTACTTTAAATACATTTTGATGTCAATACTTTTGTACTTTTACTCAAGTACATTTTGAACTCTGGACGTTTACTTGTAATAGAGTTTTTTGTTTTTTTTTACTTACATTTTTTATCCCACTATTTTTGGAAACCCTTTTTCACCCGGTGCCAATTTTCTAAGTGATCCTGGGCGCTACACTCCCCTCACCAGCCTAGGGAGGCCAGGGCCGAGCTCATGCCTTCTTCAATGCAATGAGAGCCAACTGACCTTCTTGTCACCTGACAGGGGGGAGTTTCCCCGGTAGGACGTAGCGCGTGGAAGGAACAAGTTATTCAAACCAGTTCCCTTCCCCTCCATCAGGCGCCCCGGCTGTCATGGGGAGGCGGTATAGCGACCAGGATAATAGTAATAGAGTATTTCTATATTGCTGTATTGATACTTTTACTCAAAGAGGTGGTGCCAAGGTTTTGCACTTTTTCTGTTTTTCGTGTGTCTATGAGGTTGATAGAACTTCATTAAGCCCCCTGGTGGTGTTTTTATGGTGTTTTATGTCTTCTCTGACTATTTTGAGTTTCTACCTGGAGGCTGAAACCTTGAGGGTCAAACGTGCCAATAGAGAAACAGCGCTTTAGTGACATAGTAAAAATATACCCTCCCCCTCATTATCATAACACAACAGGTGTGGCCATGAGGAGGAGGAGGGACTAGGACAGGTGGGTGGTGCTAAGGTGGTGGAGGAGGTGCTAAGGTGAGAACCAGGTATACTTAATGAACTGGAGGCGTGTCCACATAAAAACATAATTTTAACACTTTCTGAACACTTTTTTGAAAAAATCTTCCTCCTAGTATAACCATAATACCTGATGATTATGTTTTAGGGGGGGGGGGGGAATCACTGAAAATCACGGCATCCCATCTTTAAGTAAAAAAATGTAGTACATTTTCCACAACTGGATGCACCACGGTGCACCCCCCCCCCCTAAAACATACCCAGCAAGCACAATGACGTCATGATGACGTTATGATGACGCCCGGTCATCACCCCGGTGACGTTCAGGACTAGGCCAGATCACAGCCCATATGGGGATGATCTTTACGTCATTTACAGGACGTCATCACGGGACATCATATGGACATTTGGACAGCAATTTTGGGTGATGAGAAATGTGTTTAGATGACGTCCTGGAAGTGACGTTTTTGTGGTCAGGATTAATTTTGGTTGAAATCAGGTGATATTCTGGGCCAGATCTGACTTGTCTTGGTTTGACTTGATCTAGCCCCAATCGAGACGTCACTGATTGGTCCGGGTCCTGACTGTGCTTGCTGGGTAATCATCAGGTATTATGGTTATACTAAGATTTTTTTTCAAAAAAGTGTACAGAAAGTGTTAAAATTATGTTTTTATGTGGACATGCCTCCAGTTCATTAAGTATACCTGGTTCTCACCTTAGCACCTCCTCCACCACCTTAGCACCACCCACCTGTCCTAGTCCCTCCTCCTCCTCATGCCCACACATGTTGTGTTATGATAATGAGGGGGAGGGTATATTTTTACTATGTCACTAAAGCGCTGCTTTTCTATTGGCACGTTTGACCCTCAAGGTTTCAGCCTCCAGGTAGAAACTCAAAATAGTCAGAGAAGACATAAAACACCATAAAAACACCACCAGGGGGCTTAATGAAGTTCTATCAACCTCATAGACACATGGAAAACAGAATAAGTGCAAAACCATGGCACCACCTCTTTAAGATTTTGTCGAAAATAGCCGATCGACAAGTTCACAACGTGTCAAATGGTGTCACATGGTGACGTGCTGTGAGCTCATAGATCGGCTATTTTCAAGATTTTATATAGCGCCCACACGCAGCCAGCAGACAGCAACCATACCCAGATCAATCCTTCATTGACCATTATTGAAGTGGCCCTCGGCAAAGCCTCTCAACTCCCAGCAATACAATATTTCATGAATTTTGAATGTGCACACTTCACCTTTACTGCAGAAGAGTTTATGACCAGCAAATATATAGTTTTCACTCATTTCAGAGGACTCCTTAAAAGGAGCTCTTCACCCATTTTCTTCATTATAATAGGTCCTCGCTAATGCTCATTATACGATTTCAACCTTTTCTTTTTTTTACTTTTTTTATGAATCCAAGAACAATGTACTTTCTATTAGCTTGCAGTGCAGGAAAGTAACTAAGTACATTTACTTAAGTACTGTACTTTTCACTGGAGTATGTCCAATTTTTTGGGGTACTTTTACTTCTACTCCACTACATCTCAGAGGCAAATATTGTACTTTTACTCCACTACAATTATTTGAAAACTTTAGTTATTAGTTACTTTTTTGTTTTTGATTATTATTACAAAACATTCATTAACCACTACATTTCGGCCATTTGAAAGTAGCCAAAGCTCACAGGGGGTCACAATGCTCACAATGCGTCACAATGCGACGCATTGTGAGCTTGTAGATCTGCTATTTTCAAAAGATTTTTATACATTTGAAAACTTGTGAAATGGGACATTCTGCATAATGAGTACTTTCTACTTTTTTTTTACTTTAAGTGATTTTGATACCAATATTTTGTACTTTTACTTGTAACAGAGTATTTTCTACATTGCAATATTAATACTTTTACTCAAGTAAAAAACGTGAGTACCTTTTCCACCACCGCTATTGGCTTGTAATCCTCATGGATCATTTGGTATAGGTCCACAGACCTGTCGACACAAACCACCAATGAGACACTGAGAGAGAGTAGACGGAACTGGTGCCGTCTTATGCTGATTATTACTGAGGACCAATTATATGGAGATAAGGTTGAACATGGCTGAAGTGCTCTTGCCACTTCTATGACCTATTCATTTTATTCAAGCGTTGTGAGCTTGTAGTTCACATCCATTGTTACTGCAGAATACTGTTGAGTCGGGTTGAGAACAGCAGGTTGAAGTGACATGATGCCTGTCACTTCAACCTGTTGTTCTCAAGTCAACCTGTGGGCCTGGGCCCAACTGGTGGGCCATGCAGGTATCGCAAGTGGGCCGGCAACATAATTGGCGAAAGAAAAACATATTTGAATGATAATATAACATTCGTGTGAAAAATGAAGTAAAACAAATGTCATGGTATTTTTTTTTCTTTCTTTACAACGTAAATTCTTTGCCTTGATTACGATGATTGGACTTTTGTATATACAGTATGGTGAAAATAGCAGATATACAAACTCACAACGTGTTGCATAGTGACACGCTCTGAGCTTGTAGATCGGCTATTTTCACATTTTTTGTACTCCACCATTGTACAACAAATTATAATACTTTGTTGTTAATTTAGATCTAAGTCTATTCACATTTTGTGATTCGTTGATAAGGAAAAAAATCAGTGTCAGTATTTCTACCTCCTATCTGTGCAAATCAACATGGGCCGGGTTATTGCAAATTGATATGCTATAAAAAAGTTTTTTTTTGTTACCAAGCTGGCATATAAGAAACATCTCATGATGGGTTAACCCATTCAAGCCGGGAACGCGTCTGTGTCATTTTAGATTTCTTTGGCTATTCAAAAAATAGCAGATATACAAGCTCATAGCGCGGCATTTTCTTTTTGCAAATCTTTGAATATATATATATATTTTAAAGCGAACATTTTAACTCAAATCGTATTGCTTCTGGGGGATTCTACAAATGTCTTCTAATTCCCAACAGTTTAAAAAAATATATATATGTATTTGGCCGCGGACCCCCATCTGATAATATTTTGTTCCAGGGACCCCAGAAGCAAAGATTTGAGTAAAAAAATTACATATATTCAAAGATTTTCACACATTTTCACGATTTGTTTTCCAAAAAATAGCAGATCTACAAGCTCAGAGCGCGGCACTCGGTGCCGCGCTATGAGCTTGTAGATCTGCTATTTTCGAATAGCCCCAAAGAAATAATAAAATTACACGGATGTGTTCCCCGGTCTTAAAGGGTTAAAAGCAAAAAGCTCTCTCCAGACATTGGCAACCTGATAGGCAATGCACTCCAACTTGGCGGTGGAGTGCATTGCCTATTGTTCGCGAATGTCCTGAGAGCTTTGCCCATCATGAGATGCATCTTGTGTAACAGCTTGGTAACAAAAAAAAAAACACACTCTTTTTATATCCCATTAATTTGCACTAACCCAGCTCGTGTTGATTTGCACAGATAGGAGGTAGAACTACTTACAAATGGATACGGGTCCAGTGGGCACTTAATCCTGGTGGGCTCCTTCAACATTTAATTGGTTCTATTTTTATTTTTTCAAAATGAAAAGAATGTCTGCTTTGGAAAATAGTCAGAAATAATGGAAAGTATATGATTTGAACATGCACGGACATCAGTATCAGACCTCAAATGACTGGCTATCGCATGGTTTTGTAGCAATTTGTTGAAATACTGGGCCTTAAATGTAATAAATACAGACAAACAAATACATAAATAAACAAACATACATTAAATCATGTAAAATATGAAAGCCCACTGTTCTGGTTTCCCTTATACACCCTTACAAATGAATTGAGTTAATACCAATGTCTGGTAAGAATTGAACGTGAATAGCATCATTGGAAGTATATTTAATGGGGAAAAAAGTTGGCACACTCAATAGTTATCTTCCCCACGGCCTTTTCTGTGAATTTCCCTACATCTAAAAGCTCAGTACAGTAGGTGTGTGGTTCTCAGCAGTGGTGGAAAGTAACTAAGTACATTTACTTAAGTTCTGTACTTAAGTACAATTTTGAGGTATTTGTAGCCTACTTTACTTGAGTATTTCCAATTTCCAATACTTTTACTTCTACTCCATTACACCTCGGATCCAAATATTGTACTTTTACTCTTTAGTTATAGTTACTTTGTAGATTTTGATTATTATTACAAAACATAACCACTTCAGCCCTACTGTACATTTCAGCCATTTGAAAATCTACAAGCTTACTTTTGGTACTTACTTGTATATTTTGATGCCAATACTTTTGTACTTTTACTCAAGTCAATTTTGAATCCAGACTTTTACTTGTAACAGAGTACCTAATCCTACATTGCAGTATTGATGCTTTTACTTAAGTAAAAAAAGAATAGTACTTTTTCCAACCACTGGATACGCATTAGTCGGGCAGTCCTGAGTAGATGAGTTAGACTTTTTTTTCATAGTAAGTGTTGAGAGCCAGCGCTCCTTGAACAACATTAAGGATGGGACCCCCCTTCAGTCAGGTCACTGAGCTGTCACTGGTGTATACTTATGCCATCGCTCCCCATGCAGAGGGAATGCATTCTCAACACTTGACTTCCCCTCAAGTCATCTAATGAAGTACTTCTGTGACGCCGCGACGGAGCAGAGCCATTCCTCATTGATGGGGGGGATAGCGTTAGGCGTGCCAATGGCTCGTGTCTCGTCGTCCCATTAACCCATCGAGACCGGGAACGCATCTCTCATTTTTTAGATTTCTTTGGCCATTTTTAGAACATTAGTGAAAATTTCGTGCAAATCTTTGAATATATAATGTATATAACATTTTTAACCCAAATCTTTGCTTCGGGGGAATTCTACTAGTGTCTTCTAAATCCTAACTTAAAAAAAAAAAAATTTAAACTTATAATGTTGCTATATCAGTGGTTCTCAAACTTTTTCATGTCGAGGACCCCATAATTATATGTATTTGGCCGCGGACCCCCATCTGAAAATATTTTTCTTCCAGGGACCCCCAGAAGCAAAGATTTGAATCAAAAGTGTATATATATTCAAAGATTTGCACAAATCTGTACCTTTTTTTTCTAAAAAAAATAGCATATCTACAAGCTTGTATATCTGCTATTTTTTTAATAGCCCAAAGAAATCTTAAAATGATGACACAGATGCGTTCCTTCCCGGTCTGAATGGGTTAATAATGGTAATGGGCAGCATTAAGGAGGGTTGGACCATAAGTAAAAGATCTGCCAAGTCGCGGGTGACAAGGTCATTCCAAAGGGCTGACACTGCCCTGGCGAGGAGAAACGAAGATATCTCATCTCTCGGTTCACTGGAAGAGGGAAGGGACTGTATGGCTATACAGGGTGTTGTTCACAAAAAAAACAAAAAAAAAACAGTGGTGCATACTAAGTATTATTTACTCAAGTATGGGGGTACTTTTTATTTAGTTGGCATTTCGATTCCTTGATTCAGTCCGAGGCCTGAAAAGGTCTAGAACAGCTATTTTACTTGCTAGCAGGAACAGCACAGCTTGAGAATAAGCTTAAGGGTCCTTTCAGACAGCAAGCGGCCGCCGCGCCTATATGTAATTCATTTCCGATGAGAGGCGAGCGATTATTTGGGACGCGCGGAGAAGTTGAGGGGCGGTGAGGCAGCCGTGAAATTCTCGCTCGCGTGCTCGTTTGTGCACACACACACACACACACACACACACACACACACACACACACGCGCGGGCGGTAAGAGCTGGATTGTGGTGCGCTTTTCTTTTCACCGCACCGCGCAGGAGGACAAAGCAACAAATCATCGCGGGATTCGCGGCGCGATCCCCGCTGATCCGAGCGGTAACGCCCGCGTGGACCGCTTCCCGTCTGTCACGACCTTAAGACTTGTTGTTGAATTTCAGCCAATTCAGTTATATTGTGTACAAGTACCATGTCTCGTGAAGCAGAATATACATGATTCCTGTACATGCCATTATAAACCACTAAAACATAGTTGGAAAATCCAAAGCTGCACCACGTTATTTGGACCACTTTAAGATGAGACAACACGAGATCAAATCAATGAGGAGGTGATGATAAATTAAACAAACGCTTCACCAATTCCCACCCTTATATATAATTGGTCGTCACTAATGTTCATTATAATAAGATGACCCCATTTCTGTCTACTCACTCTGTCTCTCATTGGTGGGCTGTGGACAGTTCAGAAACCTGCCTACCAGTGACATCATCGATGGGGAATGCAAGCTTATAGAAACTGTATCCTTTCTCTTCCTGCATGCTAAGCCATTGTACTTGCATTAACCCTGAGGCCGATTCTACATATGTCTTCTAAATCCTAACAGTTTAAAAAAAAGTTTCTATATCAGTGGTGCTCCAACTTTTTCATGTCAAGGACCCCCAAAATGATATGTATTTGGCCGCGGACACCCATCTCAAAATATGTTGTTCCAGGGACCCCCAGAAGCAAAGATTTTAGTTACAAATGTTCGCTTATTTGCTAAATTTTTTAGAAATGTAAAAAAATTAAAAAATTACACAGATGTGTCTTAATGGTTTAACAAAAAAAGAAAATAAAAAGTTTGAAATCTTGTTTAAAATGACCGAACATGCCTACCGATGATGTCACTGGTAGGCAGGTTTCTGGTCTGTCCACAGCCCTCCTCTGAGACACAGAGTGAGTAGACAGAAATGCTCTTCTAAAGTCATCTTATAATGAAAATAAGTGAAGATAAGCTGAAAGTGGTCCTTTTAAGACTTTTTTTTCTGATTTGTGATGTACCGCACATTCGCACAACACTCAGAAATAATGTAAAAGTTGGTTCATAATTACCATCATAATCAACAAATACCAAAGATCCAAAGTTCACAGCATATAGTGCGGTAAACGGGAGCTCTCTTGCATTTGCCCAGCCTGAACTGAAAATAATGTGGACAGCAGGCAGTCAGGCACAGAGAGAGAAAGATATAGAGCGAGGCAGAGAGTGTGTTTGTGTGTGTGCATGTGCGTGTGTGTGCACGCCTGCCTGCGTGCGTGCGTGCGTGCGTGCGTGCGTGCGTGCGTGCGTGCGTGCGTGCGTGCGTGCGTGCGTGCGTGCGTGCGTGCGTGCGTGCGTGCGTGCGTGCGAGAGGCAGAGAGTGAGAGAGAGAGAGAAACACTGGCTCTTCACACAGACACAATTATTAAATGGCATGCACCCACTTCTGGCAAGCAAACGTCAATGTTGCAGACAAACAAAACTAACTTGTAACATCTCTCCCCCCAGGGCCCCAGACACTGGAGCTTTGCTATCAGCAGACAAAGCGTCATGGTGGCAAGCAGGGAGATCAAGCTGTCTAATGCAGTGGTTCCCAAACGTTTTAGCTCAAGACCCCAAAAGAGAAATGAGACGTTTGCCCGGCCGTGACCCAACGTATAGTGAAAATAGCAGATCCACAAGCTCACAACACGTCGCCAAGTTGCAAGCTTGTGGATCAGCTATTTTCAATTCTTCTTAAACTTTTTGGGGGTATTTATTTATGTTTTATTTTTTGTTTTATTTGATAGTTTCATTTTATTCAGGAAATACTTTTGAAAAATGTTGGAATTGTTTTTAATGGATGAAAAGTTGTGATTATTTTGTTTAAACCATTTTAAATCGTTTGGGAAACAGTGGTCTAATGCAGGTAACAGCAGAGCAAATAGAGGCAGCTGGGTGGCAGTGGTGGACAGTTACTAACTCTACTGGTCTCTGTCACTGGTTCCCAGCAACCAGTGGGTGGAAAGTAACTAAGTACATTACTCAAGTAGCCTACTTTGCTTGAGTATGTCCATTGCGGTGCTACTTTTACTCAATGTCCAGTACTTTTACTTCTACTCCACTACATCGCACCGGAAAATATTGTACTTTTACTCCACTACAATTATTTGAAAACTTGAGTTACTTTGATTTGGATTATTATTACAAAACATACATTAACCACTTCAGCCCTATATATTTCGACCATTTGAAAATTGCCGATCTACAAGCTCACAATGCGACACATTGTGAGCTTGTAGATCTTCTATTTTTAAAAGATGTTTATACATTTGAAAACTTGAAATGGGATATTCTGCATAATGAGTACTTTTGCTTTTGTACTTTAAGTATATTTTGATACCAATACGTTTGTACTTTTACTCAAGTCAATTTTAAATTCCGGACTTTTACTTAAACAGAGTATTTCTACATTGCAGTATTTATACTTTTACTTAAGTAAAACATTTGAGTTCATCTTCCACCACTGCTGGTTGGTCCACAGCAGGAGGAGGAAAGGCAAGGAGCTGGGCAGGATCCCATTCCCTGGACGGCCTTCAGCCAATTGTCCTTCAGGACTTGCACATCTGCCCAGCCAATCATATAACTGGACTGGCACATCAGAGCTCTTGCCTGTCTCAGGTCCGTATTCTGCTCTTTCCCATAGCTTCTCATATCCTCACTCCTACCCAGTGGTGGAAAAAGTACTCAAATTCTTTACTTAAGTAAAAGTACCAATACTGCAATATAAAAATACTCTGTTACAAGTAAAAGTCCAGAATTCAAAATTTACTTGAGTAAAAGTACAAAAGTATTGGCATCAAAATGTACTTAAAGTACTAAAAGTAAAAATACTAAATATTTGAAAATAGCAGATCTACAAGCTCACAACGCCTCGCGATATTTTATACCTAGGCTATTTTCAAATAGCCTAGGTATAAAATAGGGCTAAAGTGGTTAATGTATGTTTTATAATGTAATAATTTTTATCTGCAAAGTAACTAAAGTTTTCAAATAATTGTAGTGGAGTAAAAGTACAATATTTGCCTCTGAGATGTAGTGGAGTAGAAGTAAAAGTATTGGAAATTGGAAATACCTCAAAATTGTACTTAAGTACAGTACTTGAGTAAATGTACTTAGTTACTTTCCACCACTGCTCCTACCTAAGGGTTATGGAAAGAAAGAAAGGACATTATGCGAAATTTCAGAGCTTGTCAGAAAATAATATTCTTACATTTGTAAATCAACAGTTGCACAACAAGAATTGTTTGTTTTTGTCACTTGAAATGTCAATTTACAGACAAATTTCAATGTTCACCTGAGGAGATCTTATGCTCAAATCAAAATTAGTTTTACAAGCTCTCAAATGTCGCAACGTATTCATATAGATGTCCTTTCCTTCTTTACAAGGCCTTGTTGGAGTGAGAACAGAGCAGAATCGGTACTCTGAGACCCAGTTATTGTGGCGGGTTCTGCATGCAGGTGTAAACGCCTGGAATATATTTGTCAAAAAATGATAGCAACGCTGACGTCAGAACTTTTTTCTGATGGCCTTGAGAGAGAGAGAGAGAGAGTTCTGAGAGCCAGATCCCGCCCACTCACTAATCTGCTCAATGGATCACAGCATGTGGCAGCCTGGCAGCTCGCTCTAGTCTGGGATCCAGCCTGCTTCGCTACGGTCGGCGGACTTTTTTTTCTCTCTTCGCTTCTCAGTCTGGAAAGCCTCCTATCTCCAAGGGAGGCGGGACATGCATAAGGTAGAAATCGAAACCTCGGGCTTCTGATTGGTCTGTGGTGCGGGGCGGGACAAAAAAAAACTGTGTGATCGTTGTGATTCGTCATTCGTTTGAACAACATCCAATCAGCAACGACGTTGCCCAACGTAACATTATGTAGTTCCAGTGTAGTTCTGCAAAACGAGTCAATAGGGTGCTTTCCAGACTGAGAAGCGAAGAGAGAAAATAAAGTCCGCCGAACGTAGCGAAGCAGGCTGGATACCAGGCTAAGCTCGCTCTGTCATCTCTGTCAACTGAAGCATTTTGTGTACAACCAGCCATAGACATATAAAGGTAGACGCCTCCTTCGGCTCTGAGGCGTGCGTATCTCGGCCGTGCTTCCACTTCCTTCCGCTTCAGCAGGGCAAGCTGGAAACTTCCGTGTGCGTCACAGAAGGGGGCGTTCGGTGGGCCAATCAGAGGCAGGTGGGGCGGGTCTTTTCTTAAGAGGCAGCCGCGCAGCAACTAGTCAGTTAGACGCGCTGTGATTGGCCAGTAGTTAACGCGATGTGATTGGCCAGTAGTCAAACAGCCCTGCGGAAGAGCCTTGTATTGAGATACCAGTCGCTCCAATGAACTGCAGAGGCCGATGAGGTATCTAGGTTTCTATTTCTATGCAACCAGCGCGGTTATTTTATTACCTGGATATCGTTCCGACGTGCTGTGGGAAATTTGGCACTTAACCCACTGAGACCTGTCTTGTAGACTGTAGTCTGGACAACAGGGGCTTCTATGAAAAAAGTCAACTGCCCCTGGTATGTTGGTGAGTGATTAGCGACACATCAAAGCAAACACCTAATATGACTGGATCTCTCCTTTAACTCAGAGAGCGTTACATCCTCAGACCTGGATTAACACTGAGGATTTTACCGTGCAGATTAGAGTCCAAGGGCCCTATCTTGGGCGCTGCCTTACCCCATTATCCCTAAACTTCTTTGCCCTTTTTTACTATTTTCAAATAGTTCAAATAGCCAATCTACAAGCTCACAACAAGTCGGCTATAGTTGAACTATTTTAAAATGTTTTTAAAAAATAGTAAAAAAAATGGCTAACAAGTTTAGGGATAATGGGTATAAGGCGGCGCCCAAGATAGGGCCCCAAGTCTCAGAGACAGATATCGTATTAAATGGGGCAAATCATCGCAATTCTTTGGCGCGAACTAGGCCTTTACGAGCACACACACAAAAAGAAAGTGCTTTAGCTCAAATTCGGCAGAGACAGAATTATTTTGTGCTCGGTCCAAGGCTCTCCCGTCACAAACCTTGTCTGTTGAAACCGCCGTGCCTCACACACTGCAAGGACACTTTCAACATTCTTTTAAGTTAATTCCCTTTTATACGGTATAAGAGAGTGGAATTCGGCTCCTCGGTGTTGCCAGCAACAGGAGAAAATATAGCCGCACAAAAAAAAATAGTATACGAGCAATATTCGCTATTCATGTGTGTGAGTGCGTGCGTGCGTGCGTGCGTGCGTGCCTGCGTGCGTGCGTGCGTGCGTGCGTGTGTGCGTGCGTGAAAGGCACTTTGCTGGCAGTGTGTTGGTATACAGAGGGGCTAACCACATGGAGATAAGGCCAGCAGTGAGTGTTGACACGTCTGGCTTAGACGGAAAAAAGCAAATCATTGAGGACAATCTATTCCCCTCCAATGGCTGCCTGTCTCTTCAATATAGCGCCTTTCACTGGAGCTACATCATGATGTGTGAATACCATTTCCATGTTATTATTATTCCCCGGCATAAATGCCAAACCCGTCGGCCGTTTCCTTCACCTTCTGGCCCTCCGTCCAGGGTTGAGAACAGTGGTGTAAAGTAACTAAGTACATTTACTTAAGTACTATGTTGAGGTACTTGTACTTTACTTGAGTATTTCCAATTTCCAATACTTTTACTTCTACTCCACTACATCTCAAAGGCAAATATTGTACTTTTACTCCACTACAATTATTTGAAAACTTTAGTTACTAGTTACTTTTTGGATAGAAATTATGATATTATGAAACATATTTAATACATAGGCTAAATAGCCTATCTACAAGCGCCTATCTGCGACGAGTTGTGAGCTTGTAGATCTGCTATTTTCAAACATTTTAGTACTTTTACTTTTGGTGCTTTAAGTACATTTTGATACCAATACTTTTGTACTTTTACTCAAGTAAATTTTGAATTTGGGACTTTTACTTGTAACAGAGTACTTCTATATATTGCAGTATTGATACATTTACTTAAGTAAAACATTTGAGTACTTTTTCCACCATTGGTTGAGAAAAGAAAATACAAATAAATAAAGACATCCTTCCTCAAATAAATTAATTTATAGAGGCGCTTCCAGAAGGGTCTGGCGGGGTGACGGAGGTAATTCCTGCAAAGTGGGATTGAGGTCGACGCGTATGTGAGGTTGTGTTTATTGCTGGATGCCCTCGATAAATAATATATATCGTCGCTGTCGGGAGGAATCCTTGTAAGTCCAAAACACCCAGTTCTGCTCCGATCCACCCCAAACTTGGCACAACCAACTGTTCAGTGATTTGGCATGAGAATAGGCACACCTGGGGACCCATGTGTGGTACCTGGGGGTCATAGGTGTATCGTTGCTCTTGGCACCAACCAGTGGTAGTAAAAGTACAACTTTTTTTTACATAAATAAAAGTATCAATTCTGCAATGTAGAAATACTCGTAATGACCACTGAACAATAAAATAATTCTGCCTCTGCTGAATTTGAGCTGATGCACTCCTTTTGTGTTCTGAGAAGTGGTGGAAAAAGTACTCGCATGCTTTAAAAGTATCAATACTGCAATGTAGAAATAACTCTGTTACAAGTAAAAATCCGGAATACAAAATATACTTGAGTAAAAGTACAAAAGTATTGGTATCAAAATTTACTTAAAGTACCAAAAGTAGAAAATACTTGTTATGCAGAATGTCCCATTTCACAATTTTTCAAAAGGAAATGTATACAAATCTTTGAAAATAGCAGATCTACAAGCTCACAATGCGTCGCGATTCAAATGGCGGAAATGTATAGAGGGCTAATGTTTTTTTGTAATAATAATCAAAATCTACAAAGTAACTAAAGTTTTCAAATAATTGTAGTGGAGTAAAAGTGCAATATTTTTCTTTGAGATGTAAAAAAAAAAAAGACTTTTACTTGTAACAGAGTATTTCTACATTGCAGTATTGATACTTTTACTTGAGTGAAGAATGTGAGTATGACTGCATGTTCAAATCATGTATATACTTTACATTATTTCTGCCCATTTTCCAAAACATACATTTTATTTTTTATTTTTTTACATAAAAAATTTTTTAACTGCCAATTTAACAGTTAGGTGCCCACAAGGTTTAGGTCCTATCCCTAATAGATACTTTGCCATGGCATCTTGACTCTTCTAAATGATGCAACATGTCAGAACATATCATAAGGCAAAAGGTGAAGAGCATAATAGCAATATACGGTATAATTCCACCATAATTCCACCACTCCAGCCCACTCTGAATTACAACATCACCAGACCTATCAGTGGACAGAGATCAGTGTTGCCATATCTGCTTATTATAAGTGACTTTGGGCTTGTTTTTCTGTAAAGTCGCTAGTAAATATTGGTAGTTGTGGGTTGCGTTTTTGGGGCTTGTTTCTAAAGTGTAGTTGCTTATTTGGGCTTGTTTCTTAATGTTGTTTAAACCAGTGGTTCTTAAGGATTTTCATGGCAAGGACCCCCGCATTAATATGTATTTGTCCGCAGACCCCCCCACCTGAAAATATTTTGCGCCAGGGACCCCCCCTCCCGTACAAGATTTGTGTTTAAATTGTGTTTAAAAAAATATTCCAAATTCCCCCAAAAATATTCCTCAGGTTTTTTTGTTGTTGTTGAAAATAGCATATCTGACGCATTGTGAACTTGTAGATTTGCAAATAGCTGTAGCCTATACTCGCCTCTTTTGGGCTTGTTTTCATAAACCTGGTTGCTTGTTTCTTTCGCAAAATCTGGCAACACTGGCAGAGATCTCTGAAAGCCTGGCTACAACGAGGCTTTGACCCCATCAACCAGAGTGGGGTTGCAAGTTAACTTGCAGGGAGTGGCGGGCATAAGGTGGTCTCTGTGAAGAGCTGGTCTGAGTGATCTTAATAGCCCACTTTACTTAACATGGAGTGTACAGTAGATGTCACACTCACTCACCAAAAGTACAGCATAATCTGATGTCATGCTTTAACCACTCGAACCCCAGCATCCCAATTCTGGCGGTCCCAAGTGCAGTTGTAACTCTGGTCAGTTTCTACTGAGAATAGAGGGTTTAAGTGGTTAAGCGTGGGCAAGAGAACCCAAAAGAGAAATTAGACATTTGCCCCGAAACCAAAACTAGTGCAGATGTACAAGCTCACAGCTTGTAGATCTGCTATTTTCACTACTTCTTATACTTAAAAAAAAATATGAATGGAAAGATTTTCTGAGTTTATTTATGAAAACATACATAATAATAATTGATTAAAAGTTGTGATTTTTGTTGTTTAAACTTTTTTTTAAATATTTAGATGGAAACAGTGCCGCAGATGGCAGTACCGAAAAACACTTTATACCTGTATGTTTTAGTTTTTATTTAATAATCAGCCTATTTTTTTAAAGGAATACGAATTTGTAATTGTACAGCCCAAGAAACATGGTTTAGTTAGATACTTATTATAGTGTTGGGCAGTTCAAACATATAGTGTGTGTGTGTATATATATATATATATATATATATATATATATATATATATATATATATATATATATATATATATATATATATATATATATACTCAAATATTATGTCCGCGGCCAAATACATATAATTATGGGGGTCCTTGACATGAAAAAGTTTGAGCACCACTGATATTATAGCAACCTATACATTTTTCAGAATGTTTTTTTTGGGGGATTTAGAAGACATTTGTAGAATCCCCAGAAGTCAAAGATTTGAGTAAAAAAATATTGCAGATCTACAAGCTCGTAGCACGGCACTCGGTGCCGCGCTACGAGCTTGTATATCTGCTATTTTTTAATAGCCAAAAGAAAATCTAAAAAATGACAGATTATTTCCCCGGGTCTAAATGGTTTCAAAACCACGGGCATTTCCAGTGGACGCGCCCCTGCTGTGAAGTCGAAATGCATTTCCTCGGCCTCAGTGTGGTGTGTGGTCGTGTTTGAGCTTTCATTCAACCTAAATGTCATTTTGAATTGCTTATCATATAATGTGCAGACAAAGCCTGCGTTTTCCTTTTGTCCTGATGTGGCAGCCTTTGAATACGCAGTTACTCCACAATGTGTGGCTTTAATGATACTGCTCTCTCTCTCTCGCGCGCTTTCGTTCGTCACTGAAAAACCCATTTTGAAAACGAGCAATTTATGGTGCTCCGTACGCACTGCTATCATCCTATTGTCCAGCTAATTATGTGTGGTTTACATTAATTAATATATTTGTATCATACGCAGTGGCACATTAGCATTACATAGACTCTCCGCAATTTGTATAAAAAACTAATTATAGGTTAAATTGATATAGTGCCTTTCAAGAGATGCAAACTCTTATGTCGGCTACTGTAGAAAAACAACCAACCCAATAAAGAAAACAAACAACTAGTTGCCATAGGCTTGAGAGAATAGACGTCTTTTTAAGGCACGGTGGCGCAGTCGGTATAGCGCTGTCGCCTCACAGCTAGAAGGTCCATGCAGTAATCCTGGTCTCTATACTGCCTCCCCCTGGTCAGCCGGGGCGCGTAAAGGAACTGGTATGAATAACGTGTTCCTTCCACGCGCTACGTCCAACCGGGGAAACTCCCCCCTGTCAGGTGATAAGAAGCGGCTTGCTAGCACCTCATGCGTTGAAGGAAGCTTGAGCTCAGTTCGGGGCTCTCCCCAGGCTGGCTGAGGGAGCGTAGCGCCCAGCATTACAAGCTTATAGGCATTGGCACTTGGTGGAAAAAAAAGGGTTACAAAATTGTGGCGTAAAAAAAAAAAGAAGGCAGCCTTATAAGAGTCCAGAGGTTGAGCATGGTGAATCTCCATTGGGAGAGAGTTCCACAGGGTGGGGGGCTGATAGATGGGGTGGGGGGCATGCCACACTCTGTCCCCAAAGGTTTGCATGCTAGTTTGGGCTGATAGAGAGGAGATCCAAGTCTGTGGATCGCAGGTTCCGTGAGGGAGTATGTGTCTGAGAGGCAGTGGTGGAAGAAGATATTTTACTTAATTAAAAGTATCAATACCTCAATATACTCTATTACTAAGTAAAATGCCTGTGTTCAAAATGTTACTTGAGTAAAAAGTACAGGCTTCAAAATGTACTTCAAATACCAAAAGTAGAAGTACTAAAATGTTTGAAAATAGCAGATCTACGAGCTTTTGAGCTTGTAGATCGGCTATTTTCAAAAGCCTATGTATAAAATAGGGCTAAACTGGTTAATGCATGTTTTATAATGTAATCATTTATATCTGCAAAGTAACTAGTAACTAAAGCTGGCAAATAATTGTAGTGGAGTACAATATTCTCCTCTGAGGTGTAGTGGAGTAGAAGTAAAAGTATTGAAAATGGGAAATACTCCATATTCCTTCAAAAGTGTACTTAAGTACAGTACTTGAGTAAATGTACTTCTTTACTTTACACCACTGCTGAGAGGTAGAATAGAAAAGAAGAGTATATAGACCTTATTTGCCATTTGCTCGAATGCATAGGAAATCTTGGAACTCAGCTCCCAGGGTCAGCATTTAAAATGGTTTGTAAATGATGCAGAACTTAACAGGAAGACAGAGCAGCTGTTCAGGCGTGGGGGGGGGGGGTGATATGCTGCCAATTAAGGCTTGGTCGCAGGGTGAGAAACTCTGGCAGCCGAGTTTTGGACTTTAGTGAGAAATATCAACCAGCTAATATTAACCAGGATCAAGTCTGTATTGTAAATACGGCGTTTTACATTTTTGTTTGTTTGCTCAATTGTTTCTCGTTCATTTGCTAATGGCATTTTGAAGGTTAACCAGAGAACTGGGCACTGGAGAAAACCGGGACAGTTTTTTGGGGGGTGAACTGGGCCATTTTCTCGATTTAAAGACAGACAGACAGACAGACAGCACAATTTTGCCTCTCAAGGCACATCATCTCAAGGAAAAAAATGTATGCTTGATTTAGTTCATACTTTACAAAACAAATGAATAATGGCGAATGTGGTATACTAAAAAAAAATGTATTTGAGTTGTTAACTTTGCATTTCTAGGCAAATTATTCATTCATGCCAATATGTTATTTGTTTACATGTGCACTATGCATTCTGTTGAGATGCTGGTGAGTGTGGCATTGTGTTTGGTATTGTCTATGCCATTGCTTCTCAAAGTGGGGTCCTTGGGTGGGCTACCAGGGGTCCCCAGCAGAGTTAGTTAATATAGTATCACAATCATTTTAACCACTTTTAACCATATCGTATACTTTGGCTATTCAAAAATAGCAGATATACAAGGGTATAGGGTGGGGGACCCTTTTACAAGTCTGTGCCCGACTTGTCTCATAATCCGCCTATAATCAGGAGGTCACTGGTTCCTCTCCCGCCCCGCCCCAGAATAAGTGTCAAAGTGTCCCTGAGCAAGACACTTAACCCTTAACAACCCTCACACCACAACCACCCCCCATGAGTGATCATTACGACCATCTGAGCAGCCATCATCAGCATGAAGCTGAAACAGTGTTCCCCCCCATGCACACAGGATTAATAAAGTTCAAAGTGCATACAGATCTGCACGGGGCACACTTCATAGAAGTGCCCACACTAGAGAAGTGGTCCCTCTTCTCTAGTGGGCACTGGTCCCACTTCACAAATTAAAGTGCCCGGTTCTCTTGTATTCATTTTGAAACACTTAATAAGCCATTTTTTTCCTCTTCTTCTTTTAAGATAACTTGTACTTCTGCACCAAATAAGTGCAGTACATCATGGAGCAGTGGTCCTCAGACCCCCCTAAATTAATCTGTATTTGCCCGCGGATCCTCATCTGAAAAGATTGTGTGCCAGGGAGGACACCCATACAAGAGTAGTGTCGTTAAAGTGTTCACATTTAAGTGTTCAAAATATGCAAAATCTTTTCAAGATTTTTTGAAAATGGTAAATACAAGTACACGATTGTGATTCGTTGTGAGCTTGTAGACCCTACTTTGAGAACCGTTGGCATGATGAACGCTTTTAAGTGCAGGAGCCTCCTACACAGTGGTGTAAAGTAACTAAGTACATTTACTTAAGTACTGTACTTAAGTACAATGTTGAGGTATTTGTACTTTACTTGAGTATTTCCAATTTCCAATACTTTTACTTCTACTCCACTACTACTTTTACTTCTACTCCATATTTGCACTAAAAGTACAAATATTGTACTTTTACTCCACTACAATTATTTGAAAACTTTAGTTACTAAATACTTTTTGGATATCAATTATTACATTATAAAACATACATTAACCACTTTAGCCCTTTTTAATACCTAGGCTATTTGAAAATAGCCGATCTACAAGCTCACAACGCGTCGCGACGCGTTGTGAGCTTGTAGATCTGTTATTTTCAAACATTTTAGTATTTTTACTTTTGGTACTTTAAGTACATTTTGATACCAATACTTTTGTACTTTTACTCAAGTAAATTTTGAATTTGGGACTTTTACTTGTAACAGAGTATTTCTATATTGCAGTATTGATACTTTTACTTAAGTAAAACATTTGAGTACCTTTTCCACCACTGTTCCTACATGTGTTGTAATATTCTTAGTCAGTGCAGCGTGTGATCCTAATTGTAATGGTGGTGATCTTTCACACGCACGCACGCACGCACACACACACACACACACACACACACACACACACACACACACACACACACACACACACACACACACACACACACACACACACACACACACACACACACACACACACACACACACACACACACACCAATCCTTTTTGGGTGAAGTGTCCCTTTAAGACCTTTTTAATACTCCAAAATACTACAAAAAAATAAGACTATTACTACGTCAAAAGTAATCAATCAAAACTGTCAAACATTGGTCAAATTGGGAAATATTACCTGAGAAAAGGGCAAAAACTATGAAAATGTAGCCCATCTACATGCTCAGATGACTTTTAAAGGAGCTACACCATGAATTTAAAAAAAATATTTGATATTTAATATCATATGGTGTATGTCCCTCAAACCTTTTTCAAAAGGTTTGAGCCTAAATCATCACTCAGATATACTCATCCCAAGTCAATTGTCTCTGGCTTATACAGCGCTTTCAGCTGCAATACCAAAACGTCCTCTTGGGCAGGGGGGGGCTACTGAGCAATTCTGTCTGTTAATACAAAAAAATATTTAAAAAAAGTATTAAAAAAAAGAAAAAAATGGAAAAATTCTGCATAAAAAGAAGCATCTAAGAAAAATACAAAATCGAAAAAAAAACACTTTGAACATTTTTGAACAATTCCACCAAGTGTTTGAGGTGCCTGTTTCACCCACTTCCGGGGGGCGGAGCCAAAATCCGAGCCCGAAGTATTTGTTCGTAGACCCCCACTTAGGGGGGGTAGAAAAAGTTTCGGAGCGATTCGGGCACTTTTCATTTAACATTGGGTTTGCCATCAATAATGTTTGTGACATCATAAACATTTCCATTCTGAGATCGCCTGTTCAGACACGCCCATTCTGGAAATCCATGAAATGAGAAGGAATGACTGAATTAAAAAAAAAAAACATTTTTTTGGGTACAAGAGACACTGGGGACCCCAAAAAATACAAAAAACCAAGAAAAAAGTGATTTTCATGGTGTAGACCCTTTAAGACCTTTTTCATACTCCGAAAAAATTACAAAAATGAGACAATAGTACTACGTAAAAAGTAATCAACCAAAATTGTCAAACAATGGCCAAATTATGAAATATTACCTGAGAAAAAGGCATAAATTGTGAAAAAAGCCCATCTACATGCTCACAACGTCTCGCAAAGACGTATATATCTGTGGATTAAAATGTAATGCTTCAACTCCTACAATTCCAAGTGCTTGTCAGTCAGGGTGAGGAGGACGAACCACAGTTCAAATATGATTTTTTTTGGGGGGGTTCTGAAAAGGTTGAGAACCGCTGTCATAGAGAACTAGCCTCCCGCAGAGCACCCACCATTCCCCCCCTCCCCCTCCAGCAAAGCACTGCAGCGCTGCTGCACAAACAAGCAGAGCAACGAGACAGGGATGGAGTAGTGTAGCTAGGAGACCTGCCCCCATCAGCACCTCTCTGAAACAACATCTATCTCCCTCTACAGCCTGCTGGCCGCTGGCCCATGCATCTACCTGATTCACCCCCCCCCCCCCCAACTGACCCAGGGGGGCTGTCAGACAGCCTGCTTATAGGACAGACAACACATTCTTCAGGTTGGTGATAATAATAAATAACTAATACGTATTTTAGACTGTTTGTCATGCAAATGTTTTTTCTTTTATGCCGTTGCTCTGCTGCTAACCCCTCAGCAGAGAGAGAGAGAGATGAAGCAGGGTCCCCTACTACATATTGTATAACATTGTGTTGCAGATTAAACTTTTTCATAGATGTCATACAGTATGTAGCTTCATAGACTTGTTTGACAGCACTATCACCAGTGTTTTGTCAAATGAATGTTTTGTTTACATTATCTTTTCTATTAAAGGTAGGGTAAGTGATTTACTTTGGTTAAAATAAGTGTTAAATAGCTCTATATTCTGATAGTACTCAATGCTATAGAGTGTTTGTTCAGTAAAAGGAGTCTCTATGTCTCTCCAGCTCTTTATTAAACAGAAAATGCATTTTCAGTGCTCTCTCCTGATTGGCTTAAATGATGTCACCTACCTGAAAATGTATTTATATTCTGTTTACTAAAGAGCTGGAGAGACCCCTGTGACCGAACAAACGCTCTGTAGCAATGATTACTATCAGAATAGTACTTTAATATTTTAACCAAAACAAAAAATAAATACCAAAAAATATCACTTACCCTACCTGTGGTAAAGACAGACACTGCCTTTCCCACTTTACCTTTATAGCCTCACATGTTCCATTATTTTCATTATTTTCTGTTTAACATATGCATTTATCATACTACTCATTTCATTTATACAAACAACACAGAGACAATTGTTTGTTTAAAACATAACCACTTTATTTTATCTCAACAGTTTAAAGCTCCTCACCACACCAAACAAACACCCATACTTGCCATGTCCTCTTCCTGGTCTGAGGATCTGAAAAGAGTAACACGTGACCACAGTGCTCCTTATATGGAGGGTAGGGGAATTGGGACATATACCATTTGACAGGGGAGTGTGGGATTTTTCTGTATAAGGTATTTTGTGATTGAAAAGAGGTGTGTTGTTAAACATGATTAATACTTACCTTTTGATTGATTTGAATGATTTCTGTAAAGTTTGGAAAATGTTTTCTTTGTTTGAGTTCACTTGTATGTTAGGTGAATGTGTTGAGGTTACCTGTCTTTTGACATGGTTGAGGCCACTAGGTAGAGGCCATACAGGTACTTGATATTAGTCAGTCTAGTCTCAGGCCTGGAGAGGAAAAGTCAGGGGCTGCTGCTAGAGCTATGCACTTTATGTCAGTCTGACAGAGTCAGTTAGGTCTCTGGACTGTTGCTTGTTTGAAGCATGTAAGTTTATTGTTTTGTGTTTTTTTTAATTACTTTTTTTTGGAAACTATTTTTGAACCACATTTTTTTGTGCACCTTAAGAAAAATAAATCCGGATTATTGCAACATTTGGTTTTACATTCTGTCTACCTAGCCCTCATAAGAAAGAACTCTTTTACACTACCTTTAATATGTTAATGTGTATTTTTGTCTACGCCGGGCCAAAGGCGTGGCCGAGACTATGTTTTGCTCCCTGTCCGTCCGTCCGTCCGTCCGTCCGTCCGTCCGTCAACAGCTATCAACGTCAAACTCTGCACACACACTCCCTGCATGCCAGAACAGAACCTCTGCCCCAAATGTTTCACATCAGCCTGTTACTGTATAGCGCCACCAGGAGGCCGATACTTGCAACAACAACAAAAATGACATCACGCAAATCGGTACACATTATCTCTATAGTCATGTGATCAAGACGGATCTGTCCGATTCTTCATATTCCATCCTGATTGGCTAAGATTGGCATCTAAAGTTTGCAGGAGTGGCTTGTTTTGAACAAAATGCCTCAAATCATGAACGCGGTGTCCAAATGGTGCGAAAGGCCAAGCAAGTAAAAGCCACCCTTTTCACATTGTTCTATTATAGCGCCATCAGGAGGCGGAGTTTTGCTTTCTATAATGACTGAATTCCGAACATTGCTGGCCCACAATAACCTACCTGACCTTCTAGTTCATAGTACATTCTATCAATGAATAAGAACGGGTCATAATTAATTGTATAGGTGTTTGTGCGTGACCACTTAAACCCCTCAATACTACGTGACTTTTGGCTCTGTATACTTGCTCTTTTTCCTCCCTCTACACCGAACCTCTTTGTCGAAAAAAGCCGATCTACAAGCTCACAACGCGTCGCAGCGCGACGCGTTGTGAGCTTGTAGATCTGCTAGCATCCCCCCAGAATAGGGATGCTGGGGTTCTCCTCTACCGAGTGAGTGGACGCATGCACAAGCATGCAAAGAAGGCAGCCGACACGTATGTGTGTGTGTGTGTGTGTGTGTGTGCGTGCGTGCGTGCGTGCGTGCATGTGTGTGTGTGTGTGCGTGCGCGTGTGTTTGACAAGCGTTGCTGGCCACACGGTGATTTATCTCACGCTATAAAACACTTGTTATGCAAAATAAAGCGTCCGTAGGGAGAGGCTCGACAAAACGTTCTTTACGACCGGCGCTTAAGAAAAGCTGGTCGGTCGCGGGGAGACAATAATGTGTGGCTGCGCGTGGCTCGCCATTATTTACGGCATTCTGGGATTTAAATGTATTTACTGACATGAATGTGAGACACCACCATGACAATAAAACAGCGGGGGGGGGGGGGGGGCATGGACTATTATGAAGCAGCCTGCTGCCCGGCCCTCCGCTTTGCCATAAATATTAAAAGCACCATTAAGGACTTAGGAAGGGGGAGGCATCAATTATAAGGATTATTGGCAGCTGAGACGTACAGGACTACAGAGGTACATGCAGACACACTGCCCATGGGATTCTGTAATGACCTCCCAGCACTGAGTGTGGGTGAATGATGCCTGCATAATGCCCAGTGCATAATTTGTGTGTGTGTGTGTGTGTGTGTGTGTGTGTGTGTGTGTGTGTGTGTGTGTGTGTGTGTGTGTGTGTGTGTGTGTGTGTGTGTGTGTGTGTGTGTGTGTGTGTGTGTGTGTGTGTGTGTGTGTGTGTGTGTGTGTGTGTGTGTGTGTGTGTGTGCGTAATTGTATTAGTATTCTTGTGAATGCCAAATGTCCCCTCAAGTATATAGTACAATTTGAGAAATGGACATCGTGAGGCCAATTGTGTTGTTTAGTCCACAACAAAAAAATATATATATATATATATATTTTAGAGTTTCAATTAGGAAAATATTCTAGCTGTGCACTGCTGAAAATCAGTTGGGTGTGTGTGTGTGTGTGTGTGTGTGTGTGTGTGTGTGTGTGTGTGTGTGTGTGTGTGTGTGTGTGTGTGTGTGTGTGTGTGTGTGTGTGTGTGTGTGTGTGTGTGTGTGTGTGTGTGTGTGTGTGTGTGTGTGTGTGTGTGTGTGTGTGTGTGTGTGTGTGTGTGTGTGTGAAAAGCATGTTGGCGGGAAGAGATCTAAGATCATCACCATAACAATTTTCATCACACGCTGCACTGACTAAGAACATTACACTACATACAGGAGAAATGTGGTTCTCGTACAAGAGGTTGACAAACCAATGATGTAGGGGGGGGGGGGGGGGGTACCAGGGGGTGAGGGTCCCCAGCAAAAGTAGTTAACATAGCATCACAATCATTTTAACCTCTTAATATCATGTGGTTTATAGTTGGCTGTAAAAAAAACATAGCAGCAGATATACAAGCTCACGGTGTGTCACTTGCGAGCTTGTACATCTGCAAAAAAAATAGAAATTTGAAAGTATTGGAAAATATTCAATAATTTTGAACAATTTTAGCACAATTCTTCTCTTCTGAGGGGTCCCTGGCACAAACTCTTTTCAGATGGGGTCGGCGGTCAAATATATAATCAATTTGGCGGTCCTTGGCATGAAAATTGGTGCCAGGTTATCATTGTACCCATCTTATATATTTATTTTATCTAAAAAACTGGGGGTGGGGGGGGATACCATCCTCCCCCTCTTCCTCCTCCTCTTCCCCACCAGAGGCCCCAGTGATCCCCCAGACCTCTCTCTGTAACATTTGACGAGAGTGATGAGTGAAAGTTTCTCCAACATGGCTGGATGTGTGATTGATGGCTGCTGTAAGTCCATGTGGCACCGTGGAGAGCGCTGTGGCTGAACACTGAGCACTGACAGGCAGAACAGCGGAGCACAGAGGTTATGTTACGACCCGCTGCCAAAGCTCAGCCCCGCCTCCTCCTTTAACGCTTTAAGAATGCCTTCTAAATCACTAGTTCTCAAACCTTTTCGTGCCAAGGACCCCCAAAATGATAATGTATTTGGCCGCGGACCTATAGCCTGGCTCCAGCCCCTGAATCGCTAGCCTCGCATTCAGGGGCTGGTCGCCTCACAGCTAGAAGGTCCTGGGTTCGGTTGGCTCTCATGCATTGAAGGAGGCATGAGCTCGGCCCTGGGCTCCCTAGGCTTGTGTAGCGTCCAGGATCACTTCGAAAATTGGCACTGGGTGAAAAAGGGTTACAAAAATCGTGGGATAATATATATATTTTTTTAAGAAGGCAGTTTTTCTCGGTTGAAAATCTAACCGGCCGCCCGGTCTGATCGGGATAATCCAGTATGAACCAATCGCCAAAGAGTCCCACTTTGGCCACGCCCCCATCTAAAAAAAAGGCTGCACTGAGAGGGCTTTCAGACTGAATATGTGTTAAGAAATTCAAAATGATTAAATATTTTTCAAACAGTTTTTCCCCAAAAAATCTAAAATAGCAGATGTGCAGGCTTGCAGATTTTTTTTTTTTAACTTGTTTCTACAGTATATGTACACGGCTAAAATCTGAAATGACACAGATACTCTCAGAGTTACAGACCCTTACAGGTCCATTTGGACCCCATGGTGGACCTTGGACCTGATGTTGAGTAGCCTACCAGTGCAGAGTGTACTAATGCGAGACTTCATTCAACACTCCCTCCATCCTGACATTGATTTCATCATCATGTTCTGGCATGTCTACACATAAAAACATGTTTTTCTCTAGGGTATTACATCAACCAGTGCTGTTTATCAAGTATTTGCTTTGCTGCAGACATTAATAATTCCCTTGACTTTCTAATAAGCAAACAAAATAAAGACGGATCATGTACCGTATGCTATATTCTTTAGTTTTTAGTTTTGTTTTAGTTTTAGCTTTTTTGTACGTCCTTGATCAGGACCAATGGAGGAAGAGTTCAAGATTCAAGGTTCAACATTATTGTCAACAATACCGATCACCTGACTTGCGTTGTGTGATCTCACACAACAGCTACAGTCTGAAGAAGCTAGACATTAAACTAAGTGTGTATTTTTTACCTCTTTTTCTCCCCAATTTAGTCGTTATGCCAATTCATTCTAGCCTGGAATCGAGACTGATCGGCTACGTTCGGTGGATTTTTAGCACTTTTAGCACTTTGCTATCAGTCTGGCCAGGGTCCTATTCGTCTCGCATTTCCAAACGTCTCCAATTACGTAGGCAAATCAGGAAGTGACCCCCCCCCCCCCCCCCCCCCCTCTTTACTGGAGTATTTCCAATTGTCTATACTTTTACTTCTACTCCACTACATCTCAGAGGCAAATATTGTACTTTTACTCCACTACAATTATTTGAAAACTTTAGTTGCTAGTTACTTTGTAGATTTTGATTATTATCACAAAGTATACATTAATCACTTCAGCCTTATATTTTGGCCATTTGAAAATAGCAGATCTACAAGCTCACAATGCGTCGTGAGCTTGTAGATCGGCTATTTTCAAAAGATTTTTATACATTTTAAAACGTGTGAAATGGGACATTCTGCATAATGAGTACTTTCTACTTTAGGTACTTTAGGCACTTTAAGTACATTCTGATACCAGTACTTTTGTACTTTTACTCAAGTATATTTTTAATTCCAGACTTTTACTTGTAAAAGAGTATTTCTACATTGCAGTATTGATACTCTTACTTAAGTAAAAAAAAATGTTGCACTTTTTCCACCACTGGTTATTATTATGACCAGAAACGTTGCTTATCCATAAATCCTCATATGAGTCCAATATCTCAAGGTGAATCAACCTTTATACTGTTACATCTTGTGTACGGATACATAAAACTCCTCCTTAAAACTTGTTCCTATTCCTCAGATATTGTAGCAGCAATAACATATTGTTGCTGTCGGGCACAATTCTTGCATCTCCATATATATATATATTTTCTCCTAAATCAATACCTGCAAGAGTGTCACTCAAAAGTAGTGAAAATAGCCGATCTACAAGGTCTGACAGTGAAGACATACAACAGCATGCAGGGAGAATGACTAATAAAGATTAATAGAGAAGCGTAGCCTGTGCGTTCACTGGCTTCAGTGGTGCAAAGTTACTAAGTACATTTGCTCAAGTACTGTACTTAAGTACAATTTTGAGGTATTTTTACTTTCTTCAGTATTTCCAATTTTCAATAATTTTCTACTCCACTACATCTCAGAGGCAAATATTGTACTTTCTACTCCACTACAATTACTTGACAGCTTTAGTTACTATTTACTTTAAATTACATTACATTAACCACTTCAGCCCTAGGCCTGTATATATTTCAGCCATTTGAAAATAGCAGATCTACAAGCTCACAATGCGCCGCGATGCGACGCATTGTGAGCTTGTAGATCTGCTATTTTCAAAGGGTTCTTATACATTTTCAACTTGTGAAATGGGACATTCTGCATAATGAGTACTTTTACTTTTGGTACTTCAAGTTCATATTGATGCCAATACTTTTGGACATTTACTCAAGTAAATTTTGAATGCCAAACTTGTACTTGTAACAGGCTATTTCTACTATAGAGTATTGATACTTTTACTTAAGTAAAAAATGTGGATGTCTTCCACCGAGGAGAGGAGGCAGAGAAAAGGCAGTGGGAGTACAGTACAGTATTTACAGTATCTGGAGCGATATTAACTATAAAGTTATTGATTCTGTACTACTGCAAATACCACTCCACTACTACATGGAGATGAAAGGATTACGGTTGTAATACGAAAGGAAGTTATTGGAATTCTATGTCATGAAACAATGAACGCAGAGGGAGTATATTTTAAAGGCAGGGTAAGTGATTTTCTTTGGTTAAAATAAGTGTTAAATGGCCTGGACCGCTGGCGTAGCGGCTCGGGCACCTATAGTATAGGCTCAGTGTAGCCTGACAGCGTGTCGCAGGTTCGAGTCCCGATCCCGACGGCTTTTGCTGCATGTCACTCCCCATCTCTCTCTCTCCCCATTTCCTGTCAGACTACTGTCCTATGTCCAGATAACATCCAGTGAATGGTCTGATAAATCGCGGGCAGGTCAGTGTGTCGCCTATACCTCGCCCATTCAATGGTCTGATAAAACGTGATAATGTCCCATTCAATTATATAGGGTTAAAGTGGTTAAACAGATTTTTAATGCTATAACACATCTTGCTGCAGGTGACCCCCTGAACCCCATGCAAGGACCCCAGGGGGTTACTTCATATGTACTTAAAGGGATTCTAGGCAAGTTCAGAGATTAAAAAAAGAAAAAAAATGTTGTCAAACACCGCCCCTCCACTCCCCCCCCCCCCTCCTCATCAGCAGTTTGTTTCCCCGACCACCAGGGGGTGACTCAGGGGGGACTTCTGAACGGGCCATGCCGAAAATAGGTTGCTTTATTCGGATACAATGCGTGTCACTGCCCGCCCCGGCCGGTTCTCTGGAATTTGTATTTTTAAATAGGCTCGGTCATGATAAATTGACCACATATATGAAGTTAAACAACTAAATTCTATCCAAACGATATCTTAAAAGTAGATTCCGTGCCTCAAAAAAGAAGTTTGAGAGCGTTTTCAAACCGAAAGTAAAAAGTAAAAACGGCGCAGCAGAAAACGATGGCGGCTCGTTCCATTTTTCTCGGCTGCACTCGGTTCCATTCTGTTTCACTCGAACAGTTCACACGGACACGGACGCGCACGGACGCGCACATGCGTGCGTACAAAGAAACAAAACAGACGGAAATGTCTGCTGCTACTATACTTCGCTACTTCTCACCACTTTCAGAATAATGTAGCTTTCAAGTAGTTCAGCCATTATTATAGTTTTTTTCACCATGTAGCTTGACAAAAGTACATCGCTGGCCCGGATCGCGGTCGGGGCACATAGGCTCGAATGTAACCTGACAGCTTGAGTCCCGTTCCCGACAATCTTTCTCTCTCTCTCCGTTTCCTGTCCATCTCCACTATATACTACAGATAAAGGCAGAAAAACCCAGAAGAAAAAAGAACATTTTCAGGGGCACCGCAACATAAAAGAGCACAACGTTTTTGAGTGCACTTCAACCATCACAAACCATCCATTTGTAGCTTTTTTCTGAGTCTTGAGTGGATGTTGTCCATTTGCACCAAAGAAATAATTCTCCTCGTGCATCCATTAGCTTGTATGTTTGAGTGGATTCTGTCCATCTTCAGCCACTTCAAACACATCGTAAGAGCTTGTGCTCTTATCAAAAACAAAATACGAACATGTAAACACTTCAACCTTGCCAGCCTCTCACAAAGACGTTTCCGTGCCAGGGACCCTTGCACAGAACAAACTGAAATACCTACTTCCTACTTTCCTCTACTTTTCCTAATATTAAAATCAAAGCCTGGTGCAATACAAAGCAGTGGTTCCCAGACAGTGGGTCGGGACCCATTTTTGGGTCGTGGACACAAATATCCTTTAAATTAAAAAATCACACCCAGTGTGAAGTGGGCGGTGTGGTCACAGTGGTCATCACAGTGATGGAAGTTCACTTAAAAAGTGCATAGTCCTATTTTTAGGGCTATGCACATGTGTCATGTTTCACTAGCCAATCATAGGCCTGAATAGACTGTGATTGGCCACGGTGCAGGGTTAGGGGGGTACACTGGTGGCCAATCACAGCGCAGGGTTGGGTGCAAATGTCCAAACCTCACATATAGGGGCGGTTTCACCGCCCAAAAAAAGGAAAAAGAAGAAGAAAAAATAAAACATTAAATACATTTCTAAAAAAAAAGTATATGGCCCTTCCTTCCTAAAATCAAGTCATGTGAAATTCATACATTGAAGTTTCTTGAGTGCTTTGAAATGAACCTGGACAGTAGGCTGTTTCTCACTTTAGAACGTGTAAGGATTCCTAACGGCTTGCTCCTTAGTGTTCTCATTCTCTCATTCTCAACATGTGAAAGAAAGAAAGGCTATTTTCATTTTTACTTGAATTGAATTTTTGGAGAGACTTTGTCGGTAAAAATAGGAATGCGACGCATTTGTGCTGTATGTGCCTTTGTTATTGTAAAGAGATGCAGTCAGCCTGGCAAACATCTAAAAATAATGAGAAGCAGAGTGGGTTTGAGGAAGTGACAAGGGTGTAGGATTCCTTCATGGAACGACACATCATGACATGCTTGCAGCCTGCATGATGCGTGTGAGTTTGATAGAACAACAACGCGTGTGTGTGTGTGTGTGTGTGTGTGTGTGTGTGTGTGTGTGTGTGTGTGTGTGTGTGTGTGTGTGTGTGTGTGTGTGTGTGTGTGTGTGTGTGTGTGTGTGTGTGTGTGTGTGTGTGTGTGTGTGTGTGTGTGTGTGTGTGTGTGTGTGTGTGTGTGTGCGTGCGTGCGCGTCTACGCCTGTATGTTAGGGGACCAGTGGTGGAAGAAATACTCTTCTTTACTCTTAAGTAAACGTATAGCTATACCAGTAGAAATACTCTACTACAAGTGGATAGTAGATGTCAATACTAGTATTGGCATCCAAATATACTTACAGTACCAAAGTAAATGCATGCAAATGCTTAATAATCTGTAACAAAAAAATACATTATTTGACTAAAATAGTCAAATAATTGTAATGGAGGCAACATTTGCCTCTGAGACGTAACGGAGTAGAAGTCGAAAAAAATGAATTACTGCAGTAAAAATAAAAAGTGATGTTTGGGGACATAGTGATTTTTTTCTCCTTGCCGGTCAGAGGCAGGTCAGAGACAGGAAATGAGGTGCGTGCAGAGCAGACTGCTGGGTGTCACTGGGTGGCTCCCAGGGTGACAGCAGAGCTTAATGACACATCCTGGTGACAGACACCAACACTAGAGGACGGGGGGGGGGAGGCGATGACACTGTGAGGAGGTGACAGCTTGATCACAGTGACTTCATGCATGTGTCTGTCTGTCTGTCTGTCTGTCTGTGTGTCCCTAGACCTGAGGCCCATTAATACATGCCTTCTAAACCAGCAGTGGTGGGAAAAAGTACTCAAATGTTTTACTTAAGTATAAAGCATCTATACTGCAATGAATGTAGAAGTACTCTGTTACAAGTAAAAGTCCGGAATTAAAAATGTACTTGAGTAAAAGTACATAAGTATTGGTATGAAAATGTACTTAAAGTACCAAAAGTAAAAGTACTAAAATGTTTGAAAATAGCAAATGGCCTAGGTATAAAATAGGGCTAAAGTGGTTAAAGTATGTTTTATAATGTGATAATTTATATCTGCAAAATAACTAAAGTTTTCAAATAATTGTAGTGGAGTAAAAGTACAATATTTGCCTCTCAGTGGAGTAAAAGTAAAAGTATAGACAATTGGAAATACTCCAGTAAAGTAAAAGTACAGTACAGTACTTGAGTAAATGTACTTACTGTAGATACTTTACACGACTGTAAATCAGTAGCTCTCACACTTTCAAGATGTTTTAAAACAAAAATCTAAGAATTGCAGATGTACGCGCCGTGAGCTTGTATATCTGCTATCTTTTGAATAGCCAACGCTAAAATCTAAAATGACACAGAAGCTTTCCCAGGTTCTAACGAGTTCACCCATTAAGACCTGAGGCTGATTAAAAAAAAATCAAAAATAGCAGATCATGTACAAGCTCACAGCGCGGCACGAAATGACGAAACAATCCGTATGACTGAAACAGTTGACAATCCTGTGGTCATGTGGACCCGTAGTCATGGTGAGTCATGGTGATGTGTGTGTGTGTGTGTGTGTGTGTGTGTGTGTGTGTGTGTGTGTGTGTGTGTGTGTGTGTGTGTGTGTGTGTGTGTGTGTGTGTGTGTGTGTGTGTGTGTGTGTGTGTGTGTGTGTGTGTGTGTGTGTGTGTGTGTGTGTGTGTGTGCGCGCGCGCGCATTTTAACCACCTTAAGCATAATTTAAACTTTGGCTTTTCAAAAATATCAGATATACAAGCTTCCTGCCACGCTATGAACTTTTAGCCTGGCATGGCCAGACTAATATTAGTAGATATTAGTCTGGAATCTCTGTGTGGAACCTATATTTCCAAGGGGATCATTTTAAACAATCTCTGGCGATAAACCCGCCCCACATTTGCATACTGGGCCCTGATTGGTGCCCCACAACTTAGGGGGCAGCGAAATCCAATCACAACCGAGCGGGACCAGACCTACAGTAATCTGCCGAAGGCGATTTCTTAAAAAAAAAAAATCACTGGCAGATTGGTCTGGTTTCCAGCCTAATGAACTTGTAGATCTGCTATTTTCGAAATGTGTTTGCGCACGTATACTATATAATGTGAACGCGCCGCATAGAAAGTGCCCTTTAAGAGGACACGTTATGTACAAATGTGTGCGTCATCCATGTACTCGCCGGCCTTTATGGTATATAGCTGTAAATCCATTTAATAGCAATCTGCAAAGTGGTACATGCGTCTTATACCCACCACCCCACCCCTCACACCCCCCCTCTTTAGTCCTATTAACCTTGTCAGCGGGACGGTGTCAAAGTTCGGACAGTCCTAATAGCTGGACACGATGTTAATTACCACATCTATTAAGTGTGCTGTCAGATTAGGCTCGGCGGGGGCGGAGGGATACGCGGTGGAAGGGGCCGAGGGGGAACGCGGAGACAATCCCCACTCAGGGGGGGTTTTAGACCCCATCAGGAGCTACCGCTAACACCCCATGGCAGCTGTCTGCATGTCACAGAGTCATGTCGTAAAGGTCAAGGTTGGGAAGGGGGCCGAACATAACTCCAACTTCACGACTTTATAAAACAGTGGCTCTCAAACTTTTTTTTTTTTTTTTCAAGGACCGCCGTAACTCTGCAGAGCTCTCATATATAAGGGTCCATTTTGTTGACCCCCTCAAGGAACCCTGAGAGGTTCCCCTGTGGACACGTCATTTTAAAACTTCCCCAGTGGTGGAAAAATAAGTATCAATACTGCAATGTAGAAATACTTTGTTTAGGGCGCGCTCCCACCAAAACATGGTCGGCTAGCGTTAAACGCAGGTTGTGCGCGGCCTCAGTTTTTTTGCAGCCAGCGGATTCTAAGAAACGGGAGTGACGCGCCTGTCACTCACTTTCAGGACCCTCCCCGTAGCCCGCACCGCCTGCTGCCTTGAGCACCATGGTGCTTCCTGAGTCTTGGGACGGTCCGCCTTCGACTCACCCGATTGGACAGAGGGGGAAAATCAGCTCCTGCCTCCAGCAGTTTTAAGCTTCAAATGGACGTGTAGAGCAGATAAACGCACGGTCTGCGCGACAGGCGGAAAGATCCGCTCTTGCGTGAATCCACGCAAATACATTGACAAAGCATTGGCAGATTCTGCCCCAGAGGTAAAATAAAAGTGCGGTGGGAGCGCGCCCTTACAAGTAAAAGAACGCAATTCAAAATTTACTTGAGTAAAAGTATAAAAGTATTGCTATCAAAATGTACTTATGTACGTATCAAAAGTAGAAAGTACTCATTATGCAGAATGTCCCAAGTTTTCAAATTTATAAAATGTATAAAAATAATTTGAAAATAGCAGATCTACAAGCTCACAATGTGTCGCATTGCGACGCATTGTGAGCTTGTAAATCTGCTATTTTCAAATGGCCGAAAGGTATATATAGGGCTGAAGTGGATACTTTGTTTTGTAATAATAATCAAAATCTACAAAGTAACTAGTAACTAAACTTTTCAAATTATTGTAGTGGAGTAAATGTACAATATTTGACTCTGAGATAGAGGTGATACCTTAAAAATGTACTCAAGTACAGTAAAGTACTTGAGTAAATGCACTTAGTTACTTTCCACCACTGAACTTTGCACAGGCCTTTATTTCATACCAGGGTTTGTAGAATAACTTTGCTGATACTGCAAGGTCATGTTAGCTCTGAATATTCCAAAACGAAGATGATGGTACATCATTATATTTTCGCTACAGCCCTAGTCTGAAGCTTTTTTAAGACATTTGATGTTGGCACGTCTGCCGTATCAAGACTGGAGTCCGAAGAGTTTCTTTACTTTTTTTATGCACGTACTTATTTTTTATTCTGCAATCCTCAAAGTAAATAATTCAACCAAGCAAGCTCATTTTCCTTTTTCTTTTTTCCATTTTCCTTTTTTTTGTCAGATCCCGGTACAGTGGAAATCCTGTAAACAACATGGGACCTCCTGCTGGCGTTGTATTTTGTGAAAAATAACAAGGCAAATATGAACATTGTTAAAAACCAACAAGAGAAGGTTACCTGCAACGCTACATGAAAGCACTGGAGGCTTTCATTCAGTAATGGGTTTGACCTGTGCCTGGTCTTCATCCAAAGCGTTCTGTATTGGCTTGTTGTGAATTTCACAGATTAGGGCTCGCGGTGCGCATATTGTCTTCTCTGTCGAGGGTGGAAACCTCATATGTCCAAAAAAATAAAAAAAATGTTACTTTTCAGGGATTCAAATTCGAAAACGGCAAAAGCAGCAGATCCGCAAGCTCGAAACGCGTCGCTTGTAGATCTGCTACTTTTGATGCTTTTGTGTGACGCTGTAGTATGATCAAGTAGGGCGTTGATTTATGTAAAAACACAAAAAGTTTAAATTTGGAGATGAGTCGGGCGACGATATATTTAATCGTGCTACCTGCTGAAATCCTATGATTTGTTCTCGGATTCAGTGGCAGGCCCACTTATCTAGTTCACTGTGCTGGAAATAAACATGCATTCTACTTGATATTGAAAAGTTCCCAATCCCTTTTCATTACCTTTGATGTTGTTTATAATCTTCCTCAGTACCCTCTCTCTCTCTCTCTCTTTCTTTCTCTCTCTCTCTCTCTCTCTCTCTCTCTCTCTCTCTCTCTCTCTCTCTCTCTCTCTCTCTCTCTCTCTCTCTCTCTCTCTCTCTCTCTCTCAAAATAGGAGCCCATGCAGGCAATAATCGACCGTGCATCATGAATTTAGATTTTTATGCTATAGTAACTAGACCTGCTCTGGTTTTCTCAGGAACCGATGCGAGTCGGACATGCATGCAAGATATTTTTATATATATGCCTATGGTGAAGTGAGAGGGAGCCAAATAGTGGGAGGAACAAGGGTACAGGGGATTGTCTTGTTTTGTTTGTAATGTTCTCATTTATTCATCTCGTATTCTCGTTATATTGGATGGGAAGTCCTCCTGTACTATGTTCGTCTGTACGTATGGAAAAAAGAAGCATAGGCCTACTGTACATTTTCCTGTCTAAGAACCCTTCTCTCAATGCTGAACGCCAGGCACGGCACTCCCTCGGCTCGCCGTCGACGCGCGAGCCAAGTTTTTAACTGCAGACGCATGAAGCATGCACAGACGGACAGTTAATGTCTGGTTTATATCATGGCTGGCAACCTGTGAAGCATGTCCTCTTCGTGTTGCTTTCCTTACACCAATGAAGCAATTAACAAAAAGCTGGCTGAGGTTAGTGCTTCTCCTTACACCCCAGCAGTTTGTTAGATTGTGTTCTTTGGCCATAAGGTTTTGGACAGACTAGTTTCATTGCATCCACCATGAAGATTTTTCAGAGAATGTCCTTTTTTCAAAGTTGACATTTTGGCTTGATGGTGGCCAAAGGGCCACGAAAAATCTTTGGGGTCCATCTTCTTGGGAAAATCAACCAGCAAATAAAATCCAACCAGTAGTTTTCAATATACAGTACATAATATATCCTGTTTGGAACCAAAGTGTCAACTGACCGACTGGCTTACAAACCTAAAATCACAAACGTTGCTTGCGTTTGTCCAAGTCTTCTCAAAGAGTCACAATGATAAGCTAGTCAATTATAGGCATTGCTAATTTATAAGGATTATAATTATTAGATATACTGTAGGTATAGTCCAGGGCAGCTTTGACACATAAAAAACAAAACACTGTTCCATGATGAAATGCTAAAAGCTGTACCGGTGGAGTAGGGCTGCAACTACCGATTAGAACAACGGATATAGGCAAACCATAGTGTTTTTTAAAACACATTTATACTGTACATCATCAAAGAATCGATTCACCACTTAAATGTTATTTTATACTTGTGTACAAATAGTGAAAATAGCAGATCTACAAGCTCACAACGTGTCGCTTCTGAGCTTTTAGATCAGCAATTTGCACTATTTTATATACTGTAAAATTTTGTTTTCTTCTTCTTTTTTTGTCTAGAATGACATGCTCAAACTAGGGATCGATTATTAAGCGATTATTTTACTAAACTATTGATGTATTTGATCAGCTGTTGCACCCTATACCGTGGAGATGGAAGCTGCTTTGAGGCAATGGAAGCATTTAAAACAAGGAGATGATGTAGGCTGTCATCACGTCTGATGGATCACTGCCTTCTCCATCTCTGTGACCTTCACTGTCTCTGTGTGTCTGCCTGTTTGAAGCCAAACCAACAGTGACCTTTCATGCTCCTCACAGCACTCTGGGACAGCCATCATAAGTCTTTATCTGTTCACCAGGGCTGATAAAAAAAAGAAAACACTCATCCTGTTGAGGTGGGAAAAAAAGTCAGCTTCCACCTTTCATCCTGATACTGATCCACTGACAAGTGAAGTTCATTTGTATGGCACTTTAAAAACACAAGGCAATTCCATGGCTTTTATTATATTTGAACCATGTGACTTCATACGGTGTAACTTGTTCAATTAACCCATTAAGACCTGAGGCCGCTTCTAAACATTTTCTAAATCCTAACAGTTTTTCGGAAGAAAAGGTAAAAAAAAAAATGTCACGATTTTTCAAAAATAGCAGATCTACAAGCTCGTAGCGCGGCACTCGGTGCCGCGCTATGAGCTTGTATATCTGCTATTTTTGAATAGCCTAAAGAAATCTAAAAGTGACACAGATGCGTTCCAGGTATTAATGGGTTAAAGGAAAGTTATTTTTGATATAATCTTTGAGTGGTATATTTTTGGACAATAAACAATAAACACTGTAAATTATTATTTTAATCACAGGTGTCGGGGGCCGCCACTCGCGCCAAAATGACGTAGTTACCTGAAATTAATTTATTCATGCGTTTTCGTGTTCGTGCTATTTTTGTAAATGTTTGAATTGTGTTTGTTGGAATGTCCAGCCCATGGTTATTATAGTTTAGCATTTTTCATTCGTTTTTATTTGTAATATTTTCTTTCGAAAAGGCTTAGTTTTGTTTTAGTTTTTATTTTTGTATTACAATATGGATTAGTCAGGGGCAAGATTTCAAAAAGGTAAAAAATACACACAAAATGACAAAATCTACAATCTCACAGTTGCACCGCGATGCGACACGTTGTGAGCTTGTAGATCCACTATTTTTTTGCTATTTTTGAAGATTTGTGATTTTGGTTAGTTTGAGTTAATTTTATAAATATAAAAAAATGGGGGGGGGGGGGACAATTCTAGTTGTAGTTATGTTGTTGGTTCTAGTTAACTATGATATCCCATGGCACTCCAGCCAAACCGGATGCACCGCAGCAGAGGATCGAACCCCTTGTCTCTGCGACGACGGTGGTGCATGGTGGACCAGCGCCGCCTGGCCTAATTGAAGCAGCGGCAACACCAATTATGATGAGAATCATCCTGGCCTGATGTGAGCCAGGATTAACTGGATTAAGATGCTGGTCTGATGACCCTACGGACCTCCACAACATTGTCGGTCCGGGAAGGCGATTTGAAACCAGGGTTGACAGAGATGGGGGTGGCGATTTAATGAGAGAGAGAGAGAGAGAGACTGACGCTTGGCATGTCAAGAGAGATTACTTCCCTCAAAAAGACTCTCCCTCAACTCACCCATGGGAACTCTTGATGGACATAGAGCCATGCAAAAGTTTACAAAAGTTGGTTTTAATAGTTTGCAGTGGTGGAAAGTAACTAGTACGTTTACTCAAGTACTGTACTTGGGTACAATTTTGAGGTATTTTCACTTTACTTAATTGAGTGTTTCCAATTTTCTATATTTTTTTCTTCTACTCCATTATTATCTCAGAGGCAAATGTTCTAGCTTACTTTTTACTCCACCGGAACAGCATTCGTTACTGATTAGATCAGATTTTGATTATTATTACAAAACATATTAAACACACAATTTATACTTGTGAGGTTGTAGATCGGCTATGTTTGGCTTTTGAGCTAAAGTCGTGGTCTCAAGATGTGCTTTTAAGTGCGAAAGATCTGCCGTGACGTCATATGCGAGAGAATATGCATAATGTGTTTAAAAATGTACAAAAATAGAAACATTCTCCTGAACATGGTGGTCGTATTTGAACTGTACATAATATCACACAATTAGAAGCAGGAATGGGATGGCGGTCTCACTCCTTTTTTTTGTCTTTATCCCACAATTTTGTAACCAATTTTTTCACCCAGTGCCAATGCCTAAACTGTAATCCTGGGCACTACTCTCCCTCTGCCAGCCTGGGGAGAGCCCAGAACTGAGCTCATGCCTCCTTCAATGCCTGAGGAGTGAGCAGACCGCTTCTTATCACCTGACAGGGGGGAGTTTCCCCGGTAGGACGTAGCGTGTGGAAGGAACACGTTATTCCAACCAGTTCCTTTCCCCTCCATCAGGCGCCCCGGCTGACCAGGGGAGGCAGTATAGTGACCAGGATTACTACAGGGTACCTACTCTAGGACACACAGGGAGAACATGCAAACTCACACAGAAAGGCCCTTTCGCCAACCCCAGCGCCCAC